>NC_048288.1:18324084-18649993 GCF_009762535.1 Notolabrus celidotus
ATAATACGTGCTGCTTCCAGATTTCTCAAAAAAAGGAGAAAAACCGGATCACCTGGGAAAAGTGTTAAAATACAGATGCAGCACAAACCTGAGCATGTAAGTGTGAAAGTTGAAATAAAAAGGTGTGGGTGAGCTAACCTGAAATAGGTCAGACTGAGAAATTGCTGCCAGACTACTGAGAGAACATTTGTTACACATACAGCGTGTGGTACAATTGCAGCCCGTGCGTCAGTCATGTGTGACCCAGGATGCTGCAATGGTGAGAAAGCACGAGAAGCAGGTCTGATAGTGAGGAGGAAGTACAGTTTCTGGTTTTGGATCTGCAGGTGCAGCCTCTCTGTCTGTCACATATCCAGAAAACAGCTTTGACTTTACTGGCTGCCTGCGTGTACAGATGTAGCTGTCAGAAAGCATCCTTTAATCTTCAACCACGTTTCAAATCCTCTCTGGTTTCATGTCTTTGCCACTGTGCTGAAATGTAAAAACAGGAAAAATAAAAGATGTGTCATTCAGGGATTCTTTACAGAAAAACAAATTTGACTTGACTTTTTGAAATGTTTGTTTAGATTGTTCCAAATGATCTATCTGTGTTATCTAGGGCTGATTTAGATCTATGTATAGGTTTTACTTAAAAATGAAGAAGCTGTACATGCAAGAACAGACTTTGGTATGCAGTGTTGTAGTTCCCGTCTGTAGTGCATCTGTAGTCCAAATACTCTCCAGTCTGTATGGAGAGCAAAAACAGGCAGTACACAATCCACCGCAATGACATCCCAGCTCCCATCAGCAGTAATCTGACAAGGATTTATTTCTTGCTGTTAACCAATACCTGGATGCAAGAGCAGCTAACAATCTATTCTAGATCAAACATTTACACTGCGACTCAATTCTGTTTGATGCAAAATTATCATAATCATGGGCAGAGTGCATGGGCAGAGTGCATGGAAAAGGAAGTCTGGGCTGAAAGATGTTGACCTCTGACCACTGTCTACACAGGAAAGATTTGTTGGTCATCATTCACAGAGGCAGAAAATGCTGTGAGGCAATAGCTGGTGGGTTCTAAGATTACATCCAGTGTAAAGCTCATGAGTGATGCACACAAAACAGTCCTCCTCATCAACATGTTGTGAAAATATGATAAATGAAACTTTATAAAATCACCACTAAAGCAGGCTCAGATTAAATAAGCACAGATAAAGCAAACATATCCTCCTCCCTGGTTGCATAAAGCAAATGGAGAAATGTCAATTTTGAACTTTTCTCCAGTTTAAAAAAAAGCAGTTCAAGATTTAACAACTATGGAGCAGTCAACACCACAGGATACTGCAGGGCACAGTACCTGCTGAACCAATGCTTTGAAGGGAGAAAAAATTATGTCTCAATAGTTGATGAAAAGGGGTCAACAGGAGTCTATTCCTCAGCTGGAGGTGAGATTTTAACAGTCAGTTTATTAAAAATCTATCAAGGAGACTCCCTGAAACACTGTTTTTCACCTGCATCAGCACGGTGTGTCGGGATAAAGCAGTGTGGAGTGCTCCATGGCTGTCACGGTGAAGCTGTTCCTCTTGGATTCAGAGATTACTAACTCTTCTGTAAAACCAAAACACATAGCTGACAAATCATTTCATCCTAGACCAGAATTTTTCTTAAACTTAACCAAACTTAACTTTGATCCAAAAGGAGTAAAAAGAATGGCTGACCTGAAGGACAGAACACAAGATTTCAAAAACACAACAATATCACAGAAAACACAACATTTCACAAAACACGACAACATTTTACAAAACGGAAAGGGTAGGGACAATACTTCTTGTTTCTGATTTGACAGAACCCAACAGCTCAATGTCATTTCTTGTTTCTGTAACTACTACTCAGCGGTGTCCCTGCAAAAAATTTAACTGAGTTGGAAGGAATGGAAGAGGAGATGGAAACACTTTCCTCACTCTATGGCTGTTCTTTTGAAGTACAATATCCAAATTGTGGAATGAAAAGACCTACAAAAGACAGCTTGTCGAAGCAGCCCTGGGGTGTTGAGGATAGGCCTGCAACCCTTCAATCTGATGGGTCTGGGTTCTATTCCCACTATAGGCTTCCAATGTGAGATGGAAATGAAACACTTTCCTTCCAATGTGGTTGAGCTGTGCTTTTAAACCACTAGCAAAAAATCGTGAAATAAAAAGACCTAAAAAGACAAGCACTGACAAGCAGCTCCATGGCATGGTGTTCAGGGCTGGTGCCTTTCAATGCAAGGATCCAGGGTTTGAATTCTAGTGCAGACTGTCCATGGGAACTTTCCTCACACTACAGTTTGAACTGTGCTTTTGAAGTACAATATCCAAATCTTTGAATGAAAATACCTACAAAAGAGAGCTCATCCAAGCAACCCTGTGGTGTTGAGAATAGGCCTGCTATCTTTTAATTTGATGCTTCTCGGTTAAAATCCCACTATAGGCTTCCAATGTGAGATGGAAATAAAACACTTCCACATTTCTGAAATGTCATCGTGTTTTCTGTAATGTTGTGTTTGCTGAAGTGATTTGCCCTTCAGGGCCACCGTAAAAAAGCTTCTGGTTAGCTTAAGTTTGCAGAGCAAGGCTGAACGATGATTTTGTATTCCTGAAGATTTCTAGATTGAGAAAATGTGCTGAGTGTGTGATTTGTGCCACGCTGGGGAAAGTAGTGAACAGCAGAGCAGAGTGAGTGTTTTATTACATTTATGGTCCAAAGTCGGAGTACATTGAGCTAAATGCTGTTGTTACAATCTGTTTATTTTGCATTTTTTTTGCCTGATTTTACATTTACATTCTATATATATATATGTTTTTTTTTTATTGTTCATTTTCTTATTAGAAAACATACAGGACATTCAAACATTACTAACTTTACAGACAAAAACAAACAAATTACAACACTATGGCAGTTCTGAAAACATAAACAGAAAGACAACTCAACAATAATGAAGTTAGAGCCCATCACTTAAAGTGAAGTTTTGATTGACTAACAGTGGCAGCAGATTAAGAGTTTTATAATGGGTATGACTTATTTCTAGATTAACTTTCAGCTTAGTGGAGTATCAAGCTTGTCTCCAATGTAGTCTATCAAAGGTTTCCATGTTCTCTCAAACTTAGAAGTTATGTATTGTGAATCTCAGTTTTTCAAGTTTAAGGTGTTTCATCACATCTCTCAGCCAATGAGTCCAGCTCAGGGAATGAAAGGATTTACATTTATATTTTGTATGTACATTCTACATAGATGTACAGTGAATTCATGTTTAAGTTATGACCTTTATTAAGGTTTCTGAGATAACTGAGGTAATCTGTTTGCTTTCTCTGTTTAGAAACAAGCCACTACTGTTGTCTATAGTGTTTAGACATTTTTCAACTAATTCACTATTTTTGTTTCATTTGTAATTTTTTGTGTGAAATCAGTCAGACTTTACCTTTAATTGGTCAGAGACAGTGAACTTGACAGTCCAATGAAAAAGTGCATGTACTGTTTCTTGTTCAGAACTGAAGTGATTACTTTGAATTATCTACAGTTCTCAATTCAAATGATTAATGCTGTTCTTATTATTTTACTCTGGGAATAAAGACCCACATAACACTTTATTTTGATTCACATTTATATATACCAACATATTTTTGATGACACACCTGATACAAGCAAACTTCAACTTTATTAATAATAATAATAATAATAATAATAATAATAATAATAATAATAATAATAATAATAATAATAATAATAATAATAATACATTTTATTTATAAAGCGCTTTTCTAAAAAAACTCAAAGACGCTGCACAAAGGATAAAAACATCATATAAAACAACAGAATAATAGAAACATGAATAAAATACATTTAAAAGCAATCATACGTTAAAAGCAATTCTAAACAGGTGGGTTTTGGTGAGTGATTTGAAGGTGGACAGGTTGGGGCAGTTTCGAATGTTAAGTGGTAAGGCGTTCCAGAGGGTGGGGTGTCAGGTGGTAGGGAGAGGAGGTGGGCGTTGGAGGATCGGAGGTTATGGGAGGGGGTGTGGTGATGGAGAGGGTCGGTGAGGTAAGAGGGGGCCTGGTTATGGAGGGCTTTGTGGGTGAGAAGGAGGATTTTGAAATGTATGCGCTGTTTGATAGGGAGCCAGTGGAGGTTTTGGAGGACAGGGGTGATATGGTCACGGGAGCGGGTGTGGGTGAGCAGGCGGGCGGCAGAGTTCTGGATGTATTGTAGTTTGTTGAGTTGTTTTGAAGGAAGGCCATAGAAGATGCTGTTACAGTAGTCGAGTCTGGAAGTGATAAAGGCGTGGATCAGGGTTTCAGCGGTGGAAAAGGAGAGAGATGGACGGAGACGGGCAATATTTTTAAGGTGGAAGAAGGCGGTTTTGGTGATGTGCTTGATGTGCTGTTCCAGAGTGAGATGGGAGTCCAAAATGATACCGAGGTTGTGAACATGTGGGGACGGAGTGAGGGAAGCATTGTCGATGGGGAGGTTGAAGTTGTTGGTGGTTGTGGTGAGGGATTTGGGGCCGATGATTATTAAAGGCACAGCGGCTACAGAAGAAGACTTTCCTCTTGGGCCCTGGTGTATTGCACCTGTTGCACTGCTCATACTTGTGCCAGTGGTCAGTAAATGTACAGGGAGCAAAAATCTTAGAGCATTTTCAAAATGGATGATTACCAACAAACAGCTGAGCTCTCCTGGAGCTTTAATCTGCAGGTTAACACAATCATTAGCTTTCTTACTGTATGATGCTCCTGCCATCGTACCGCCTGAGCCTGTTGTGCTATTTTAGTCTATTTCGAGTTGAACAGTAAAATAAATATGAGTGTACAGACTGTGGCCCAGTTATGCTCTGTCACTTTCACATTTGTTTAATCAAATACAATCTATCTACAAATGAAGTGATAAACCCTCGCTACTGCATGGCGCCTTCCTTAACATAACACTTACGAATAAAACAGCGCAGTCATATCCGACATGCTGAAAGTAAAAGCCACTTCAGGATGGAGAGAATAAATAAACAGTTAGGTGAAGGATGGAGGTAGAGCTCTCAGTGGGTGAGACTCCAGCTCTCTCTCCCCTGCAGTTGTCACTTGGAAGCTTTCCGTCAGCCCCCACCCCTCCCCCCCTCTCTCTGGAAGCAGAGATGAGAGGTGTATAGGAAAAATGGCCTCAGGCGCAGACCTCCACTAACGCTCAGCTCGACAACCCCGGCTGTTTCAGGGGAGCTCCTCATTGCGCTTCAAAAGCTTTCTACGAATGGGAACCGGGCTGGCTTCCCACCCCAGGCTGCCTCCAGAAAGACCTTTTTCAGTCGCTCGGCTTAGAATCAATATGAAAGGGTAGAACCACAAGCACACTTGGGATTAAGTGCAAGAAAAAAGTAGGATTTAAACTCCTCAGTACCTTTTAGAGCTGATATTAGGAGTCCAATGAAATTTGGGATAATATCAAACCTCATGGGAGGCTGGAAAAGCCATATGGGATCAAACCAAAGCCTGACAGAAAGAGAACATTTTGACAGAACAAAATGGATCTCTATATGGCAATGTGCTTTGGATAAACCATGCAGGGTTTTAGCTCTAACACAGCATCACCTAACGAAGAACTGGGGGGAATTAGCAAGGACGTTTTTATATTTCTGTTCACCATGTCAGTTTGAGTTTGTTATTTTAATCACATATACATCACACAATGATTAAAATCAGACAGAAAGGGAGCTAAGAATATATCCTGATGGATGATGGTGCAAAGACAGAAAGACAAACACTAGCACACTGAACAGCATGTGTACCTAATACAACAGATTTTAGTATACACAGTATGCAAATAGCGGAGTTCAAATGAGGCCTAAGGACAGAAAAATACACTATGCTGCATCTCTCACCTGCTGAACAAAACACACTCGCACACACACACCACACTATACCTTAAAATTCAGCCCTCGAGTGTATCTTTGAATTGTAAGTGTTACCATGGAAATGGTATTTCAACCTGCATTAGGACAGTGTTCTCCTTTTTTCTCGTGTCTGTTCACCTTCCTACAATAGTAGTTAAAAAACGCTGCATGTGGCAACTCCGCTCGGCTAGAACTTTTGTTGACTCAAACAAATTAAACCGGCATCCAGATGTTTCCCGTGAAATGAAATCTGAGCGCTCAGACAGGCCAAGGAGCATCTCAGTTGGCAGACCAAAGAAATGGTAACAGCATTAGAGTTGACATAGTGTTTTATTACAGTCCTGTGCAATCATCAGGATCATTCATCTGCACATTCAAACTCTTTACTCTCTCATTTGTCAACCCAGCGGCCTGGCTACGGGCTGGATCTGGGCTGTTGCAGGCCTGTTGTCTGTGATGTATGGCTCTATGATAAGCAACTCGGAGCAGAAAATATGGATCTCTGTTCGAGATGTGATTTTAAATGTCCGGTCTCTGATATAAATGCAAACAAACAGGTCATCTGACCAGTGAAGGTCTAGTAATGGATCTATCCTTTTTATGAGTACAGCTCGTGCTTTTGGATTTACAGCATTTGACATGTGAGCTCATCCAGTGTTTGAGGTTACATACTGGCTTTGGAGAAAGGTTATGTCAGGTGGATAATGTGCTAGCTCTGTGATTTGCAACCTGTAGGGTGAGTGGGGTCCTTTCTGGGGTGGGAGAAACCCCTGGGAGCAAGTAGATGAAGCAGTGATGTGTTGGTTGAAAAGCAGAGAGGTAAACTGAAACCTTCTTGAGGTTGAGGAAACTTTCTGGAGCATTATAAAGACGTGGTCACTGATTGAGGGGCTAAGGAGGCTGGGTAATTAAGGAATGCTTGAAAAGGCTCAGGAGCCTTCAAAGTGCAATGCCCTATGGATTTAAAACAGGAACTAAAGCTGTAATGGCAATTTCTTGTTCAGGCTATGATGTCAGCGTGATAGATGAAATAAACTCATGGAGAGACAAATGGTTGTCTTTTGTCAAGTTTTATTATCAGCACTCTTTGCAAAGAGGGAGAAAACAAGTGACAATGAATGAAACTCAGTCGAAGTCAGATGTTCTCTGCCCTGAAATGTGAGCTCATACAGCATATATTAGAGAATGAAAACAGGTGTGGTACATTGACAGGAAGCTTCTTCCAAAAAAGGTAAAATCCTGTGGTCTAACAAAGGTCATTGATGGTTAAAATACAGGATCTGTAAAATAAGGAGTTGTGGGAATACAGGAAACCTTCTGTGTACAACCTTGGAGAACTGCACCTGCAACAGTTCCTATCAGTCATACACAAGCACAGAGAAACACAAAGAACAACAGTTTATTCATTAATTTTCCACCACGAAGGAAAGATGGTTAGCTAGCATCTCGTCCCAACTGGTTAGCTCTCCAGTGGACTTGTCCATGGGGGGATTATGCCTCTGGAGTAAAGTAAGGCCACGGTTGAACAGATATAGCAGGAAGCAAGAAGATACTTCAAACGTCCATCCAGAGCAAGGGACGAGAAATGGGGTCAAGTCGGAGTCTTTCATTAGTCAAAGAACTTGTTAAAATCTGGATTGCAGAGAGTCTCTGTAAGAGTTATGAGTTATAGAAGAATAGAAGAATCTGACCTCTACCTTGCAATATTGCAATACTTTTCAGAGACATTTCAAACTTCTCTTTATGAATCAATTTCTTATTAAAAAAAAGTTATTGTTTATTTGTGATGCTGGTGACATTTGAGTCGACGCCTAGAAGAGGAAGACATTACTTCCGCAATGAATAAAGATGCTCTGTTCCTCTGATAAAAATGATTCTAAATTATGATCGCACATCACTGTGAGGCCGATGATAACCTATTTTATTCAGATTGCACTAATAATAGCATTTATGCCATAAAATATTGGCATACCTTCAGAGCATATTGGCAGAAATCTCATAACTTCAGAATGGTATCATGTGTTTGCCATATTTTTGTTCTCAGCCTGAATATTGCTAAAATGTATTGAAGCATGGTGACATTTGCTGGACTGAAAGACATCCTTAATAACTGTAATGTCATATGGTGCAGTACTCTTATTGGTACTCACGTAGAGCTTCCCATTTTACTGAAGAAAGTTAAACTGTGGCCCTTTCCAATCCAACGTAGCTACTTACCTTCTCGTCCGCTCCAAAGCAAACTCTGAATAATGCGTACGCACATTTTGGAGGCAGGGGAAACTTGCGATGCAAATGGTGAGAGGCTGAAATTAAGTCAGATTATATTTTTATGTCTTTTACACAAATAATTCCATTAACCATCAACATTATAACAGGCTCATATCATCATAATCAGCATATTTCATTTGTATATGTGACTTGAAGTAAGTCATTTCCAATATGTCAAGCAAGTGCAGGGAAGAAAACCGAACCATATCCTAGCTTAATCATTAGGTGTTCAAATCCAAAGTAACATTAAAAGTTGTGAAATAATTGTAGGACACAGTGTCAGAAATTCTATCAGTATCTTTAACACTGTGCTGTCTGTGGCGCACACACGGAACAAAGAGACACAACCACAGCTGCTTCACACACTTCCTTCTCATCACATCTTCAACACCTGCAAGTATTTGTGTTGATGAGCAAAGTGTGGAAGTGAAGCTACATGCCGCTCTGACATAATTCTTACATATCCTCATTATCAGTCCATGTACAGGCCCAGCTGGCCATGATAAAACCAACATATTAAAACATATATTCATGGATTAAACTGTGGTCAAACCATATCAAAGAGAGGGATATGGAGCGTTGAGCACTTAATGTGAAAAAATCAGTGAGTGTCCTGTAAACATATACAAACTACAGAGGCACTGATGTGTAATGATGAATGATGGATGTACTGGCACTGCGGAAGGATCATGTAAACGCTGCAGCAACGTGGTGTCACTCGCTGATTTTTAGTTTGTTTGTGACCCCCCTGCTGTGAGAGACAAACAAAATGTGCTCGCTTATCTTCATTCACAGGCACCGTTGTTTCTGCACCAGGAACTTTATTTTCTCCACCTTCCTCTCTGTTGTTGCCGAGATTCACCTCTGCCGGCTCATTTGTATGCATTTCCATTCATAAGTTAGTACTCACAGAAGTGGTGGTGGTGGTGGTGGTGGTGGTGCAAAGACTGGTAGTTTTGATAGCAGTAGAAGTAGCAGAAAACTAGTAGTATTAGAATAAGATGGGTAGTGTTCATAGTGTAAGCTTTAACAGGAAAGTCAGTTTGGAATTGAGTTAAGGTTAAAATATGTTTATACTATTTATATGGTAACTATTTACACACAAGTTTATTTAAGTTATTATTTGTGTATTTGTGATGTTATAATTATTTCTACAGCATCTTCTAGTTGGGACTAAAACATGTTGAATGTACTTCTGTTGTTCTTATTACATTAACCCGGAGCTAGGTCATCCTAGCCTCTCATTGGTTGGTTTTGTGATTTAGTGACAAGGAAGTGTTGTTATACCGATCCAGTGTGGCGACAGTAAAGTGCTCTTGAGAAAGTTATCCGTCTGCATCCAGCTGTTTCTTATTAACAGAGTGACCCAACTACCACACATCAATTACACTAGTATAATAATAACAACAACAACAACAACAACAACACCAACACCAACACCAACAACAACAAAGTTTATTTAAAAATTATATTATGGGAATGGTAGTAGTAGTTCAAAAATGGTAGTGGTAGAGATAGAAGTATTAGTGTTAGATTGGTAGTAGTTGTAGTACAAGATTAGCATTGAAGTAGTTGTAGCAGGAATACAAGACTGGTAGTATTAATTGTACAGGATTGGTGGAAATTGTACAGAAGTACAGAACTAGTGGTAATAGTAAGAAATATAAGCAGTAGTAGTAGTACACTGTAAACCCGAGCAAGTTGAAATGAATCAAAATGTTTGTGGTAACTGATTACATAAGAGTTTTTAAGTAGCGGAAATACAATTTGGAATATAACTGAATTATAAAATACCACATTATTAGTAGTATTTATACAAAATTAGCAGTAATTGTACACGATTGATAATGTTTGTAGTAGTATGGGAATGGTACTTATTATGGAAGTACAAGATTAGTAGTGGTAGTTGTAGTGGTATCAGTGGTTGCGCAAGATTGGTAGTAGTACAACTGTAGTCGTATTACAGGATTGGTGTGCACTTTTTCTCTTCTTGACAATGTGTCAGTATTACTAAAGTACTACCTGCTAAGCCTTTGGGCCTTATGTATCATGCTTTAGATATCAAACCTCGGGCCCTTTCTTTTTGCACTACATTGTTTCACTGCAGGCTGAACATTAGAGTTGGTCACCCACATTTTGGTTTTCAGCTGCAGCTGGAGGAAGGAGGGAGGTTTGACTGTTGCCTGAAGGAGGCTAGAATCCAGAGTAAAATATACTTCAGGGTTCAGCCGCTCAGAATGTGACTAAGTTTCAATATATGGGCCTATCTCCTGCTGCTGGCCATGAAATATTGATGGAAAGCCTTCGGGTCTGCGTGTGAGTCCACAGGTTTTTGACTGATCCTTTTATTATTATCACAATATCTTTTCCCTTATGAAAACCAGAGCTGGTGTTGACCAGGTCTATATACATTTCAGTCTTTCTTTTCCATCTCACAGACAGGCTTTTTTTTATCAGTTTACATTTAGCATTTTCTCTTTGAAAAGTTGAGCACTGATTTAGAGGTTTGGTTCATAACTTCTGAATAGGTGCATAGTGTCATAAAACATGTTATGGTAATAAGTAAGTAAACTGGGCAATGCCTTTTTAACGTGTATTGATTATTACATTGCACTAAATTATCCTGCTACAATTTAGAAAAAACGGTTTCATCAACTCTCTGCACTTCTTCACGTTTCTTAAAATAATTAAACGGAACACTTTACTTTTTTATGTAAGTGGAGTTTAAATTCGCAGCGGAAGAAACTGTTTCTTTCTGGCTACCTCATTTAAATCTTGTGTTACGATTCAAGATGTTTTCTAGGATGAGAGCAGTGCTGCGAATGGAAACACCTCTTTCTGTCAATTTCCTGTTTTCTTGCCAGTCTCTGTGAAAACTTGGCAGCTTTATTCAAGTCATTAAAACTTTTTTTCAATCCACTTTGTTGCAACAAGTTCTCATTTTATCACTTTTAGAGGCAACCAAGATGTCTACATTCAAGGAAACTCCACTTAGCACTTGGTTAACAGTGCCAAGGTTTAAGTAACAGCAGGGGGGGTGCCTAATAGGCTACAGCCAAGGGTCTGTCTATTCGAGCAAAGACTTTCTGTTCACTACCAAAATATTTCACAGGAGTTATTAGTTATGAGGTTGTGCAACCACAGATTTAGTTGTTGGAACTGTATTCATCCCACCCTTCTTAGTCTGTGGCTAAATTAATGTTACAGAATCATACCTTAGACAAATAAACACCTGCTAAAGCCTTCTTCCCTACTTTTTCTCAAAGATTAAAGAAGGCAAACTGGTTTCTGTGAAAAGAACTCTTGATCTGTAGTCGTGACACATGAGGGGAAAACACTTGGATGGATCAAACATTTTATTTTTTATCTCACTTACTTCTGAGTGCATTTGTCAATCCCATATTCATTCAAAGACTTAAGGGCTGAGCTTCATAGCTCCACTGACCCTGGTGCTGCCACCCAGCAAAAATACTAACACAAAGTCTGTTCCATGGACTCCACAGAGTGTTCAAAATGATTTGGGCTCAGCCAAAAGTTTTAACTCAGGAAAAACCAATGTTTGCAGAAACCACACCATGAAATAGTAGCTTTATGTTCAATTCTAGCTTGCTTTTATTTTAAGCTGGATTTTGAAATATCCAGAAAGCAGGAAGAAATAAGTTTGTTTTTTATCGAAGGATTTATAAATCAAATGTTTAAACTTCAGCTCGAGTTCAGATTTCAAACCAACGCTGCTGCAGTGACTTTCAATCAGGCGTGGTTTTTCTGACTCCGGTAATGCCTCTTTTCTGGCTGCCAAACAACACAGTTGTATGTTTCTACCTCCTTTGCTATGGTGTCGATCTCCAGATCAGACATGTTTCCTGTTTTTTTTGCAGTAGAGCGTCTCTCCATGTCGAAATTCTGTGGGTGATCCCGGCTGAACTGTGAATAATAAGGGGCGTGATATTTAAATGACGATTGTTTTCAGCCACCACATTTATCAAGACCAGATTATTCGTACGCTGGGATTGGTCAGATATGATGTTTCATAAATCACACGTGTGTCCTGTCGTACCTATTCTACACTCAGATCTGTAACTTTTTTCACGCAAGATTGATAAATAAGTGCCAGTGTCTTCATCTGTACTTACACTTAGAAAGCCAGCTGTTTAATGAAGTATTTACTTTTACTGAAGGCTGATTCCTTGTTGTAAGCTTTTGAACAAATTAAACATGAAAAGAGGGCTCAACACAACATCAACACTTTTCTTTCTGACACATTTCCCAAAATAAACCCGTCAAAAAATACTGAATCTGGCTGCAGTGTTAAAAAAGAAAAGAGCTCAGGGCAGAGCTATTTAAATGGCACCAAAACACTTATTTTATTCTTTAATTCTTTGTAATGTGTTTCCACAGGCAGTGTGTGATGAAAAGCTCTCACTCCTAACCTTATTCCCTGGTAAATGTCTGATTTTCTGACATGTAAAGGATGAAACCAACCTTTTTCTTTCAGTCTGCTGCACACATGCTGAATGCCCTATCGGACCTCACCATGAGCGCTCTGAAGGGAACTTGAGCCCAGACAAATCCCCCGCAGCCTGACGGCGGGATATTCTCTGTGTTGATGGTGCTATTGATCATGCACACATTAAAATGATGTCGGCAGTAAATGCCAATGGTGGAGAGGTCCATTAATCAGGAAATCAATGCTGCTGTCAATAGGCGGCCCTGGCCCTGACAATAGATGACAGTCTGGAGGCGGAGCTTAGGGTGAGCTGAGCAGAAAGCGTTCAACGCTGACAGCCCAGATCTGTCCTCTCCTCCTCCTCATCCTCCCTCAGGCCTGACTTCATCATTTACTAAATCCTTTTAGGGACCGCTTAGACCCAGACTCATCCAAGGCCGAGAGCGTGAATGGGTCATGAGTCATGAACTGGAGGGATACGAGGAAGTTCAGCGTCAGCTGTACTCAGCCTGAACCCTGAGGACAGTCGCCTCTATGACTGAGAGGCTCACATGAGAGAAACAGTGCGTGGAGTTGTGATAGTAAAACATCAGCTATATCACAGTACAGTGAGGTGTTCACAGATGTTTCCTGCAGCAGTGAGAGGGACCCACCTTTGAGGAGCAGCATCCATTTAGGGCGATTCTTGTCTTACTGCCATCTTGTCAGCCATTGCATGTGATGACAGAACAGAGTTTTATTGGTAGTGTTACATTCCCACACTGGTTGTCTGCTGAGTAAAACAACTGCTCCATGGATGAAGTAATGATATGACTCGTTTCCTTTTTCTCTTTCCTGTGTTTACTGTAGCTATCAGCCAATAATTGAATTTGTTGCTACAACAAACACTGCATCAGCCTCGTGACGAGCACTGAGTCACTACCAATTATACAATTGTGGTACATTTCTGTGGTCCTTATTGATAAAACTGTCATATTAATTAAATTCCTCATCATCATATGACTAAAAGGCAAAACAGAATAAGTAGGAATTATCATTTGTAGTTTGCAATTAAACTTTCAAAGTTGACTCCTCCTTCTGGCCTTATCAACATTTCATGCATGTTCTAGCAGCTGGTGTCGGGTTTTTCATGACACCCTGCATCAGGTTGTCAGTCTGCGGTTACACACTAGTAGCCTGAACACCAATATGATCCTGAACTCAACAAAGTCCAGTATAAAGAGCTGTTTTCTACAAACAAAGACTCCATCACATAGTTCTATAAGGCCAAAAGAGTGTTTTGTCATTCCTAAGGTGACTAAACGTCTTACTATTTGTGTTTGTATGACACACAAAGGGCTATGTCAAAGTACCCTTTTGTCTCCTTAGAACAACCACCAGACTTTTAACTGCATTAGCATTTTAGCATGCTTTGTCTGTCAAATATCAGCATGAGTCATATATCTGTCTTAGGACTCAAGTTGCCAGTCAGTAAACTGTTAACACAGACAACGCAATGGTCTTGGCAATAAGTCCATATCCTTTACCCACGCTACATGTGGAGTCCAGAACATTTTTGCATCACTCCCTTATCACCAAGATCATCGATGGGCTTACTTTGGATCAGACCCAATCAGGAAGTAACCATGTGCGTCAGTGCCATCGTTTCTAAGAGTCTAAAGCGTCTGCTTGCACGAACGCCAACCCTCAGCCCAAGGGTTTCTTTAGAAAATAGGACAAGGAGTGTTTCTTTTTTTAAATACTTTATTTATAGCTTTTTCAGAAGACATAGAACATTCAGAAGGTTAGTCCTTCCCATTCTACAAACAAAAAAACAAGATGAAAAAAAAAACAGAAAAACAAACAAACAAAAATAAAAACCATTATCTGTGTAGCACTCTAAATTATGTATTAATATGGTCATCCTTTTGTGCAATTATATTGTGTGATTGAAAGGCAAAGGCATTGAGGTGTCATGTGTGTCTTCTAAGAGCTGTGATGTAGTCAATGAAGGGCTGCCATATCTGTTCAAATCTGGTTGTTTTGCCCAACAACTCATATCTGATCCTCTCCATCCTCTCCAAGGTACTGGAGAATTCTGTAAGCTAGACCTCAAAGCAGGGCAGTCCCTCCTTGTTAGGACAAGGAGTGTTTCTTATGACGAGGTGAGACTACACAATCTTTTTGTCTGTTATGATGGTCACTGTGTCTGGTTAGGTAATCACAGACATGACAGTCTAAACAGTGGTACCAGACCATTCATCAAGGCTGACTGATAAAAGCATGGATGTTGTTGCCAGAGCTTGACAAACGTTTTGTCTGTGTCACAGTTCCATCTCACAGCACCAGCTGCATCAGTCTTCTTTAGCTTTGCTATTTTGTTTGATTTGATATTTTGATTTACTTAATGGTGGGAATATCTCCATCTTTGGGACATGGCTTTGGAGGGTCACTAGTTCAAGTGTTGGGTACCAAATTATGAAACTTTCTGGGCACTGCCAAGGTGCCTCTGGGTAAGAAATCTAACCCCAAACTGCTCAGGCACTCATTTGTGACATTTGACCATAGACTGTATGTATAAATACGGATGTAGTATCTGTGACGTCACCCAACTGTTTCTGAAGAGCTGTTTTGAGGCCAATCGGCGGCGTGATTGTGACGTAAAGAGGCGGGCTTTGAGCTTCCTAGCCAACAGCTGCAGTGTTCCCGCAGTCAGCTGTGCCTTTCATTGGAGGACTCATAATCTCAATATCTTCAAAATTGCTGCTTTAGAAAAAAATTCACCCCCCTCACAGTGTGTGCCGATCGAGAAATTAGCTATCCAGACTACACTCGTCTTTTGTAAACCTGTTTATTTCTGCTGTAAAGATCTGCTTTTTCCCATTCATGTGTATGTGACTTCCGGTACTTCCAGAGCCAGCCTCAAGCTGATCCTTGATGAACTGCAGTTTTCAGCACTTCCGTATTGGACTCATATTTTTAGACTGGAGGTTGCCACTTGCATCTGATGTCTCTCGTTCAGGGTGTGCCCACAGGATGGAGTGTGTATTTCAAGCCGATGTGTGTGGCGCATGTTCAGTAACAGAGTGAAAAATGTAATTCCCCCTTTAACGATTAATTATATATGTTTTATTCTTCTTAAAGAATTCATTCATTTTGTTTCATTGTATCTTTAATGAAACGTAACTGGATAAATTACTGGTGTACACTAACACTTCTGATGTCTGCAAGTAGAACAAAGAATAACAGAGTTAATGTTAACTAGTCTGGGTTGCTTGATTTAAAGACAAATGTAACTTTGGTGGAACTCCCAGAAATCTAAGATGGTCAACCCTGTTTATTCGTGTGTGTGTGTGTGTTTAGTCAAAGTGCCTAAATGGCATGACTCTCAAATTACACTGCCACTCCACGCAGGCCTGCAGGTTTCATGCCATTCAAAAGCTGCACTATAGTTGACAAATAATTGCTAAGAGGGACTTGACTTTTCTATTTTTCCATCAAGCATTACATGAACGGCAGTGAAAGAACTCCACGCTCATGTCTAGACTAGAAATTGGCAGGCAATCTGGCGCGAGTTTCCCTCTTTGTGAAACCGTCTTTTAGCGAGAGCGGCAACTCTGAACATTCCCTTTTAGCACTTTTTCCCCTCCTCTTTCCGATAAGTGAATTGAATTGCAAAGACCTGGATATAATTTGACTTTAGACATAACCAATTTATCTCACACCTCAGTGCAATCGGAGGGCCTGTAATGAAAAGCCTGGCCGAGAGTGGGGATTGGCGGGGAGTGACACCTGCTTCAGTTGGTTCAAATTAGAAATGCCAAAAGAAAGGAAGAAACTGTCAAATAGAAATGTGTCAGACATTTTACAGGTCTAATACTCTTGTAGGCTCGAGGGCTTCAGTAGAAGGGTCTTTCAAAAAGTGTTATGTGAGCTGCGTTGAGTGCTCACATACACATTGATGGGAGGCATTTCAGGAAGCTTTCCTGTCACAACCATCCATTCTCAGCCCATTTTTATGCTGCTCTCATAGTTGTCTGAAAGTCAGAGAAATCTGATTTCTGGCTCAGGGAAATGCAAAGAAACTGCTTTTTAATGCAGAACTCTTAGAAAGTAGAGAAAGATTTCCCAACTGTGAAATTTCTGAGAGGCATCCTTTATAAGGCATGTATTGGCAACAGGGTTGTAGTACTCAAGTCCAGGACTTGGACTCAAGTACCACAACATTTGTTAGCACAATCTGAAATGAAGCAGTAAACTCAAAATGGCTTTCTGGGTTTTATTTATTGTGTGATACATTTTGACTCATGGAGTTTAAACAGGATTTGATTGTAAGCAGGAAAACAGTCCATGTGCAGTGCAATAAGAGTTAAGCTGTCATTGTCACCATTTCACCAAGTGATTAGGGCTGTCACAATGACAATTGACAAAAAACATTTAAAAAATGAAATGTTGACATTGTTCTTAAAATTAGCATACAGTAAACTAATTTGTTCTAAGTAGAGGGCGGTAGTTGTTCTTTACACTGGAGAACAGGTGAAGAAGAAGCAGCAGAAGCAAAAGACGAAGAAGAATCGTTTGTCAGCTGGCCAGCTAGCCTCTACTGCAGTGTTGCTTCTACTGTGTGCAAATCATATCGGAGGAGATGACAGAAGAAGTTACTCAACCCAAACCCTAAAAAAGTTTCTTCACTGTGATGGGAGTTTTGGGGATTTTTCTGAATTTTTCCATTCTGGAAAAAAGGTTTTCAATCCAACCAAGCTGAGGTGTTGAACTGCTGTTGTGCTGTTGTATGTATTTGCACTTGTGTCTGCATATGGTTTAGCCATGGACTTTATATGAAAGTGGACGCCACAACTGTTCACAAGCTGTGAAGCTAAAATATTTGGAACTCCCCCTACTGACAGGCTGCAGTATAGGCCATAAAGCTAGCCTATTTCATGCTAAGAGATGAGACATAGGTTGAACTAAAACATAAAAACACAGGTGGTTTCTATCATGCTGATTCATGATATTAAAGTAATATTACGTGTTCATTTTTCTGAGAATTTCAGTCTAGATTAGTTATTGGGTGATTAAAAAGGTGACTGATTGACAGCTCTGTTGACCAGTGAGGCTCCTGCAGCGCTGTGTGCACAGGATTATCAGAATCAGAATCAGAATCAGCTTTATTGGCCAGGTATGCTTGAACACACAAGGAATTTGACTTGGTAAACTGTGCTCTCTTTGTACAAGGCATAAGAATAAGACATACAAATACAAATATAGTAACAATAACATCAGCTATAAATACAAAAGAACAACAAATAGGCATGACTAATATGTACAGGCTAAAATAATATGATGATCAGAGAAGTGGAGCAATGATGAGAGGAAACATAACAAGCAATAACACAAGAGTCATTGAACTTTCTATAACCCATGAGTGTCTGCTTCAAACCCACACAAGAATCTGTTCTGCTGTGGACCGGACCCACCTGATGGAGCTTTGACTTTTGACTCCTGAGTTAAACTGTGTTTTGGTTAGAGAAGAGGTGTGAGGTCAACTAGCCAGATAAACTTCACATATGTCTTGGCTCTGGCAGTGGGATATATCAGCACCAGTCAAGGCAGTATTTTGGATTCACCTCTCACAATGGGAGGTGAAGGAGGGGCAGTGTCCTGATTGATATACAGTTACTGTCTCAGTCAGCTAACCTCAGACTGACAGCTGCCTTTATAAGCAAAATCCATTTACAACAGTAACATCATTAGCAGTATGAAAATGTCACAACTTTTTAACATCAGTGGCAATTTTCCAAGTCAGAAGGCGCTCGCTGTAACAAGGTTGTTTACCTACTCATACTGTTTTACTTTATTGGGCATGAAATTACATCAGTGTCAGTGTTTGCTGAGTCTACCTTCCCCTCCTCACCTCGCTCCTCTTCTTATTTTCTCTCAAATTCACCCTGAAAACAGAAAGTTTTACTGATTACAGAAAATCACTGAGAGTTGTTATGGTGCAGCCTCCTGGTGAGAGCAGCTGCTTCGCTGCTGCATTAATCCATGTTACTTATGCAAATGTACACCCTTTAGAAAGGTTCTTCAGAAATATGATGTTATTCAGACTGCCAATCATTGTTTATATAATTACAGCATTGCACGATCTTGTGAAGATGAATGACACTGAGATCAACAGCAGAAAGAGAGACTGACAGCGGGAAACACTTTTAATACGAGGAGAAACTTTTCTTGTTTGGCAGAGAATCTTTCAAAGATTATTAAAGTTCAACAAAGACAGTTTATAAGTGATCACACTCATGAATTTGTACCATTAGAAAGACAAGTATCATATGCAGTTTAAGGGTAATTATTATGGCAGAGAACATATTAGTGAGCAGCTGATTCATAATATCACTCCTGCATTTTCAAACATTTCTGACATTATTGTAATTAATTTGGGGAAAACCAGGATGAAACTACTTTGATGAGATGCTTCTACTGTCTTTGTTCAGACTGTAAATGAGCTAACAAGGGATTTCTTGCATAGGCAACAATCAATTAATCAATGCTCCCATAGATAGAAAGAGAGAGAGAAATCTATTTATATGTTGCTGTTACAAGAAAAAGTCCAATCATTTCATCAGGAAACCTGGGATCAAAGAATTGAATTTCGAGTGACCACTTTGCTGCACTGTTTCAAGCTTGTTTACCTTGGAAATGTAAGTTCCCCTGCTGCCTTGAAAATGTAAGTTCATTCAACTTCAAAACTAGCTTTGTCTTAAATCCCAAATTAAAGTTCAAAAACTTGATTTAACTATAATGTACTAGTTATATTGTAGTGTAAGTTATGTATGTTAATTAACTTTGGATATTTCATTGATTCAACTTTATAACTGCAAGTTAAAACAATGAATTATATAGTTTTATTGCAGTTATAAAACGTGTGTTACCTAGTTGTTTTTACTTGTCTTTGTAAGCTAGGAGAATTTCTGTTTCTAATTTTTTTTAACTTAGCTGCATCAGTTATTTTAACAGATGTTTGTAAGTTTGGATACCAGTAGGCTGTGTTAAAATCCACGAACCACCAACATCGTGGTTTTCAAGCTAGCATTATTGACCATGCAAACTAGCTAGTATCAGGTAAAGCAGAGA
Source organism: Notolabrus celidotus (assembly GCF_009762535.1). Classification (NCBI taxonomy): domain Eukaryota; kingdom Metazoa; phylum Chordata; class Actinopteri; order Labriformes; family Labridae; genus Notolabrus; species Notolabrus celidotus. Next base: position 18,343,812 of record NC_048288.1, read on the forward strand.
TAGCTTCACAAAGAACATAATATTGTGCACCCTTTTACGTTGTTTTTTTTCATATGATACAAATGTTAAAGGAATCGAAACAAAAAGGTTGTGGGCAGGATGGTGGACGAAGAAGAATTGGCTTAACTTAAAAGCCTCCAACCTTTCAATTCACTAAACTATCAACAGCACTGCATGCATCCTCCTACAGCCAAATGAACAGTGTAAAAGAACATAACAGAGAGAAAATAAATGAACCTTAATAAATAGATATAAACTTATATCAAAATCCCCTATTCCTGCTTCTTTTGTTCTTTTATTTCTTAAACTTAGAACATGAAAAAGCTAGTTCATTGAACATGCTCAGGTATGACACAATATCTAAATCGTCTAAACAATTCATTCTTGTCATTTTTACATTCAAAAACTCATCTAGCCTAGTTCAAAGTCTAAAACTTCTTCAGGCTCTTTGAGTTAAAGAAAAAACGTTAATGGATATAACTAATTGTGGCTATAATGTTTCACAGGGTGCTGTTTTTGCATGACAGTGAAGACTTTTCACACATTTCATGACACATTTATTATTTAATTTAAAGGCCCACAGCAGTGTTCTCCTGTCAACCTTGTAGACACAGACTTTGCTCCATCATGATAATAATAGAAATCACTGCTAGTCCTGTTTTCTCCTGTTTGCTGATTTCTGTTTGTTCTCTTAACAGCACACATGGAAGCCAAATCAGTTGAAACAGTATGATTGACACTGACGTCTTTGCCTGAAGCACACATGGAGCAGGGTTTCTCTCATGCTAATGTCATGTCATATAGATGCATCATATGTGTTAGTCTGGCTTTTACAGAAGCTCCAAAGCTGCTGCAGACATCGCTCCTGTCCTGATAGATCTCTGTGCGAGTCTTTGACTGTCATGTTCTATAAATCCTCGCCTCCATCAGGTGTAGTGTACCTGCACTTCAAGTCAGTGCATGTCTGTGTTTGTAGCAGAGTGTTATTGTTCATATGGCTTCGTGTTCAGCTTCAATGTTCATACTCATCCCATGAATCCACTGAACAAGTGTACATCGCGTTTCTTCTGTGCCATGGTTTTGCTCTACACAGGGGCATGCAATACTCCTCTGAAAGTGTTTCTGCAGCGTTCTGCAGCTGAATCTCCCAGATCATGATATCACTAGATAACCAAGATGCAGAATTATGATGTTTGCGTACAAAACATTTGATATCCAAGGAGCAGAATGGCATAAAGATGGAAAATACATCACATCCTTTCCTAATTGCACAAATAAACATGCTTTTTTCACCTTACACATCTGTGAATGAGTTCAGTGTGTAATCACGTAAATAATGATGTTAATGGATAAAAATCAAACATGTAAACCTTTTGTTTACTATAATCCGTACAGTGACTGACTTTGGAGCTGTTCTTAATTTGGTCTAATCTGCAGGTACTTCATGCTGTGTGTGTTGGTGTCAGTGTGTAGGACTCATGCTTAGTCAGGGTGGTCTGTTCTGTACATAGGATTAATGTTATTTATGTACTGAGGCTAATGGAGTGGGAGATCTGTGGTCAGTAAATGTGACTCACTCCAATCAAGAGGCTGACTGCTGCTTCCTCAGAGCCATAAAGCTGTTGTTTTACCCCCCCTCCCATCCCCCAGTGAGCCGCTGCACCGCCGGGTGTCAGTGTGGAGCTCAGATTTACAACAGAGGTCACAGGATGGAGGGATCTACAGGAGACATGGTAGGGGGGGAGGATGCTGGGATTGGGGGCAAACTGGCAGACCTGTAGAGCTCCACGTGTTGCATGGATGCACCGGTATGAATTATTGACGGCTCTCAGCTTGAAAATGTGATCACAGGTGTGCGTTTTATCTCTACTGGAAGGCACGAGTGACAACAGAACAGAGAAGGCGAGAGCAGGAAGGTTTTCATGTTTTATTTTCCCGAAACAGGACGAGTGTGAGCTGAATATGAGCGCTGTGTCTTTTATTGAGCTCTGCCAGTTGACAGCACTCAGTCGTGTTATCATTTTCGTATTTGAGTTGGATTCACAGACGCAGCATGAAGCCTCCTTAACAACGGAAACTGGAGCACTTGTTTGATTCAGGGATTGACTGCTGAAATATAAAATAATTGTTACCTCTACTGCAGTCATAAAATGTGTGGATTCTCCATGTGCTTTGTGGGAGGTCTGATTTGCTGCAGAACTTGAAACATTTCAGAGTAAGAAATCTTTGCTATGTTCCAGTGAATGTCACTAAGCATGCTGAGAAATATGAGATGGTTTTGTACCAATCAATCTTTATGTAGGTAGCGCCAATTCATAATCATGTTATCTTGAGACTCGACAGAAAGAGCAGGTCTAGACTGTACTGAGGTGTACCGGCTTTGTACACTTGTTAGCTAATTTCTCCCTGCAGGAGAAGCACAGATCCTGGGAGAGTTACAACCGAGCATTGAAACCTTTTCTTCCTGATTCTGACCTGGTTTTGTTGGCTCCTTTTCTCTTTCATTTCATCTCTTTCTCCACATTTGCAGCTGGATTGTGACTACATCTCAACTGCAAATACATTCGTATCCATTATTCCTGCTGTTAATGCATAGAATAGTAAATGGCAGTGCACCCTCGTGCTAGACTGACCTGGTGTACCCATATGTGCCTGTTGGAGCACTTTACTCCAAGGGGACTGGTCTTCTGAGTGTTCCCAAGGTCAGACAGAAGAACGTTGGTGAGCCGGTTTTGTCATTCCGTGCACCGACATTATGGAACAGTCTGCCTCCTGGAATTATTGACAGGCAGGTATTTAAAGCAAAGATAAAGACTTGGGATGCACAATATTATCGGCACATTATAGGTAGCAGCCGATATTGGCTTTAAAATGAACTATCGGATATCTGCCAACACGCCGATATCTGCCAATATAATTAACAGATGAATAATGGGCTGCTGCACACATGTTGGGCTCATGTTTTAAATTAAATTTGAATTTAAGCAGCAGTCTGTAAGGTACGTGTAGCTGACTAATTGAGGCACATTTACTGTCCGAGTTTTAAGTAGGATGTATCTTTTTGTATGAATTTTGTTTGAAAGCTATTGTCATAAATGAATATGCAGTTTTAAGTATTTTTCTTATTTTGCACAAGAAATGAATATTACATAACAAATGTGATAAGAGTATCACCATAATACTGTACACCAATTCCAATACAGAGGAGTATTTGTGATCTCTGCAATTAGGTGTGTGGAAAAAAATTTCGGTATCGGTAATCGGCTAAATGAGTTGTAAAATATCGGCGTATCGGATATCAGCAAAAAATCCAATATCGCGCATCCCTAGTAAGGACCCATTGTTTGCTGTGGTTAATGACTTCGGAGGTTGTCTGTACATTCTCTGATCTCCTGCCTTATGGTGTGTTGTGTTTTAATGTTTTATTACTGTACTATACTTTGAATCTTTGTTAAGCCAATTAATTAAAACAACTTTATTAATAAGTGTATTAATAGCTATTTAATATCCAAACAAATTGTTCACATCATTAACAAACATTAACTTAAATGAGATTGTTGCAACTTGTATAAAAAGTGGACAAGCATGACAGCTTCCCAGAGGTAAAGCCAAAACATTTGGACACCCCTCATTGCCCATGTATAGAACTGACAAAGTACTTCATAAGATGTGAAGCCAAAAGACCGCCTCTTTGGTGCTGACAAATTGCTCAGGTTCAGCCAAGGCATGTGCAGAAGCAACCTGGCTGGTACAGCCACTGAACTGTCATTAAACCCTGTTCCACTAACCAAAACACGCATTCAACTTACTGATAAAATAAGAAAAAACCCTCAGGTGGGTTCAGTCCAGAGCAGAACAGATTTTTTGTATGGCTTGGTGTTAGTGTTTGTTATGTTTCATCTGATAATCTGGTGCATAGGTCCACCGTGCTGTCAATCAATCACCTATATATATAACTGATTCTGCCTGAACTAGTCAGAAAATGAAAACTTGGAATAAATCAGCATGATAAGAACCAACTATGATGACAGAAACCATGTTAAGGAACATATAATTGACCTGTATATTGATTGTAGAGTTTGACCCATGTCCCATTTGTTAACATGGAGGAGCTGGGCTTTATGACCTGTACTGCAGCCAGTCATTAGAGAGAACTCTAAATCTTTTGGCCTCACAGTCAGTGAACACTCGTTGCATCTATTATTCCACATTCTATGAGCTCCCTCTATCATCAAGCACTATTGTGGCTTATTAACAGTTTAGGGGGGAAAGAGGCGTGTCATCCATATCAATACACAGTCAATGTTATCCATCATCTATACCCCAGAGATGCGGGGGGGCTGAAGCCGATCAAAGCTGTTATTTGGTGAGAAACGGTAGAATTATGTGATATAAATTGAGAGTGATTGAACTCATATTAACATCATTAATGGACTTTCTACAATCAAAGCATTACAGGAAAAATGCACAAGTCATATTTCCTAAATTGAGAGTTACATAATGACAGAAAAAACTCACTTTTACACTTTTAACTAGAATGTTTCAAAATGGACAGCTCTATTTTTCCTAAACTAGATTGAGATGCACATTATGTAATAGTTAATAGTTTTTGAAACAGTAAGAAATAAAGGAGAAATAATATTTAAGATTGCATTAATAATCATTTGGATCACTGGTGCACATCTGCCTCTTCTTTCAAACATGTTCAGCGTTCAGACTTTCTCACAACTTTAAGTTTTGCCCTAAATTTGAACTCCAGAAGAAAATGGTTGTGCCGCAGCGAACATGCACATCTCCAGGCAACATATGAGTCTTCAAAAGTTTAATTTCTTGGCACAGTGTCACATTTGAAGACAACGTGAGTTTCTCCCCCCAACACTCGGGTCCTTTTAAAGCTTTGGATCCATATTTTAATACAATCATGGGCCAGGCGCCACAGATAAATCCGTTTGTATAAGTCTGATAAAGTATCTGCCCCAGCTGTCAACCTATTTCCATGACGGCTGTGTAGCACAGAGGACAGGCATTATATCATTCAATCAATCAAATCTGACATGCTCTCTCTGCAGATGAAGGCGAGTCCTTGAATGGCTTAAGTAATGTCATGGAAAACATGTACGCCTCCTGAACTTGTTTGCGTGTTGAGCCTCTGAGGTGAAATCCTGCTTTTAGAAACATTACAGCCTTTTTGGATTTCAAGAGTTTTTCTTCCATCTTATTTAAAAAAACTCATTTCTTATACTTTGACAAAAGTTTTGAAATGTCTCATAATATTACATCAGTATTGTATAGCTATTAGATATAAACATCTCTATTCAACAAGTCATGCTGAAAATTCACTAAAAGAAGACGTCCACATCCAGTAAACTTCCTCAAAGAATGCACATTTAGACATGAGGACATGCCATATGAAGTTTATAACTTTATGTCATTCAGAAAAGCCGCAGAAAATATTACCATGCCAAATTACTGAGATGCGGATTAGACTGGATTAATATCATCAGTGGGCTGTTGTGTGACCTGAAATATGGTGGTTAGCCCTGGAATTTTTACTTCACAAATTACAGACATGGTCAATTCACACGGGATTAGAAAACACAGACGTCTTCCACACCTATTACAAATCATCAGAGGTCACCAGGATATAATCCTGTGCCAATAGGGCTCAAGTTCAATATCATGATACTTAATAATGAATCAAAAATATCTCAACATATTTTCATAGATGCCTTAACCATTAATCCTCTTAGTTTTATACTAAGTACTAACCTGTGGTCATGTTTACTGGGTCAAATGTTTTTTTTTTTTTTAGTCATGGTGTATTTATTGAGTTTTCCATACAGACAGACAAATACAACAAAGACAATACAGAAATAATAAAGAGAAAACCTGACAAAATTAAATACAACTGGCTTCCAGTCACTGGACAGCCAAGACAAAATGATACTAGAAAACAAAAAGCAAAATAAAGACAACAATTTAAAGGAGAAATATATAAATAAATTACATAAAAATAAATTAAAAAGTGCACCAGATCGCAGAGTTGGTGATTTTTACAGAGCCATACCCCTTTTTATCCGTTAAGTGGCACTGTCAATCGTTCCACGTAGGAAATAAAAGGATACCATATTGTATCAAATTTCCCAGTTGATCCCCGTAGTGTGTGTCTTATCTTTTCGATTTTGAGAAAATACATCACCTCACAAATCCACCTGCTGAAAGTAGGAGGACGGTCACTCTTCCAATTCAAGAGAATGAGACGCCTCGCAAGAAGGGCTGAGTAGGCTATACGACTCAACTGCACTTTAGTCAGAGTGAGTTCCCCCGATTGCACCCCAAAAAGACCCAGAAAAGGACACGCTGTGATAGTTTGACCTGTAAGCTCTGAGTATACATCAAATATTGCAGACCAGAATGTTTTGAGGTTTGGACATGACCAAAAGGTATGAATGGGTCAAATGTTTTATACATTTTATTACTCCACTGTGTTAAATACGTGTTCCTGATTGGTCAATACCTCATGGCAACAGTCTGTTACTTCTTAACAGCAAAGTGTTGATCTCACACGTCATATTTCACTTCTGCCTGTTGACACAGTGGCAGAAATGTAAGTTCCTGTTAGCATTTTAAATCGCTAAACAACATGGATGATGTTTTTAATATTACCTTTGATTTATTTGGAGAGAAAAATGTTTTAGATTGGTGGTTGATGTCCGACTAGACACCGTCAGAGAAAGAAGATAGGATAAATACAGAGGGAGGTTAAAACACATAAGGAGCTGAGTGAATGGGACATTCGCCAAACTACAGAAGACAGACATAAATCAAACACAAAACAGAACACAGTATGGGCTTTGATTTCTCTAACTTTTCTGTGAATGAAAATGTCTGGTTTGTTAATTCAACCCACAAGTGACTTGAAATGTGCTTAGATTGTTAAAACAGGCATTGTTGTTTACTATCAGCATTTTCCACAGCTTGATCATGTTATTTATGCAGAGCACAGTGTGTTTCCACAGCAGGACACAAACTATAGAAATAATCCCGAGAGATGAAGAGAGACGTACCATTCAAAGAAACGTTTCCTTTGAACTAGTTCAGGTGTTTACCCTTTCATTATTATCCTTGCACTCAAGCTAATGAAGAAATTAAATGTAAATCCTTTAGTTGTCAACAGCAGCTCTGTAAAAGTCAACAGATATCTCGTGTTAAACCAGAGGAGCAGTGTTCTTGTTGACCTCCTGAGACAGCGATGGATCGGCTGCCATCGTCTGCAGACCTCCACTCATCACAGATTAAACCTCGAGGTGCAGCCGGGTAATTACCCACGATCCTTAGTCATCAAGCTATGTAAATCTCTTGCCAGCTCATTAGCAGGTTTTATTTGAAGAACACTACTTTCGCCCCATCTTCCTCTTTTTAACCAAGTCTGTGCCAAATTCTTCACCTCAGTGTGAATCAATTTCCCACGTTTAAATGGAAAGGATGATGCAACCTCCGTAAAACACCCAAATATTTAAAGAATCAGTTGAACATTTCTTTTATTCCAAACACACAGAAAAAGGAGAGTGAATTTTGCATTTTTTAAGGTCACTCAACTAATATCTGCTGTTTGGAAATATCAAGTTTCCCTTTGCTCATGTGTCTGTATCATCTGCTGCACAACTGTCTCGTCAATATTATCAACCTGGGATAATTAGTCTCCGTTCTGTGTAAGAAAAGCTGCAGGCCTTGTGGAAATGACTTTATTGATGAGTACAGCAACACTATTGACTTTTCCAGTAAGGAGGAATTAAAATGCAGCATTTCTGTCATAGTCATGAGATCCTCCCCGTGTCAGTTTACGCTTGGTTTTAAGTTTTCACAGCAATTAAAAATGAAATTATAGAGACTCAGTCAGATAAATGTGAAGGAAAATGACTGATGCTTCTGAGAAGGAAAAATGAAGACAAAGAGGGGGGTAAATGTATTTTTTCTTAATTTATTCATTGTTGTTTATACGTGGCAGCTGTTCAGGTGAGAGCCAGGATTATTTCAATGCTATGGGGAATGCAAGAAAATCTGTTCAGACTGCAGAATTGAAAAAGAAAAAAAAAACAAACAGGCCAGAGAGGCTGAATCTGAAACCTGAGTAATAGAGTTTGATCAGTCAGTGTGTGGAGAAGACCTCAGCAAATGCTGCAACAGAAAATAGCTATCACTTTAAATTGAGCTGAGGCAAAACTAGATTTTAAGAGTGATTCTGCTTTCTGATGAAAAGTTGTGTGTACTATTTGATGTGTTGTGTGGTCTAAATGATTATAAGTAATGCACCAAACCATCACCACATCATCTGTTAAAATTGAAACACAAAATTTGGCACCAGCCCTCCACAAATACAAATTTCTGATATGAAATGCCACTTGGTGGATGTTTTCAAATGCTCATGTGGTGCAAAAAACACAAACTTTAAAATCTCATTTGTGCTCTACGTCTGATACGGATATGGACAGAGTCTTCTGCCTGTGCTCTGCTCTCATGTAGTATGTATTGCTGAAAATTTCCTGGAAACTTAAGGGCTTGGACCATACATTGCAGCACCTCCGGATGAAGTGGAGCCAGTGTCGAGCAGTGCAACCAAAATTTCAAACCAGACCAGTAAACACAAAAAATAATGCTTTGAAAAAAAATGGCAGGACTTTTTCAGGAAAGGGTTGTGAGAGTTGGTAAAAAACTAAAAACATGTTTGATGTAGCCTCAGCCATGACACAGGTACAGACGACCACAACATAAGAGATGGCCGGAGGGAATGGGAACTGAACGTCACTTGGACAACAGCAAAGAAGAAGGTCCATGTGAGACCAGTTCATTTGAGCGCCTCCTTTACATTGGGATGCATTATTTAACATCCATCCCAATGCAAAGCATGAGTGGGAGCATGTGGCTGGTGCAAGCGGCAACCTCCAGTCTCAAACTATGAAGCCCATGTGGAAGTGTTATAAACTGCAATTCATAGAGAATCCACTTGAGGCTGGCTGCAGAAACACCAGAAACCACATAGACCCCCGGTCAGGAACACATAGCTGTTGGCTAGGAGGCTCAAACCCCGCCCCTTTACGTCACACTCTGCCTGGTTGAGTTCCGCATTTCCAATATGGCCGCCGCCGTCGATTTGCATCAAAACAGCTCTTCAGAAACAGATGGGTGACATCACGGATACTACGTCCATATTTTATACTGTCTATGGGCTGGTGGCAATCGGGTTTAAAACATTCCTACATGTTAATACATAAAGGAAGCATAAATGAGCTTTTAGTGGACGTCATTTGATTGTATGCAGGATCATAAAGCGGCTGTTGCAGCCAGTTTCTCTGCTGCAGGCTGAAGAAATTAGCAAGTGACTTTCAAAACTCTTTGTTCTTATGACATATTTAGACCAAATTCAGAAAAATAGGTCCCAGATTTAAAAATGCCCATTTTTCTTTTAAGGACTCAGATGTAGTAATAATCAGAAATCCAGAGTTAATTGGATGTAATCGGCATTTTTCTAAGCATGATGATGCAGCCATCACAGCCTGTTTCTCTGACGTAGGATAAAGAAACCTACTGGAGTGCTCCTCAAACTTTTTTTCACTTAGCCTTAACCCTTATGACAAATATTTTGCACACACTCAGCACAGTGTTGAGGAAGCACACTCACAAGTCTAGTCTGTAAATGTGGATGGCCAGACATCATGAATGTTGGATAACGTTGCCCACCTGACGTCTCAGACCTGCTGCGTCTAATGTCACAGTGCTGTTAGACAGACGAGCCCCCGAGAGTTCATGAAAGAGGCAGCAGCTCATTCAGCATGCAGCGCCCGCTGAGGGGAAGTGAATACCCCATATGCACCGCAAACCACCGTCATTACAGAAACACATACTGTGTGTGTGCGCTCCCTGCATTTTTATGGAGCAAGACAAAAAAATTAGCATTTTATATTCTCTGTGTTTAGAAGCCTCTGGAGGGGATCTTTGTGCTGTGTGAGCGTGTTGTCGTTCCATCAGCCCCCTGGCATGTTGTGACTGCGTGTGTGGGTACGTAACTGTGGTGTGGTTTGTTTAACTGAGTGTGTGTGTGTTAATGCGGCAGCTGTGTGATTGTGCATGTTTATGAATGAAGGTGTAATGGAGTGTCTGCTTGAATAGCAGTGTCTGTGTGTTTGAATGCGTGTGTGTGCATGCTCCGCTTGGTTTTTCTCGATGTGATCAAACAGAGTCAGTCTTGCAGGCCTGGTTGCTGCTGACCGCTCCACATCAGACCCCCCACCCTCCCTCCCCCTTGAGTGATTTGTGAGACAAGGCTGTCCTTCAACAATTGGTTGTGTTGGTGACTGGAAGCATTTATTTCCTGCAGCATCAAGCTTCGGCCTGCTGTGATTGTGCTGACCACAGGACATGTCCGTGAAAAAATGCACTGACTGCAGGGGAGAGGAAAAAAAAGAAAGAAGTCGAATATCTCTTTTCAGTCTGAACAGCCAAGCTGCAGGGTGGTTAGATGGAGACAGTGGGAGACTTGAGCATTTTCAAGATTCTGCTTCTGCGGCCTGAAGATGAAATATTACAATTTATTATGATTAAAAGACACAGTGATACATTCTGGCTTGTCTAAAGGACAAGAATATCATAAAATGATTCCCATGACTGAGTGACTTCAGGGCCAGATGCTGAAATTCATGGTCTCATTAGTTGTTTACATGGACCACTAATAATCAGAATAATGTCCTGATCAAAAAGAAATTTCATTCCAACTAGAGGAGTAGTGAATGCCAACTGGTACTCTGATCAATATCCAAATAAACGCTTGATCTGATCGTTTCTTCCTGCACATGTCTGCCCCACATGACGTGACGAGTTTCTGCTTTTGTTATTTCTGGAATAGATAGAGACACTGCTGGAGTAGAACAAGGCTGGTTTGTAGCCGACACAACTTTATTTTTTTGTTGGAGACTTCAGAAGATCTCAGAATTCTTGAACATCCTGATATTTAAAAAAAAAATAAATCACTACAGACATCCAAAGTCACAGATTCGAGAGAAGAGGAGATGTTAATCTCTTGTGCACAGCGAGGTGGTAAGTCGAGGAGCAATACTGAGGCATGCAGCAACACAGCCATTTTTTAAAAACGTACATATTTTGTAACATGTTACTTAGAATGATGCAGCAACACCCGTGTTTATGAACGGCAGGAGCAGGAAGGAGAAACAATTTCTTCTTCTGCTATTTTTGGCACATTAGACTGGAGGAATGATGCTGCACATGTCAAAATGGTTTATTCTAGGGTGCCAGTTTGGAAGAGCATGCACCCCATGTATAAAGGCTACAGTCAAGGATCCACCAAGGAATTGGTGTATGTTATCCCCCAATCTCTCTCTCTCTCTCCTCACATTTCCTGTCTCTCTAAACCTGTCCGATCAACTTAAGGCTACAAAGCTAAAAAAAAAAAGAATTACAGAAAGGTGTTGTGAGATTAAATGCTTGATGCAAGTACAGCAAGTCATAGTTAGATCACTCAATTCAGCGTCCATGAAAACAGTGAAGTTAGAATCTCCAATAAGAGGGATTTGAATGAGGTTGAAGAAAAATGGTAAATGTGACCATACCTTTTGTCTCACTCGCACAGTTTTGTTTTATCGGCATCACCAGCTCTGCATTACATATTGTCAAAAACATCCCCTCTTTTTTTACAAACTCCAGAAAACTATCTGGACAGCTGGTTACTAAGTCTTCTCCTTCTGCTGCTTATTTGTCTTCCTTCCATTTTATGGCTGTTGGCAACCAGTGTGAAGCACCACTACTGCCCTCTACTATGAACCACTTACAGTTAGTTACACTGCATCACAGTTTGCTTATTTTTAGCTCAATATCGGTATTTTTCTTTTAAAAAAACAGTTATTCTGAGAACTGGTGTCAGCTCTAGTGGCAACAAAACTAACACCAATAATATCATCTCTTCCTCAAACTGTTACAGCACACACAGTTTAAAACAAAGTTGTCTATTGAGGATAAAGTAGGACACTGAAAAATGTCTAAATAGAGCGTGCACTTGCGCTGATGTTAGTTTTTGGGTTGGAATTTCTTAAAATGAGCTAAAATATGTAGTACAGCTGACCCCATCTGTAGCTTTCATCTCAGTTCTTTGGCACGTTTCTCAACAAAGTAGTTGAGTTGACCAGGATTCCCTGTAGGTAAAACACTTACTACGCTTACCTAAAAATACCTCATACAGCCACAATTTGACAAAATATCAACTATCCTCTTAATACTAAATAATAACTCATAGGATTTATACAGCGCTTTTCTGAATACTGAAAGTCGCTTTACATAAGATAAAAGTAAAAATAAAACAGGTAATTAAAACAGAACAAGGACAGAGGTGGGGCGGGGGTAGAGGTCATGTGTTGTATGCTTTTTTGAACAGGTAGGTCTTGAGGTGGTTTTTGAATGATTGAAGTGAGTCAATCATCGATGTGTGGAGGGAGAGAGTTCCAGAGAGTCAGGGCAGCGATGGCAAAGGCTCTGTACCCCAAGGTGCTGTGCTTGGTATGGTATGATAGGGGACAAGAGACTGGCATCTGATGATCTGAGTCGGCGAGATGGGGAGTAATGTTTGAGGAGGTCAGGTATGAGGGGGCTAGGTTATGGAGGGCTTTGTAGGTGATGAGCAGGATCTTGAAGTGGATTGGATGCTGTATGGGGAGCCAGTGGAGGTGCTGAAGGATGGGTGTGATGTGGGCTCTGGAGCGGGATTGGGTGAGTAACCGGGCAGCTGAATTCTGGACATATTGAAGTTTTTTGAGGTCAGTGGAGGGGAGGCCGTATGGAATGCTGTTGCAATAGTCAAGTCAGGAGGGTATGAAGGCGTGGATGAGGGTTTCTGCAGCAGAGGAGGAGAGAGTTGGTGACATTTCTAATGTGTGTTTTGAAGGAAAGGGTGGGATCGAGGATGATGCCAAGGTTCTGGGGAGGGTGTGATTGCGTGGTTGCTGATGCTTAGTGAGAAGTTCTGGGTGGAAGGGAGGAGGGATTTGGGACCAATGAGAATGATTTCAGATTTATTGCAGTTGAGTTTGAGGAAGTTGTTGCTCTTAAGTGTAATGGTGCTTAAGCCCTGCATGGCTGCAAACTTTTCCCTTATATTTGTTTTTAACTGTCAACATTGCATGTGCAGCAAACTTTAACAGTGTGTGGTAAACCCTGAAATATCATAGTAATAATTACTAAGTTGGCATTTGCTGCAAAAGTTGACAGATTGATCATTTCAGGAGAGAATAGAGAGCAACTACAGCTGACATTATCAGAAAGCACTTTACAGTCACCAAATATGTTTTAGTAAATCGTTTGGTGAACTGTGAAAACTATTTTCGCACTCCAGTTCCTGAACATTGCAGGAGACACCGTAATTCTGACACCTTCAACACCTGGAATAACAGAAAACAAAAAAACAGGATGTGTTTTCCTGTTTGCCGTGCCACAGTGAGCAGTTTTATCTGAGCTGTTTATTTGGCCTCTGTGTCTCTGTTGGCTGCTACCTGCTCATGTTTGCTAACCGCCCGGGCAGTACCACTCTGACTTTCACAGCAAAGGTTGCAAAAAGACAACAAACAATGAGCCAAATGTCAAATGTAAATATCAAAATCCTCATAAAATACTGTGTGGCAGAAAACAGAGACAAACAATGAGCTGGCAGTGAGTGCTGCCCCCTGTTAGCATGCTAATGAAAATTATGGAGAGGTCTCTGTGTGGAGCAGTCCCTCTTTCTGCACACATCTTTGTGACTATAATCCCGGCACAAATCAAATCGCACCTCCATATTGAACCTGGATAATTGCAGACACTGCTCTGATAAGCCCTTGTAATGGAACTCTGTCAATCATTGGTGCCATGCAGCCCCTCTCTCCTGGGTGTTTGCTCAAATTGAATGAAGAAATCCAGGAGCTGCTGACATTTAGGTCGACTGCACTGCTGATTGTGGGAGGAATGTTCTGCTTTAATTTCATTAACCGGCAGAAAGTAAAAGCAAATTTGCCGTATGAAAAGCAATTACGGCGTCGCTGACTGGAGCTTTTCAGCTGAGAAAAAGGTCGTCCTCTCATTGTCTGTTAGTGCAGCAGAGTTCACACCGTTTACTGCATGAAGTCATTCTCACATGAGCAAAACACAGACTGCATTATGGGAAATGATCTGACCTCCAGGTCTGTGTGATCCAGACTACAGAATGTCACAACTCATCAAATGTTGTTATTGTAGTTAAAGTTAAGTTGTTCTGCTGCCTGTCTTCACTGGACATTTCCATGCAGAGTACTCAGAGGGGTAAACATATCCATCAGAGCCATGTTAGCAGCTGTCTTAGCTGAGTGCTACACTTTGAGGCTTCACTGATCTTGCAGACTCACACACTTTGCAGATGAAATTTCTGGAAATTCTGTGAATACTATTAGCTGTTGAAACCCAAAGTTCATACAGTCCACAAGGGACCTCAAGCTGACTTCTGCAGGCTCTGTGAGTGCTTCCTAAAATGGAGACTTTAGTAGGCTTGACTGGTTATTAAACTGCTGTTCACTGCAGAACTAAGGTGCCACTGAAGTTCTTCTATTAACCAAAGTAGTCAGACATTTAAAGACACTAGACATTTAAGTGTTGGATCACAACTGATCAGCTTTGGCAAAACTGTTTTCTCTTGGGGGAGCTACTCAGCAATTTTGTTACCCATCTCCAATCATAAAGTTTCAATGATGCACGATAAATGTCTCATCACACCTCTTCTGCTTGCCACAACACAAATTTAGCTTACCGTTAAAGCATTAAAGCTCCCTTAGGTGGGTCCAGTCCAAAGCAGACGATATTCTTGATGGGATTGAAGCAGACACTTACAGTTATGGACAGTTCAGTAACCCTTGTGTTAGTGTTTGTTATGTTTTCTCTCACCATTCCTCCTCTGCTCTAATAATTTGGTGCACACAGCGTTGCAGGAGCTGCATTGGTCAACAGAGCTGTCAATCAGTCATCTTTTTATAGCATCGAAAAACAAATTCAAACTAAACCAGTCAGACAAATGAACACTTACATTAGCACAATGAGAACTAACTGCTATGACAGATTGTTTGATAGCATGAATGTTGATAAAAATGACAGAAAATATCTTGTTTGTTATTGTTTTGTTTGATCATCTGTTAGCATAGAGGTGGTGTGCTATACTACAGCAGGACACCAGGGGGACCAGATAAAGTTATGGCCTCACTCTGGATAGCTTCAGTTTTGTCCATGTTTTATATGAAAACTGAGTAAAGCACAAGAGCTTTTTCTGCTAATGCTCATATTGTCAAAGCGGTGTGAAAGCATTCCCACTCTCATTTTCTTTGGCTGCTCTCTCATGGGATCCTGAGGTTGATCTTCATTGATGATCATGCAGACAGTCTAACAAATCACACTGAATTTATAGACTAAAGGCTCATTTATTCCCAAAAGCTCCTAAATAATTAAATGTGACGTACAAAAGTGTGTAGATGATTGAAGATGTTTCAAAATGAAAGAGAGCAAGGAGTGGAAATGGAAAGGATTTTTTTCATAGAGAAAGAAAATCTTAAGTCTATATTTGTTTTCAGTAAAATCAGAGAACTCTTACTGTGGCTGTTTTTGTGCAGGGATCTGATGACAATTATTCCTAAATGAGAATGGATGACAGTACGGAGTATCTAGAAATAAATATGTGAACCTTACCCTGTGGTGCAGCTGCTCATTTTCATGGATTCCTTTAATTTTACAGATAGGGAGGTTTCAATATTCAAACTGCGCCACCTGAACACACTGCACATTATGAAAAAACCCAATTGAAGAAAAAGTACAGCTGATGGAAGCCAGAGACACAGGCGGAAACAGTCTGAGTTTAATAATTAGGTTTGTCGGCAAGAAAAATTACACTGCTGTATAGATGCAGTGGACAGGAATTAGTTTCTGTTTTTGCTTTCTGAAGGGAAAATCAGCCCGACCGAGCACAGACTGAATTTGCATCTAATTTATGACTTTTTCATTCATAAAAAAAAGAATCTACCATTTTAAGGTTACTTTAGTGTCAAATGAGTAAATTCAGCCTTATGTCATAACAGTTTTAGTTAAATTAACATGACTCTGTAGTAGAAATGACTGCATCAGCTCAAAATGACTTCCAAAAACAACTGTCGGTGTGCATAGTTCATCGCTGCATACACAAATGCTGGTTAAAACTGTACAATGAAAAGAGGAAGCCATATATAACAATGATTCAGAATTACTGACTCCACTGGGCCCAAGCCTATTTAAGATGGACTGAGGCAAAGTGGAAAATTGTCCTGGGGTCTGACAAATCAAAGTTAAACGGACATTCTTTTTGGAAATCACGGACACCATGCCCTCTGCTCTAAAGAGGAGAGGGACCATCTGGCTTGTTATCACCTTACAGGTCAAAAGCCAGTATCCTTGATGGTATGGGGATGCGTTAGTGCACATGGCATGGGCAGATTACACATCTGGGATGGCCCTATTAATGCTGAACAATATATTATGTATAGTTTAGGAGCAACATACAGTATGCTGCCATCCAGTTAATGCCCATTTCAGGGAAGACCTTGCATATTTCAGCAAAAGCACATTTTGCATGTATTATAATAGCATGGCTCTAAGTAGAAGAGTTTCATGGCGGTTTGCTGAGAAATAATGCCAAGCTGTTTAAAATAGAAAGGACTTCACAGAGCCAAAAACTGTGGATTTACCTTAATCTGCTGCACCCTAATTTAAAGCACTTTAAACCAACCTGCCAGGAGTGTGATCGTCCCTGCAAACTCCTGACACCCACCCACAAATAGATGCAAAGGCCCTCACATCCACTCTCTGTGCTACCGAAAACATTAACACTTTTAGGGAACAGGTCTCTGCACTTTAAACAAACCCACAACAAAACGGAGAGGTGAGACTAGAAGTAAAAACCTAACAGGCAGAGTGCTGGAAAATCAATCCTGGCCTTTATATCCTCAGCGTCAGCTCCATGGTGTCCTGCTGCTTGAGTGCCACGGCTGTTCTCTCCTTTCTTCCTGTGAACGCACCCCCTCTGAGGTGGCAGAATAGTCTGAGTGCATGCGAGAGGTCACCGCCTACCCACCTGTATTTCTATCACAGCCACAACAATCCAGCAGCTGGATTACAACCTGTTGCTCACAGAGAGCTGTGAGAGCGCACAGGTGAAAGAGAGAGGCCAGGAAGTAGCGAAAGGCTCCCCGTGGCCGCTCTGTGTCCGGGGAAATGTTCGGCCCGAGAGGGGTCGACACAAACATCAGGGAGCGGAAATGTTTTAGACTTCACAACTGTTCAGAGACAGAGGGGGAGCGGAGTCGACTGGTTATTTAAGCCCGATAACAGAGTAACTTCTCTATTAGACCTTGCACTCTGTGTGTAGATGTATATATCATTTATTTCCTTTTTTTGTGAGCCTCTATTTTTGAAATGTGAAGAGAGAGGGGGAATGACATTGCACCAAAACATGTGGGACATCAAATCAGTGGGCTCAGGACTGTAGCCTCTGTACATGGGGCACCAAGTCTACCAGTTGAGCAAAAAAGGTGCTCCATACTTCTTATTCAAATATATTAGTCCACCAGGTACACATAAGAATCATGTATGGATTCTGGGTGTGATCATTTCTGCATATGCAACACAAACACACATGGAAAAAACAGCCTTATGCAAAAACGCAAATATAATGTATTTGTTTGCCTCAGCTTGTAAACTCTGCAACAGAAACTGTCCATGAGTCCTTGAATCAAAGTTTTTGCTTATAGCGATGTGATTTCTTCACTGTAAAGCCTTAAATCTTAGCAGGTGGGTTTGCCTCTTTCCATCAAAACACCTCATAAAATGTAAATGTCACATTCAACTGGCAACTCCAGAATAAAATTTATTTTAAGATATTGTGACCCCTCCTGTCGGTGAAGTGTCTGTGGCCTTTAAGGAAAGAAAGGCATGTGATGTATAAATAAGATTTTCCATTGGTCAATTTTTTACAAATACAGACTATCAATAATAATAATCATAATAATAACAATAACGACGACGACAACAACAACGACAATAATAATAATGATGATAATGATAATGATAATTGATATGACTTATATAGCGCTTTTCTAGATACTCAGATACGCTTAAGACACTCAAAGACTCTTCCTCCCGGAGGTTGAAAAGTCCAGTCTGTGATTTCTGTGTAACAGTTTACAACATTAACACAACCCCTGCTTTTCATCGGGCTAAATGTAGACTTTGTGTTGTTTGCATTGTGATGTGAAATAACTTCAGACTTAGACTGTCTGTATTCAAGAGGGCGAAATCAGTGACACAAAGGTTTCTAATAAAGATTATTCTGACATCTAGACCATATTTTAAAATGTATGCTGGGGGGTTGTAACTAAGTGGAAGGACAACTTCTAGTTTCAGCAGCATGTGTCTACTTACACAGTTGCTATCACAGTGAGGGTCGGATTTGACTTCAGTTTTAATAGACCTCCATGACCTAAGCCTCTGTGCCATGATGACAGTAAAAACACCAGAGTTCAGCAGTTTTCCCTCCCAGCTCTGCCTCTTCTCTCTCCCACACATTGATTCAGCTGCTTTTATCACCCCTTTATTCAGGCATATGCAAACCAGCAGCTATTACAGTTTTCTGAGCAAAGAGGAGCTACAACAAGAGATGTGTCAGACATTCATATTCAGTACTCCACTTAAAGGAAAGGTAAATGAAAAGTGCTGATAAAACTGCTTTAAATGTGAAGACGTTCTGGATATTATACGCGTAGATAAGCAGCTCCTGACTTCAGATGTTAGAACATTTTACAACAGAAAAAGAGCACCAATTCTTTGGGAGCATCAGTTTAGTGTATTTTTGTTTTATTTTTTAATCACAGAACTGTAACCTGAAGCAAGCCGACTTTTAGCTTTATGGGATAAAACAGCCGCAGAATATTTCACGAGGGAGAAGAGAATTGGGGCCCGGAGAGAGGCCCTTGGGGCCAAACTCTGCCAGGTTTCTGGTCTCTGCAGAGGCCGTCCTCGCCCAGCTTGTCTCATTAGTGAGGCAGGGGGATGTCACAGGACGGCTCGCTGGGTAAAGAGGATGACCCGGCTCAGCAGAGGAACCTGCAGCTACGATAAAGCACTGTAGAGCTCTGAATGTTGTCACACTTTGTTCTGTGTGTGGCTTTTTATTTCTGTTATTGTGCGATCGGGAATCACACAGGAGAGAGCAACAAAACTCAGTTTTACTTCTGTGTCGCTGGAGGGGAGAGAGAGGAGGTAAGGACAGACAGAAAACTCCTTCAAGGATTCAAGGATTGTTGCATCATTCTCCCTGTTTCCTGATTGTTCTTTGTGAAACACAATAAGGGGAAGATGAGAATTTAAAGTGGTACGGGATGCCGAATGATGAGAGAATGATAAAATCATGCTTTATGCATCCTGAAAGAGACTCGAGTGAGATGCAGGACAAAGACAAAACTTTAGGGAGACACAGCAACAAACTTAAAATGAATTCTTATTTTGTAGCACCGTCTGTTGCATCTCTGATTTAGCTTTACGAATGGACCTGTCACTTTTTGAGGCAGTCCAAATCTGATGTGGTAAAGAGGGAAGAGAGTTCTCAGCCACACAGAGGCAGGAGTAAACTTGATAAAGTTGAAGTCTGTAGTCTGTAGTCTGGTTTATATGCCTATATTTGACTGTGAGACTATTAAACAAAAAGCAGCAGGAAGAGCCTCAAAATTTTCATGCAGTGTGAAACAAAGAATAACAGATATCACGGAACAATCAATGGCTGGTAAAATGTCCTAAACCTTAATAAACCCATAACTAGCACCTACCATTTTAGGCTTCACATCCAACTTTGAAAATCCTTATTTGAAAGAGCATACAAGTATTCATTTGACATCTTACTGTTGATCCAGTACTGTATTTTAGTACTTGTTATAAATGTCACAGTCTACTTTTATTGGAAAAAGTCTGTCTGAAGAACACACCTGATTATAAAACAGCTACAGCCAATACACAGTCCAGGCACATGACATGATTTTGTTACGGTGTGTCCCTGAAGAGCCAGACTGTTTCACCTTCTGTAGCTCTAAATCTACGCTACATAGAGAAGAGGTCATTAGAGACATAATGATGCACTCAACTTATGATTCAATTCATTATGCTGCTGATCAATACTGTTATTATGAATTTTACTGCCTTGGGCCTAAGTGACTCTAAATCCTGTTTCATACCAAACCTTTATTTTGAAAGGATACAGAAGGTATCTCCAATAGATGGTGAAGTTTTAAGAGTAAATGAACACAGCTTAAAGGGTTAGGGTTAAAAAATCAGCAGTGTCCACTTGCATCTAGCCCCAAAAGTCAAGGCAGACCCAGGGCATAAAGTTAACTTTTGACCTCATCTGCCATTGGCTAGTGACCTTCAAAAATGTACCGGCCAAAAACATTTTTCACAGGCCAAATAAAAAAATCCTGCCTTGTTTGATTAAAAATAATTACCATCGTATAGTAAAACATTGTATAGTGACATTGCTCCGTTCAGCTGTCTGTTCCTCTTCTCGATCGTCTCCTGCCTCTTTGTTTATCCTTTTTGTTTGTGGTGGCTTCACACCGGGAAATGTGTCGCCACATCTTCCTCAAAACGCTCTTCCCGCTGTGCTTCTTCAAGCAAAGGGAATGAATAAAACTCCAGTAGCTGACGTCACACCGTTCCTGACATACCAAATCATAAATCAAGTACAGCGTGCTGTGAGGGTCAAAATAATCTGACAGTCGACAGAAATGGGCGAAAGTATGAAAACAAAACCTCACATGCAATACAACATTTTCCATCGGATGTGTTTTACTTTGACACGCCGAACAAATTTTGGACACACCAGTAGAACCCATATTACAATTCACATTCCGACAGCAGAAATAAACATGTTTACAGCCTGGTACAATGTACATAGAGCACAGAGGGGAATTTTTTTAGAACCAATCCATTGGGGTTACATAAACGCTAACAGTTCTGCATTAACTTGCATAGTTAGGGGCATGGCAGGTTGGCAGACAGGTGGGTGCATTGTAGCGATTTGCCAGGAGTATAGACGGAGGGTGATCTTCCACTAGTTGATCAGTAGCAGATGTCAATCTTATATGTAAAAAACAAAACAAGACGTGGGGTCAAATCTCCTGTGTCGGGCTCAGGTATTGACTATGTGTTGGAAACAGTGGCAGTGCATGCTCATCTGAAAAGTCTTCACCATGTCTGTACGCTTCTATTCAGCTTCAGACTGGAGAGACGTACAACAAGAGAAGTCAAAGACAGATAGCACGTCCTGCTGTTTTAAAAGGGTAATAGCATTAATTTTTCATCTTCCTGATTTGAGTCATCTCATGATTTTCAGCCGTCTCGATTGGTACAGTTACATCACTGCGAGGCATGCTGTGGTCATGTAAACAGAGATCATTCTTTACAATAATCAGTATTAAACAGAAGAGACTACTGTCCTGAACCAGCAGGCCACTCGTTTACTTATATTTGTATGTTTCAATGTTAAAAGGAGCAGCAGAGAAACAAACAGTTTGGGAGTTCTAGCTGAACTTACAGACCTCTTTGAAAAACACAGCACAACATAAAGAAATATCAAAAATGAAACAAACTGTTTTGCTTTCAGTTTCTTACATAATATGTTCTTTTTAATACTTCAGTTCAGCTAGTTTAAACAGCAGTCTGCATTTGATGTATAGATTTAGCCTATCCTTCCAACACATACTTGCATAGGTATACTGAAATTGATTCACTTACCATGTCTGGGTACTTTATGTTTGCCTCGTTGCAGTGATGTGGTGGTGAAGAGAACAGCCTCAGAGAGCAAAGGTCACTGGCAGATAAAAAACTCTCCATAAATCCATTCAGCAAATGGCTGCTCAACACTGCTACCAAGAAACACACACAAATCCTCTTAAAATCATCATCAACAAAAACGCTGAGCTGAAACAGGTCAATGTGCAACTCAGGAACACTGGACAGAGCCTCGTAAACAACCAGAGGTCACCGTGCAGAGTGCTATGAGGTTGCAGCAGAGATTGCATCAAAGTCAAAACATCAGATTATTGTCAAGATCTGTGGCAAAAGGCTCAAGTCTGATAGCTTTGGTAAGTGTTCATGGGTTATTTGATGTGAGAGCATCAGATAATACGTGATGATATTTGACAATGAAACCTGGAACTCAATGTGCAGAGACACTCATCAGTTTTACTCCGTCTTCTGCTCAATGTTTTTTATTTTTTATTACATATCGAACATGTTGCTCAGCTCTTGCCTACAATTCCTGTAAAATCTATGAAAGCAAAACTCATGATTTGAGCCTCTCGTTAGTCATCCTGGTAGGAACTGTTGCTGAACAAGACAACACAAACATGCATACATGCAGGTGAACACGCATTCCAGTCCTTGCTCTAAACTGAATATAATGTCAGGGCCTTATTATAATCTCCAGAGTGCTATTGCAGCCAATGCTGAAGTCTGAGTACAAGTCAGCACAGCAATTCCCCAGTCCCAGTGAAGTCCTTGACTTGAGTACTACAACACTGGTTACCCTTCAGTCATGTTGATAGCTGTGATAGCTCTGAGCATAAGTGTTTATAGCCCATTTTTGGGGGTGCTGAAGCAACCCTAAATCTAATCCTAGCATCCCTAAAATTTGAGAGGTTTTTATTTTTTTTACTGTATGTCCTTTTTAACAAGCTAAAAAAGTTTCAAAACCATACAGTACTTAGTTGAAAAGTTATATTTTAACAACAAAAATACAGCAGCTCCACCACCACCAAGACCAGGAAGAACCAGGTAAGAAAACAAACAGATAATAGTGGCACACGAAACTTATCCAATTAAATAATACAGACAAGAGGGGAAAAGGCAGAGAAAAACATTGAAAAAGTCAACTTCTGTTAATGTGTGTTACATGTTGTGGATTGCATTTAAAATGAAAGTCCAAAAAATAACTCCAATGTCAATTTTTTTTAGTTTTCATACTCACTGAAGGGGGCTGGTTTATCCAGAAACATACTGTTTATGTATATGTTGAGGAGCTACTGTATCAAAATGAGTTGTCTGTCCCCAGAAATTAGGGTTATCGTATGTTTCTTTTATGATTCCATATTCTCTTTTTGCTGTGGCTCAGCATTTAAATAACCTTTATCAGATTTGATTGTTTGGTCACAGACTTTCCCAAAAAGTGTTATACTTTTCTTTCATGAAATTGCATTAAAATGTACAAAGCAGGGAAATGTATCTTGCCCGACCGGGCAGCTCTCTGGGTGCTCAGCACCCCTAAACATCTGATCCTAGAATCGCCCCTGGCTGTGAGGTATGAACCTACTGCCAGCAACCAACTCACCCCAAGTCACACCACCACTTGTCTTAAACTGAGGAGTTTTTTCAATCAAACCAGCACTCCACAAGCTTTATTTGCTAAATAGTATACAACTGTTTTCTTTGAATGCATGATTATAACCTAATCAGACAGAAAAGCTTTTAAAAAGTGACGCCACCAGCCTGGTCTGTGTGAAACAGTGCCCCACATGGAGGACCCCTGTGCAGAAATGAAGACAAAAGAACAATACATAGGTAAAGGGTATAACAAAATTTACTTGAAGATGTCCGTTAACAAAATCCAAGCACAAGGAAAGACACAAAGAAAGAAGCAATGAAATACACAATAAATCAACAGAGAAGGGGGAAACACAGAGACTAAATACACACCAGTTAACGAGCAACAGGTGCGACACAAGACACAGGTGAAACTAATAAGGGTAATCAAAGTGGAGGGAAGCACAAGGACAGGAGGTAAAACTAAACCAGACACACAGGGAGCAAGAACTATAAAATAAAACAGGAAACGCAATAGACTGAACAAGAAACACAAGTGAAATACACACCTGCAAGGAATACAACACAAGACATGGATCACTAATAAACAACACAAAGAAGACATAAGGACAACTCATCAGTAATACAGACAGTAAGGAAACAATACACAAAACACAAGGTAAATCTCCTAAATAAAACAGGAAATCAAAGACACAAACCAAAACAACTCATGAAAGTTCTTGATGAAGCTTTAGCTAACAGCTCCATCTTTGAGGCAGAATACCACACCACATTAAAATTCCTCTCTGAGAGATTCATACTGGTCACACTGGTATTTTAGATGGAAACAAAAAAGGTTTTGAAAGTGTGTCTTATACACAGACTTTTAAAGTACCTCTATTGATGTCACCTTTAGGCCTCACTCAATTTCCATGAATTATTTTAGAATTACTTCTAATGTCGTCCCAAAGTCCCTCGGATTTTATCAGCTTAACCGGCAGAGAACAAAAGGTCACATCTCTGCAGGTGGTGGAAGGTGATTGTAGTTACGGGATGTGTGTGTGAGTGTGTGTGTGTGCGCATGAAAAATGTATGTTGAGGATTAAAAGGATGGTCTATGTGAAACTCCCTCCCTTCTGCTCATCCACTCCTCTGATGCGACCAGATGATGTGCTGTTTCAAAGTCACTTTAATCAGTCATAATGAAGTTTGAACACAGAGGATGCAGCCGAGCGTCCCCGCCTCCCCAGCTGCGTTTCCATCTCACATCAACAAAACTCGAAGAGTACGAGCTGCTGATTCATCCAATCACAGATTTAACTTTCTCTTTGGTCGCTCAGGTTAGCTTCAGTTTACGAGGAGAGGTAATTAACGCCGTCTCTACACCTGAAGAAGCAGGTTTCCCACCTCGAGCAGACATATCGCCTCTGGCTGTCTTCACCAAACACTTTCAACCGGATTAGGAAGGAATCATGATCAAAGGTGGGGGGATTATATCGGACGTTTGGGGGGCTCATGCAGGCCTCCGCGTACCTGTGCTTCAGTCAGGTGTTGACCTAGTTATAGAAGGTCCATTAAAGAAGGAGGCCGCCATTGGAGAAAGTCATACCTAGCAAAAATAAAAATATATAAAGATGCTGAGAAATTAATCTCTCATGACCTCTCTAAGAGCAAATCTGTGTCTTTTGATGCATCAGATTCAAAGAATAGTTGATCTTCTGCCTTAACAGACCTCCAGATTCAGGCCAGGTGAACTTAATAAAGTGATTGTTTGACATGTTAGGTCAGCATGACACAATTTAATCGTCTTCTATGTGGGACACACGAAGAAGGCTTTCACTGTAATTCAAAATCAAAGAAATAGCTTTGTTGTTGTGGGTCTGAAAGCTTAGAGGAAGATTTTCCTGTAAAGCTCTGAAAACATTAAAACAATGTTCCTACTGTACCATCTCCAAATTAAAATGTTACCGTCCTTACTATCCTCTCATCCCTCCTGTACGGAGGGGGATTAACTCAGTACAGAAGATTTGGACCAGGACTCTCGTCAGCAAAACCTCATTCCATCAGTGAAGGACAGGACACACTTTATAACAATAAAATGTTGACTTGAGTAAAAAAAAGGAACTGTTTAGCTGCGCTTAATAAGTATTTAACCTTAACAACATGCACATGAACAGTCTACTGCAAATGAGAATACTGCTGACACCAATTAGCAGAAACAGAAATGCTCTCCTACAAAACAACAAGAGCAGAAAAAGGTAACCCAGCAGAAAAGAGCCACAGAAGTATTTATTTATGAGGCACAAATTGGGATGAAAGGTTGCAAAAATATATACTCGGTTTTGCTTTTTCACTTTAGTGCAGCAGATTTTATACTACAATGAAATCCCAGGTAATGAAGCACCAACAGTAAAAAGTGAGGTAAATTCACTAGTTTTCTTTGTGGCTAAAAATTCAATATGATGAATGATGGCAGGTGGGCTGGTTTAGTTCAGCTGGTAGAGCAGATGTCCCATGTACTGTACACAGGGTATAGTCCACATCACACTGGTTGTAGGATTGAATCCCGGTCATAATAGTGTTTGATGCATTTAATTTCCCTCTATCTGAATTAAAAAAGACCATCAATACTACTCGTAGCTTAGCTTAGCTCCACAAAAAGCCTTGAAACAATGAAAAACAGCAGATAAATAGAACTCTATACAAAAACCAGGCCTGGTAAGATATTACAAAACCTGTCTCAGCTTCCAAAAAGTTTTAAAACCATAGATTCTTTACAAGAAGTTAATGCAGCATCCTGATCCAAGGTCAGTGAAAAGGGGTCTTAAAACTGCATTCTTCTTAATGTCCAGCAGGGGGCAACTCCAGAGGCAGTGAAAAGAAATCTGATTGAGCTTTTGGTCTCAAACTCCAATTTCAAGTCTTCAAAAAACAGCATGATGGTGGTTTAGCAAAATTATGGTCCCATTTAAAGTCAAAGGGACCCGGTAGCAGGGGAGGATTTAAGCCGGGGCTACCTTTGACTGACAGGGCATCACCACAACGACCTGAAAAATCTCTTGTTAAGTGTTATCTTGTACTAAAAGACAGGATTTTGTTTCTGTAGTTTGTGAAAATATATTTTATTTATTTATTTTTTCACAGGATGCTGTTTATAGGACCAACCCTGAATCCTGAAAGGCCGGTGTGCTGGCTTGTTTCTGTGGACCAGGTCACAAGTAAGTAAAGGTCACTGAGGACACTGCAAGATGGTGGCAGCCAAAGAATCAAACCTGAGGCTTCATAACAATAGTTTACAAACCAATGGCTGCATCCTCGTCTTCAAAACAGTGTGTAGCCAAAAGGCAAACATGTATTTCCCAATGCCATGAACTATTGGTTATCTCAAACTTTGAGAATTTCTTGTGAGCAGAAAGTAGATCCAGTAAATAAATAAAATGCCTGCGAGACCTCTTAAATCCTGTTCTTCCATGAAAAAAAACAGACAAAGTCCACTTCACACACTGCTGGGAGCCTCCATTCATGCCTGGAGGCAACAGGGTAGATTGATTCAAAAGTTAACCACAGTCGTGGCTGGTCCCTTGACCAAGGTGGATGAGAGGCGGTTCATCATGATGTAATATTTAACAGTCAACTGAAGACTGAGGCCTCAGAGTGTCCACAGATCCCACACAGGGCTCTCACTGCAAAGTGAAGCACCACAACATCAATAAAATATGGGATGAGTACCAGACTGTGGCAGAGTCCTTATTGAGGTTTAAATGTAGTAGTAAATTCCAGAAGTATTACATCAGTACAAATTATGCAACGCTGATTCATTCTGGATTAGCACAGTTTTGATTTTACACCTTCTGATGTTTCTTTTGAGGAACGGTAAAGTCGTACACTTCGACCTTAACCACTAGCAAACATCATTTTTATGACCTAGCATGTCTGGATTTGGGTTGGATGTCCTTGGTTCAATACAGATCTCCTCTAGCTTGATTCACTAAATTCACACTAACACCATACTTTACATTGCTCAGTTTTGGAAGTTTGAACACTCTGTCCTATGATTGGGAGTGTTCGTGCCAAGGTCTTAATTAACTGACATAAAACAACAGGAGATAGTTTTAGACCACCGTTAAAAACATTAGCAGTACACTACAAAAACTCAAAATCTTACCAAGTGAAATTGTCTCATTTTTAGTCAAAATGTCTTATCCCACTTGATTTAAGATAAATTTACTTAACAAGTAACATTTGAGCAAGATAGAGGGACTTGTTTTAAGACAATGCCTCTTAAATATATTAAGTCAACAATCATGAAATTATCTTTTTTAGAGTTGTAATCTAGAAGAAACAAGGTTTATGGCTTATCCTAAAAAACAACATGACTGAATATTAGTATATCCAGCTCACTATGAGAAGACATTATATCTCAAAATGCTCAAATGAAACTTTGTAATCTTATTTCAAGTACAAGATGGTCTTAAACCTAGAGAAGTGCCGCTATAATACAACTAAAAATAAGATGAATATATCTCAAATGAAGAAGTTGACATGAAATGTATTAGTGCAAAAATCTTTTTTTGAGTGAAAAATACTATTTTTTTGCATTCCTGGCTTATTCTGAGACACTAAGCTTTAAAATACTGGTAAAATATTGCTTAAAATAAAAAAATAAAAAAGTTTTCTCTGCTAATTTTAAGGTTACAATTTTCTAAATATTACGTCTTATTTTAAGAAATCTTACCAAGCAAATTTTCACTTGTTCTATTGGCAGATTTTTTCGCTTTTATCAAGGTAAAAGTACCTTGAAATCATTTTTTTTCTTGTTTTTGGAGGGGCATTTTTTCAAACGTAAAGGATGAGGAGAATTTCACTAATTTAATGACACATTTCCCATCAGTTGTCCTCTGAGTTTCTAATCAAAACAGTTAATTAGAGAGACTCTCATCTTGCAATAGGGAAAACAGCATAGTGTAGCGTTGTAGCAGAATGATGTGCAGATGTTGAATTAAAATGAAATGTTGTTGCGTTAGACGTTCTGAATTTTCAGACTTTAACACTGCAGTGTTTTCTCAGCTGTGTGTCATCTGTTTCTGTTAAATCCAAGGTTCTGTTCCTTGGAACAAGGTTTCTGCTATATTTTCTACTCCTCCTGACTCGTTTCATCATTTCCTCAACCCAGAAATCTCACATGCAGGTAAATAAGACCACCTCCAGCCCGCTTCACCTTGGCATTTCACCAGAAATAGCTCTTACATCCAGGCCACAGTATTCACTTCCTCTCAGTCCAGAGAGCCTTTTCGTGTTTTTGCAGACTGCAGCCAGGATGTCACATGCATGCCTTTTTTTTTTGTTTGGCCACAACATAATAAAGTCCAGATTGATGGATTGCTACAGTCTTTGTGGAAGGTTTTGTCATCTCTGCAGAGGAACTTAGAGGTTTAAAGTTCTTGGTCACCTTTCCTTCACAGGCCTCTGTTGCCTAGTTACAGTGTTTAACCAGTGGGCCAACTTCTGAAAGTCTTCCTGGATCTTTACTTCTGATATCTGGCAAAGATGTGGCTTCGTGGAACCCTGAAAACTTTGAATGTGCCAGTAAAAACCTGCATATAATCTCCCTAAGGTCTGTAACATTACACAACAGTTGTTTCTTGGTCTGCAGGTAAAATTCAGGAGATGTTATTGAACTGATATTTGACCTTACAGAGATAGATGCTCACTATGTTTACAATTCAAAAAACAGACAGAACAAAAATTCTAAATCCATTTATCAATTTGTAAATCCCGTAATGAATCCATTAATTTTCTAAATTGCTTAGTTCTACATTCATGAACTTTAACTCTATGAAAGGTCACAAATCTGGGGTTTCTGGTTGCATAATGCTGTTTCATCTGATCTTAAATAAAAAGGATAACAACTCAAGGATGACTAATATAACCTTTAGCTCTTACAGATTTTAGGGATATGAAGCATTTGGAGATACTTGAGGAAATGACATCACTATAAGTAAAAATACTGTTGTGCACACTGCGTTATTTGCAGGGTTCAGAGGGTTTGCATACAAATTTGCATCACTGACCAATAAGAAGCTGCCCTGACAGAGCTGACCTTTGTGGGAACGGAGAGCTGAAGAGTCCAAGATAGACAAAGCTTTCACAGCTTATTAGCTGTGTTGCATCTTTCACTCTTACATAACCTCCTCTGTCAAAAGAAAAACTTTTCTCTAACAGAACTGTGGTTTGTTCTGAGTGTTTTGACCAGTAGATAGCAAATCTTCCCATACAATATTTGGTTCTCATAAAGTGCATCTGAATAAAAAAGTGTTTAGGGTAGATGACACAAGACCATTTTGATTTGTAATTAGTAAAATCCCATGTGTCACCAGTTATGTAATTCATCATTCTTTAATCAGACTCTACATTAACCCTCCTGTTATGTTCGCTTCTTAGGGACAGCAATAATGTTCCTGGGTCAATTTGACCCGAGGCATATTTAATGATCCAAAAGTGTCAGAACCCAAAAAATCCCAATAAACATTTTTAAAACTCATTATTAACTCCATTACTAACTATTTAAATCAATATTTAGTGCAATGGTGTTCTCACAGATCATGGTTCAATGAGGATAATTCACTAGTTTTTTTAATGTTCATTGGAAAAATATAATTACAATAGTTTTACATTATACCTTTACATAATACACAACAGTTTTTGTCCATTTTGTTTTATTTATTTGTTTTATGAAGTGATGTTGATAAATTATTCTATATGTTGATTGTGCTAATTAAGCCAAGCAGAAGAAGTTTCATACCGAAAAAATTCTTTAAACATTTTTCTTTAGATTATTGAACTTTAAAATTGGTCAAATTGACCCACAACATAACAGGAGGGTTAAAAAAATTAATCTGTACCCTGAAGTTGGGGTTGTTGCATGTGGTTTGTAGTCTGAGTAGCATCGTTGAATGAGGTATCAGCAAGCTTTGGTGACTGCAGGAAAAAACGTCTGTACGGACAGCAAAAACAGGAGGAACACATTCCAGCGTAATGACATCCTGGCTCCCATTGATGGTAATCTGAGGACAATTTCTTTCTTTCTATAAACAGATATCTGAGTTTAAGAACAGACCATCTGTTCAACAAACACACATTTTAAAAGTTGTTTTCTTCTCCTCTTGAGGACAGCCTTGAAAAAGCTTGATTTTTGACTTTTACGAATCTGCATCATGAGGTTGTTACTTCAGCAAATTCAGGACCCGTTAAATACAACAAAATCAGTCTCTTTTTCAGGCTTCATGCTGCTGCAGTAAGCCAAAGTTAAGCATCTGTGTAGCTTTCTGTATACAGTGAAACTGAGACTCACCACAAACCAATTCATCCTTAAGGCAGCTACACACTACAGGATAGTCTTACTTATTTTTGTCCCGATCTCCCCCTTACGATCAAAGCCAGCAAAGGCCTGATTGTCTGATGTTTTCAAAACAACATGGTGTCTGATTTTCCTGTGGTGTGGGGTGTGTTAAGAGTGATTTTGTCCGGTCAGAGCCGCTCGTAAGGCCTCAGAAGGAGAGATCGTAAATAATGAACATGTTTAATATTTGCGACTAGAAATCCTGTAGTGTGTGGGATGCTCCAAGAGGAGCCGAGCACGCACAGGGTGTAATGTCACGTGTACCGGAACAAAAGCCAATCAAGACACGAGCTGACTCAGCTGACTGACAGAAAAGGAAGTAAAGACAAACAAAAACATGGATCAGGCTAAAACTCACCGCTGTAATGAATACAACTCGTGCTGTAATGCATACAGCCCACATTACCGCCGTCTCCATGATTTTTTCCATAACCGTTTTTCTTTTTTGTGTGTGTTTTCGGAAAGTAAGAGGCCGAAAACAATCATCATTGCTTTTTCCTGTTCGTCCGACATATTTGTTTACACCAAAGTCACGTTTACTACGCAACATTTGGAATATTGAGCGTGAAGAACCTGATACTCTGCTGAAGAATCGGTTAGTGTGTGGTGTGCTCCGTAGTGCACACCACACACTGTAAGATCAGAAGAAGAGAGATCTTGTGTGATCTGTCTTTTCTTATCATCAAGTGTGTGGTCTCTAAATGTTTGAAGGTTTGAAGAATCCTGTAATGTATGCCAGGCATTAGGAGGATGCGAAGGACCAAGATGACAGTTTATTTTACAGACATTTCTGCCGCAATTGTGTTGTCTTTTGATCAGAACACACGGTCGCTTCTCATTTTGTTGATTGGACCGTAAACAATGGAACGCACAGAAAAGAGAGTCTTGGCCTGAGGTCATTTATCAGAGTTCGCTGGCTACACCAGTAAAACAGAGAAGAGAAGTTGGCCCTCATTCCCATCATTATGAGTCGATGGCAGATAAGGTCACTTTCTTTGTTAAATTAGATCTAGTACTTTAAGTACAAACAAGGTTCAAGTTTTAATTCTTCAAATCCGCCACATCTCGGATTTTCAAGTGGACACTATTAAGGAACTGCTGTTTTTCAGCACCTGGGCATTGGCTTCATTTTATAACAATAGGCTTTGCTGCTTGCTTTTTTCCACAGCCAAAAAACAGACAGGTGTTTTCACTTCTTTAACATTCTGCCCCTAATTCCTACCCAGCCAACACCTTTGTGATTTAAAATGACGACCGACGAAGAGTTTTGAAAGAAGAATTGAAGGGTTGTCTTATCAAATTGAAACTTTAAAACTTCATAAAGTTCTCCTTATCCTTAAAACTTCCCACTTTGTTCCCTCTGTTTTCGGCATCGCTGCCCTTCTGTGTGGTTGTTTTGTGTCTGCATGTGCTGCGTCTCCACATGTGCCAGGAAAATGTCATTGCAGTGTGTGTCTTCACCTCTCTGTTTACAGCCTGCTGTCATTAGGACACTCACATAAAAGCCATGACAGATATGAAGGGAAAAAAAGCATCTGAAATGGAAGATTGAGTTTGCCTTCCTCCCCCGTTACCCTTTTGTTTGCCTTCCATTCCTCAAAAGTCAGCCTAATATCCATCTGCTCTCTCCCACCTCTGCTGCACCTTCCTCCATCTCACAGCTTTAAAGACAGAACGGGAAATGATTACCTCCACCAGAGATACCGCCGCTGACTCTAGTGTAAACTCATTTAAAGGCAGATGCTCATACATCATACTTCACTCACAGAATACAAACCTGATTACCATGACACCAGCTGAACCTCCACATGAAAACTCAGTTTGAGGACTTTCTGCTTTGTTGATGAAGCGGCGTAGTGTTGTGTTTTCTACACATCGATCTGTGAGGACAGGACATTACATCCACACTGATACACCCTACAGAGCCACCAGTTTCTATATTCAAACGGTCACTTAAAGCACCGGCTGTTTCAAAGATTCATGTAGCACAGGTTTTCTATTAAAGGCTGTGTCATGAAACTGTCTCTTCAAGTGTTTTCTTTTGTCCTCTGGAAACACTTGAGCACAGGGGATTTACTATAAACTTAAATAATTTGGACTTTGACCCTCAGAACTCTGCAGCAGAAATGTTGAACCACAGTCTATAGTGTTGTTTGGGCTTATTGTGATGGCAGTTCTTGGGAGTTCCTTCAAATATTTCATATCCCTGATATCTGGAGAAATAATGAAGGGTCCAGTTTTTATTGATTGTATGGATTATTATGAATAAAGACTTCCTGTAACACTACATTAAAAAGCGTAGTTAAGAAGATAAAGATGTGTATATCCATGGTTTAAAAGGTTACCATGACAGTGTTATCTCCTTGAGGTCACAGATCTCATCGTATCAAAAGTGGACTGTATAAAATTATCAAGGCTGATTTATACTTCTGCGTCTCTCCTACGCAGCAGTGGCTGACGCATACATGAGCAATACATACTTGTGCATCACTGTGTCCTTGACGCGCAGCAATTCTCAGGGCAGTGTGGTCTCTCTGATAGTCAGTAGCCTGTTTCTGTCCCTGCTACAATCTCTGATTACTTTTCCACATTGATTCAGAGCGTGTTATGTTCATCTACAGCTGATACATGTTGCTGTTTATCATACAGACATGATTACATGAAGAATAGAGAGGAGGAGATGAAATACAAGGCCGATGAGCGGGGATCCCGGAAGTGCTGTAAATGCAGGAAACACATTGCCGCCGAGCGGACCAATCACAGGGTTTGCGGTCCGCGTCCATTCTACGGGTTGTTACATTTTGGAGGAGGTGCACGTCAGCTACGTGCGTAGGCCTCTGCATAGGTACGGGAGCTACATGGAACCACGGCATAGGCTACACCGTCGATTCGACGCAGAAGTATAAATCAGCCTTTAGAGTGGGGAAGAGGGCTTTTTTAACTTATGTACCCTCCCTGTGTTAAAACTGAACCAATACACTGAGCTCTGGAGGTGTGTGATGACCTGATTAGCATGAGGCTGCCTCCACAAAGTGGACTTATGTTTCTAAGCTTCATTACTGTAATCAGAGCAATGCAGGAACATCAGCATGGCTCTCTTCAAACTTCACAACTGTGTCTCAACATGACCCTTCAAGGTGCTGATAGCTTCAGGCTTGTGATTGTATGTCGTGGTGCGATGTGAACTCACAAGATACGAGTGAATTGTTAACAAAGCACAACCAAATCTCAATTGTCAAGCATCAAACACTACGATGAAATTGGGATGGAGGATTAGCAATTGTCAATAATAATAATAAAATATATCCATAAACATGGTCCTCCAAAGATTAGTCACAATATCATGACCACCTGTGCCAGCTAATGCTGTCCAATACAACAACAGTTTGGCTGATCAGGTCAGGATCAAACCTTATGTCTCATGGTGCAAGTGACACACGATGGAGTTGAAATGCGGCCTGACTTCACATCAGTCGTGCGGCTAAAAAATCTGGTCAGATACAGCCTCAGTTTGCATGGTTTACACCTTGCCATAGTCATGCTTACAACTCTGATCCAACACGTCTGAAGACCTGAAGTCTGAAGTTTCAATGATAGTGACATCAAGCAGTGAGAAGCAGTGAGAATAACATAATACAAAATATCCCCAGTCGAGTGTTGTGTGTTTACCTTTGGATCTCTCACAGTCTTCTGTTTAATATGAAATAGAGGTTGACCTTGTTGATGCTTTAATATCACCATCTCTGTCTTGCCTCAGTCTTCGTGGATATTTTCATCAGTTGTTGTGTGAAGTTTGAGGCCCTGATTGTTC
Source organism: Notolabrus celidotus (assembly GCF_009762535.1). NCBI lineage: Eukaryota > Metazoa > Chordata > Actinopteri > Labriformes > Labridae > Notolabrus > Notolabrus celidotus. The sequence goes on from NC_048288.1 coordinate 18,378,446, forward strand.
CCAGAATCCTCTTTGGCCATGCTCTGGGTTGTGTTTTCCAGTTGGCAGTGAAGAGATCATCACAGCTCGTTGGACTGTGGAGGTTTTTTTCTTTTTAGTAAGTAACTGCACCATCTTGGCTCTGTGGGTGGTGGTGAACAAGGCCATGAATTCTTCTCTGTGGGGGGGCTCGCTGCTCCATCCGTCAGTGGTCAGACCTGTTTATTCAGAGCTACAGTACCATGAAGTTGCCAATTTTCTCATGACCTGGCTGTGACATTTGCAGGATTAAAATAATAACATTAACAGTCCTAATAGCAAGAGACTAAATTAATCTTCATATAAATATTCATGGGGACCTTAGGGTATTAATGCACATCACAACATGATGCTGCTGCAGCGTGAAGGATCAGTGCTTTAAAAACTTGGTGGTTTGGTTTAAAAAAAATGCACATTTTCTCTCTGCTACAGGTATAATCCATGCATAAGTACAAAGTTCATAAGCAAAGGATTTTACATTTCCAAGTTTACAGGTTACATCCTTTATGTCAAACTGAATTCTGCCAGCTAACATTTGCTGCCAGTCTTTAGTGGGGCTGGAATTTTCTTGAATATTGAGTAGTGAAAGTGAGTAAAATAATGTTTGCTCACCAATGATAAACATTGCGTCTGACAATCTCAGTGAGTCATTTTGTTTAATGTCTGTATTATCATATTATTATATAACGGCAAGCGATGTTAATCATTAACATTAGCAAGAAATCATTCTTTTACCGTGTCACTACTCATCCACAGGTGTCCATTGGGAATTACAGTGGCACTGGCGATACTTCCGTTTTAGCTGTTTATATGTTGTTGTCCTTTTGGTGGCGGTGTTGTGGCTTCTTGCATTTTTGCTTTTTGATGATTTCGCTGTGTTTTCCCTTTGGCAAAGCATTTTGAATTTCTAAATCATCTGACACCTCCCGACCACCATAGTTTTGGACGTTGTTGAGAGAAAGCCTTAAAGCCTTTTTTAATCGTAAGCCTATGCTAAAAAAAATACTCCCTTCTTCATGCAATATGTTTCAAGTGCTCGATGGGAATAAGTTTGTCTTCTAACCATAGACTGTATAAAATATGGACATAGTATCCGTGACGTCACCCATCTGTTTCTGAAGCTCTGATTTGAGGTCAATCGTCGGCGGCAGCCATATTGCTGCTGTGGAGCCAGTGTGACATAAAGAGGTGGGCTTTGAGCCTCCTAACCAATAGCTACAGTGTTCCCGCAGTCAGCTGTGCCTCTCATTAGAGGACTCGTAATCTCAATATCTTTGAAATTGTCGTGTTAGAAAAAAATTCACCCCCTCACAATGTGAGCCAATCGAGAAATGAGCTATCTAGACTACACTCATCTTTTGTACCAGGCTGTAAACATGTTCATTTCTGCTGTGAAGATCGTCTTTTTCCCATTCATGTGTATGTGACTTCCGATACTTCCGGAGCCAGACTCAAGCGGATTCTCGATGAACTGCAGTTTTTAGCACTTCCGCATGTGACTCATATTTTTAGACCAGAGGTTGCCGCTTGCTTTTAACACGTAAATATGGCACAGTTTTAAGCCCGTCCAATGCCTGCCCCCTCTGTGAAGATCTGAGATGTGGAGGGGACCCCAGTATACCACCCAAAACACCCTCCTCATTGCAGAGCCAAAATGTGGTCACAGCAAAAAGAAAGGATGTTGAGAATGTGACATAAAAAGCACATGGGATTAAAATTGCCTACCCTGTTCCTACTGAGAATACTATGACCAGTGAATGGTGTCTGTTCTAGTGAAGTCAGTGTGTCACTGTGACTGTGCAGGGGCTTCACTGTGTCTTTAGTATTCCAGTAAAAATCTCATCATCTTTATCCTGTTTCCCCTTTCATCCCATGATGCATTTCATCACTAATTGCAATGTCTTCCAGGATGACAACACTTTTATCTACAAGGCGTAAGAGCAGCGAACGGAACAGCATGATAATGATGTTAAAAATATAGCAATTTATCCTCTGTAACCGGGCATCCAGGCCGAGCATTAGGGGAGAATTCTCACTGGAGTTTAGATAATAAAACCTCCGTATTATTGAGTGTTAACACAAATTGTCCAACAGAGGAAGAGTGATCTGATTGGTGTCTTCTCTATGACTTTGGATGAAAAGGAAGGAGGGTTTAAGGCGGACAAAAGTCATCATTGCTGATCAGTCCTTCTCTGTATAATATTTTTGTAGGATTTTGGAGACAGGGATCTTTAGAAAATAAACCTAAAATATTAAAGCTCTGGAAACACACCATGGTTGTTTGAGAGGCGTTTTTATTCAATAAGATATTAAAGACTAAATAAGGAATGCCATCTGAACTGTTAATATACTTAAACCAAAAGTAACTCATCTGTGTGAATCTGCTTGTGTGGAATTCAGCACACATTTGTCTCATGAATCCACCATCACATTTCGAGCAGCTGTTAGAGGAGCTTTACACGGGCTGTAAACTTTTATCAGTCTGGAAATAAACTGAGAGGATGTCAAGCAGACACACGCACTGCAGTGTTTCATTTATTTTGTCTGTTTTGTCCCTCAAATCTGATGCAGAATTGCAATAAGTGAATGCTGATAGATGTAAGTAAAGACAGTAATGCAGCCGGAATAAAATAAAGTTAAGAAATACTTTCCAGGGGCCTCTGTGTCTTCGTCCTTGTCTCTTTGTGTCTCTCTAGCTCTGTTCAGGGGAATTAAGGGGATTCAGGTGCTCTTTGTAGTCGGGGACTAACTTCTCTCCAACCCAGAAACAAAGCTCAACCTCACCCCTGTTTGCCCCTAAAACTTCAACCAGCTAAAGAAGGCAGCTAATCTGTGCAGGAGAGTACACCAACATGTGGAGGGCATAATTCACCTGACTGGAAACAGCATCTATAATAATTTATGCTGTCTTTGATGTGTGAGATATTAGGATGGAATAATAAGGATAGAATAATACTATGAGGGAGAAATACAGAATCCATGCTTGACAAACAGAATTTTCTAATTACTTCAACAAGAGACGGTTCACTTTACAAAGCTCCATCCCAATGGCTTCAGATGGACAGAACCTTCTAGCACAGGGGTAATAAAATGGTCTTACAGAGTGGGTGTGAGTGATGTTAAATTGTTAAAAAATAGTTGAATAAGATATGGGAATTATTGCATTTTTATGGTTATCATTCTACAAAATAGTTGCTATGAAACACTGCTTTGTCTTAACATTTGATTATAAAGTGAAAGTAAAATTCCCCTGACATATAACCTCATTCATTAACTTCAACACAAGTAAAAAAGGGCATTTGCAAAAAACTTGCATAGCAGTCCATAAAGGTACGAGACTCGCTTGGTGAAAGTGGAGGTTGAATGATAAGGACAAACTTCCCTGGTTCAATGGTTAAACTCTATCTATTGTTGAACCAGTAGATGTTGTGTCGAGTCCTAGCGTGTCACTAAGGGGCAGCTGTGTCCCAATGGCAGAGTTTGTGGTATGATCTCAGGTCCTGCTGTCTGTGCTTCAGTGTCCTTGAGCAAGATACTTAACCTCAAAACTGCCTCTGGAGGCTGTGCCAGCCGTGTGAGAACAGGATTAGTTAATAAAAATAATAATACATGTTATTTATATAGCACCTTTTAAAAACATGTTTACAAAGTGCTTTGCAGAGTGCAAGCCATAGCGAGTGAAATCAATAAAGTACATGACAAAGGTAAGGAGAGCTAAAATGAGTTAAGTAAAAGACAATAATAAAAAACATGCAGAAATTAAAAAGTCAGTGATGAGTTAAGAAATAAAAGCACATTTAAAAAAGTGTGTTTTTAAAAGAGATTTAAAAGAGGACAAGGATGTGGCTTGCCTGATCTCCTTCGGGAGGTCATTCCAGAGCAAAGGCCTGGTCGCCTCTATTTTTTTTTTTCTTCGCCCTTGGGAGTTCCAAGAGGGACCTGCCTGAAGATCTCAGCTAACAGTTGGGGACATACATTTTAAGGCATTCACTTAGGTACTCAGGGGCCAGTCCATTTATTGCTTTAAAAGTGAGAGTTAAAATCTTAAAATCAATTCTAAAACCCACAGGCAACCAGTGAAGGGAGGCTAAAAAAGTGTGATGTGTTCCCTTTTATTGGTGTGTGTCAGGAGTCTGGCAGCAGCGTTTTGGACTAACTGGAGTTTTGAGAGATTTTGCCTAGCTGATATAAACAAGACTGGACTGTGGTGTGGATATGTTGGTTGAAGTTTAGGGCCTTTATCAAATGTGATGCCAAGATTCTTGCAGTAGGGGGTGACAGGAGAACCAAGCTGAAGTGAGGAGAGAATCTGTGATGAGTGTGGACCTATGAGCATGATTTTGGATTTGTCTTTGTTGAGTTGGAGGAAATTGTGCGACGGTCATGCTTTAACTTCATTCAGACAGGAGTGGAGTGGGGACAGTTGGTTGTGATTAGACGGATCAAAGGAAAAGTAGAGCTTTGAGGGATTAGTTATCACTGATGGTCATCTACAATAGTAGCCTATGCCATCAGTGTGTGACTGTGGTGTTGATGGGTGAATGTGACATATAATGTGAAGACCTGCATTGCCTGGCACCAGCTCCTCTGCTGATGTTGCATCGGATGAAGCATCTCTTTGTTTCAGGTGCTTGGTTGATTGCATTCCCAGTACAATCTAACAGTTCTAGGGTTTGATTGGGAGCAAGAAGAGACCACCTCTTCTAGGTGATCTTGCTTGTTTTGTTGCCCATCAGAGTACCATTGCTCTGTTCACATATGTCCAAACATCTGAGCCAAGGAGGAAAACGCCCTATTGTTAAAGACTCCAATGCATCACCTACAATCCTTTACCAGTGAGCTGACGCAGAGTTGGAGAGGAAGGAGATGAATACAAAGAACTGTGGGGACTAAATCTAAGGGAAAGACAACAGAATAATAGCGCAGCTTGCAAAGAATTGGCAGTAAAATAATATTGAAACTATTAAACTCAGCGTCCCTTGAAAGTTATGAACCAGCTGGAAATGAATGTGAAAGGTTACATAACAGCTGACAGATGGTGAGGTTACGATATGATGGGACTTGGTATTAGGAAAGGTAATGTGCGGCAACAATCCCAGCACAGAGAAATAATTTAAGTGATAGTCACTTATCTAATCTGTATATTCCTCATGCATGGCTGACTGCCGTTAAACAGAGCACACAACACAGTCACACAGTCACACAAACACACACATACACAAACACACACAGACATGTTTTCAATCAGATCTGCACTTTCTAACTTTAACTGTATCCACAAGGTCATTGAGGAGGACCTGTGTTGTCAGCTGCATGTCTGTTTGAAAAAGAAAAGTTGGATAGAGTTGTTATGAATAAGAAATGATAAATTCATGAAAGATTCAGACCTGTCTATACTCAGATTTTAGCTTCTGACTTGGTGTCACTTGTGATGTACCATGCCTTCACTGATGACTTCAGACTGCTGTCTGAGCTCAGACTTTCTTCTTTTTGCACTGTAAGCAGATGAGCTGTGGTGACGTGTGCAGCAGGACATGCTGACCATGGGAAGGTGTGTCTGTGACTCAAAGCTGAAAGTTTACCACAGTTTACCAGAAAGTCTGTTAGACACTTAGGATTTCACTGTACTCTCTCTTTTCTAAATTCAGCTCTCTCTCTCTCTCTCTCTCTCTCTCTCTCTCGCTCTCTCTCTCTCTCTCTCTCTCTCTCTCTCTCATATGATGATGACAGAATTAAACTTTGACATCAATCTTTAAGAAAAAAGGAAATGTCCAGAGATCAAATGGGGAGCTCATTCAGGGGTTCTCTCAAAGGCAGTGATAGAAGTATACAGAGGATTTAAGTCAAGGTTAATTTAAACCGTGCTCAAAGAGTTTTGATTGAGATGTATTTTTATAGAAACATTAAATGTCTGAATTTTTTAAGCTCAGGTTATCCTATGGCTGGAACTATTTTTATACCTAACAAAGTAGGCTTTCAAAGAAAAATGTGTTGTCACATTCATTAAAGGCCAATCAGATGTTGTCATGTCAGTATACAATTCTTGCTATTTTTGTGTAGTAACCTGGTAAATATCAGTTATATTATCTACTCTCTCTTCTGAAAATAGTAGGCTATGGGCTTTGCCTGATATCGATAAAGTGCCTGATGGATATTCAGATATCATATTAAAACTGCTGTTGGTAGTCCTGGAATAAACATCAGTTCAGGGAGCGATTTCGAATGTTAGCACTACCCCTCCCCTCTCTGCTCCCGTGACCCCGCCCACAAAAATTGTTGTGCGCATTCTATAAGGAAGTAGTGGCTTCCCAGCCAATCAGGGCGGCGTAGTGAGGGCGATGTAGTGAGGCCTCAACTCGACCAATCAGGACAGAGGGTTGGGGAGTAGCTCTGATTGGTCCATGATAACGGGAACAGGGGAATAATAACATTGCTTGATACAAAGGCATTGGAAATTAGAGATTTCGCCAGAATCTCAAATTACTTCACTTACAGATGAGTAAGTGTATTGTAGTATTGGTATTATGACCTTTTCTCCAAACCCAGCAGAAAAAAGTGTATTTTTTTTACACAATTCCGACCAACTACGGCTATAGTCCTCGTTCGCAGGTTCGATTCCAGCCTTGACTATTTGCTGCATGTCCTCCCTCTCTCTCTATTCCCCACATTTCCTGTCTCTCTTCAGCTCTCCTATCCATAAAGGCAAAAATGCCAAAAAATATTACTTTTTTTTTTTTCTAAATGCATGAATAATTTACAAAATATTTAGAATATTTAAATGTCATGATATTATGTGGGTTTAAGTATTTAAAAATTTCGAAAAGGTAATTTTCGTTCCGTTAAAAAGTTATAAATTTGAAAGGTTCAACTTCCGGTCCACCTGTGTGGAGAGAGGAAAGAGGAAGTGAGCTGTTGCGTCGCGGAAACTCGTGCCGACTTTATGACAGCCCGTGCAGGTTTTGTTGTGATTTCTGTGCAAACTGTTTGCCTGTGATCACGCTCATGAAGGAGGGTTCCTGACGGTGTGTTACCGACGGAGCGTGTGTTTCTACACTGTAAAAAGTGAGTTGCAAAGTCGCCCCTCTGAGAGACGTCCTGATCCGCCGATCCTTCCCCTGTGCAGAGGACTGGAAGCTGTGGACTCGGGACGCTCCACTGGAAGTTGCCTGTGACGGCCTGGGGTCAAGGATGGTCATCTGTGCTCGTGGCGGGTGTGTGTACCTTGCTGTTCATCATTGCTGGGCTGCTGCAGACTGAGACACAAGAGGGATTTTGTGGTAGGAGCTGTTTAAGTTTCACTTTTCTGAGGTTGGTCTTCATGAGCTCCAGTGCTAAAGCAAGGAAACAAGTTTAAAATGCAAGCTTTCTAAAACGATTAACTTTTAAATAGTGCACTCAGGTAACTACGGTGGCCCTGAAGTGCAAATCACAACAGCAAATCCGAAAACACTATGGCAATTCAGAAAACACTATGACATTAAAGGTGACATATTATGCTCTTTTTCATCAAAATGTATTGGTCTAAGAGGTCCCCAAAACATGTCTTTAAAGTTTATTGCTCAAAAAAACACTTTGAAATCAGGTTTTGGTCTGCCTGTAAACCCCTCTTTTTCAGTCCTGCTCAGAACAGGCTGTTTTCTGTGTCTGTACCTTTAAATGAGAATGAGCTCCCTGACCACGCCCCCTCAGGAAGTGGCTGTCCAGCACGTTGATCTAATGTTTACATTTTGGCTGAATATACACAGCGGCTCACAGACCCGCGTTACTTCAACCCTCTGAATTTGATCCAGAATCTGATCCTGACGTAGAGGCGCCTGCAGCAGGACCTTTCTGAACGATTGGTCACAGATTTTGTGTTTCTTGTTGTTTTATTTGTCAGTATGTCGACGTGTGTCTTGGTACAAAGCGACGAACATGTAGCTATGTGGCTGTGCTAACTAGCGCTAGCACTTTTCCATGAAAAATACAAATCCTCCACTAGATCTTCAAATCTGCAGACGTGGGGAGTAGAACCGACCTTTGTGTTTATTAAGACAGCCTACAACTAGCATGCCTCCCTCCTAAGCTCCTTGTTAGCACACATGTGTGCAGGTAATGAAAAATGGAGGAGGAATTGAGTTGTATTTTGTTCAGTCTATGGGCTGAACAAGCTCTGAGCTCTGACTTCCGTTACAGACCGGATGTTGTTGTGACGTATGAAAAACACTGAAAACTGAAACGGCTCGTTTCAGCACACATTTACAGAAGGGAGGAGAAATCATAACAGGGGCAGACAGGGGGGTTTGTAGACATGCCAGGGACACATATTTCAGGTAGAGAACCATTTAAAAGTTGATTTTGCATGATATGTCACCTTTAACCAAACCAGAAGAAGTAGGTACCCTTGGGGGACATGACTCGTCGCTGATTGGACTGTTCTATCCTTTGAGTAGGTAGTAGTAGTGTTTTCTGATTTGTCTTTGTGTATTCTGAATTGCCGTTGTGATTTGCCCTTCATGGCCACCGTAGGTAAACACAGACTAAACACAGACTGAACACTATAAAAAATTCTGGGTAATTTCTATTGCTGTTTTTTTCCACGTTTTCTAACAGTTAATGGGAACTAGAGTCTTTATTACAAATTCAAAAACTGAGATACAGTGTTTATGATTGTGTTTTTCATGATTTAGAGTGAATTAAAATGTTCATATTTCTGTTACGCTAAACAGAGGTACTTTACATAGCTTCCCGTCAGCCTCTCACAAGTTATTAAAGTAAGTGAGAATCCTAATTTACCCTAAATAGTTACTTTACATGGAGATGTCTCGTTCACCATCAGATAGTATTTGAGTTTAAAGGAGTCCCAGCTGTACTCTGTGCTACATACAGGGTTATAGTAATGAGCTGATGGTGGAAGGGTTACATTTGTAAAAAATAATTGCACATTGGTTTTTAGCATCCACATGAGCTGTCACAGGCTTGCTAAATCCATAAAAAACAGCAGCCCCTAGCTACTGCCTCTTTCTCCTAAAATGACACTGATTGGTCCAGTCATTAGTTTGAAGCTTTGCAAGATGGATTCACCTGATGACAATTGAGACTGGACAATTCCATCGTCCAGTCCCAATTTGCAGCTTTTCAGTGTTTTTTGTGTTTGTGGGTTTCTGGGTTAGCATTGTCTGTGTATTTACAGCATGCTTGTTGTTTGTGTGGTTGTTTGGGCTCTCTGCAGCATGTTCTTTAATGTGCAGCATGTGTCCGTTGTTGTAATTGTTTCCACTTTTGCATGTGTTTATGAATTTGCCTTATGTTTCTCATACTTAAGATCGTTTGTGCAACTGCAGATCAGTTAGTCTTGTTGGCCACTGCACAACTAGTAAATCCTCAAACTTAATCACCCTGTACAAAGTCTATATTAAGCATTAAAGCATTGAAAAACATAGCCCATGGTAGATCAAATAAATGTCATGGAATAGGCTAAAGGGTCAAATAACAGGTGGGGCACCATCTTTTGGAAACACTGGTTGTTTGAAGCTGCTGGGAGGAAAGTTGTGTCATACAGAGACGTTTCCGTGTTGAAGCACAGCTGTATTATAAGAAACAAAGCCCCTTAGATATTGCCAGATTCACATAAGCACTGATGCCTCAACAACATTTCCTGCAGATCACATTACAGAAACTAAACCCATACACTAACAGTTGTATTATCATTGTTTTTATGACGGAAATGAAACGCTAAGACATCCTTTTCCCCGTTACTCTAAAAGCTGAACACTAAAAAACAAAATATTCCCCATCTGCTGGATGAGACACCTCCTGACAGAATGTCTGCTCGCATGAAAATAGATTCATTATTGAGTAATATTTTCTGTTAGACATCTGTTTGCTGGAACATTTGGCACAGTGAGGAATAAAGAGACACTCTTTGATATTAAGTCCGTTTCATTTCTACCTCTTTGTTCGCTAACGTAGCCGTCTCATATATGTATCAATGTGTTTATTGCTGGTTTACTGCACACCTTCATGTTGTAGTGAAGACACATGTTGATGCCCTCACCTTCCCAGGAGGTGTTTATTTTCTTTAATTATAATCCTGCTGATATGAAGTGAATAGAATTGAATAAACAAAGCCTTGAGCCAAAGCGTGGATTCTATTTACAGTGGATAATTGGTATGGGGATGTCTAGACTCCAGCCTATTAGACACAGCTTAGCCGACCACACCGCCGCTGATACCACGCTCATTTTAATCTGAGCAAATAATGAAACGCAGAATGAAAAATGCACCTGAGGCAGATCTGTGAATTCTTCCCGAGAATAATAAGCGAGAAACAAAGATGATGAGCAGACTGCAGCGGTGCATCAAGGAGGGATCGCGGGTCACGCACCGATATTCATCACATCTGTTAAAAGATAGATGGATCTCTCATCTTTGTGTCTGTGCAGGGAGAAGGACACAGAGCGTGGCCAACATGAACGAGTGTCTGTTATGTAAGAGAAGCTTTGTGATTGGACGTATCTGTCCTGTTTACTCCCACATCTGTCTGTAATCTGCTCCATATGTTCCAAATATATTTTTTTCCTTGTTCTAAGCCAAATCTGATCGCTGACGCAGCGGTGACAGAACTCACATAACTGAATAACCCTGATTCCTGAGCTGCTGTCCTGTTGGCTGGCTGTGCAAACTTCTTCTTTGAGTTAAAAAAAAATATGCTAACTGTGGTCTTCTGAATCTCTGACCCAATACCTCCCACAAACTCACAAACACACACATATAACAAACATAATAGCAAATTCACAATATGGATAGTTGATTTGCATGCTTTAACTTACTCATAGTCCTGAGGTATACGTGCGATTGGGGGGGGATCGTTTTCCTTCAGACTTCCATAACTAAGGACTGGTGTTTTATTGCTGTGTTCACACAAGAGGGATGTGCATCTTGACAATTAGAACCCAATAACTTCAGAGGTTGAAAGATACTGGAAAAAAATAATCATGCTGAGTGTTTTTAAGAAGTCTGACATAAGACTTTATTACATCTGTCTGCAAAAGAAAGAGCAGATAAGTTCCAGAATGTTTGCTTTCTGTGGTTTTCATATTGCAATCTCTGATGCAATCACAGGACATCAGGAGAATCTCAACATCGATAAGCCCTTTTCTTCAGACAGCCTCATTCAGGTGTGGTTAGCCTTGTGGTATAAGCATGCACCTCATGCACAGAAAGCTTTAGTCTTTGTAAGAGCAGTTGCTGGTTTGACTACCTGCATTGACCATTTGCTGCACGTCTTTCTCAGCTCTCTACTCCCCACATTTCCTGTCTGTGTCAGTCCTCAGGTGTCCTACTTATGAAGGCAAAAGTACTAGATAAACAATAATAAAAAACAGCCTCATCATCAACTTCTTGCTTAATCTTCTTCTGCTTCTTACAGAGATTTTTAAGAGAGCTGGTAGGAAACATTTCAGGTAAAGTCGAGGTAAAAATGTAATCTGTGTTAACACATGCACATGCAGCTCATCCCCCCAAAATTCAGTAAGTTCTCAGGAGTTTTGTGCATGCAGCTTTAGATTGCAGAGGAGGTAAAGTGACAACTAAAAGTTTGTAACTTATATATTGTTTAGGAACACAATACAGAGTTTTAGCAAAGCTGCCTTATTGTCACGTCATTGAAATTCACTCAAAAGCGGAAACCTCCTATCTAAAAATATGAGTCCATTGCGGAAGTGCTAAAAACTGCAGTTCATTGAGGATCCGCTCCAGACTGGCTCAGGAAGTACTGGAAGACACCAATTAAAATAAGCCGATCTTTACAGCAGAAATAAACATGTTTACAGCCTGGTACAAAAGACGAGTGTAGTCTGGATAGCTCATTTCTCGATCGGCACACACTGTAGAGGGGGATTTTTTCCTAACGCGGCAATTTCGAAGATATTGAGATTACGAGCCACAGATCACGCCTCTTTACTTCCCTATCGCTCAACAGCAGCAATATGGCTGTCGCCACCGATTGGCCACAAAACAGCGCTTCAGAAACCGATGGGTGACGTCACAGATACTACGTCCATATTTAATACTACATACTGTATGTTTTTACACCAAAAATACTCAGACCGTTGTACATGATGCCAGTTCGTAGCTAATGCTAGCTGCTGCAACATGTTTTCATATTAAGTGTACGTACCAAGCGGCAACCTCCGGTCTTAAAATATGAAGCCCATGCGGAAGTGCTAAAAAACTGCAGTTGTTTATTATTGCTGCAAAGAAGATCTTTGCAGTAATAACAAATATGTTAACACACTGGTTCAAAAAACTGTTTAGGTCTGAGTATATTTCTCTACCGGCACACCCTGTACAGGGGGCACATTTTTTTATAACTCAGTATTTTCGAAGATATTAAACTGAGGAGTTTTGCCCAAAAAGGACATGGCTGACTTGATCAGGCAGACACCCTGTAGCTGTTAAATTAAAAGGCTAAAGGCCCTCCTCTTTACCTTACACTAGCTTGGACAAAGTTTGGTTCAGCATTTCCAATATAGCACCCGCTGACCATTGGCTACAAAATGGTGCTCAGGAACAGATAAGTGACGTCACGGATACTGCGTCCATTTTTTGCAACCCTTATGCATTGCAGTAGATTCAGTAACAGCGGCTGCACACAAACATTTATTAGATCAAAGCACAAGAAGTCAGCGTAGAGGCATAGAGATCTTTCCCCTCACTAATATTTGAGTGTTTTAATTTAGCCACAGAAACACACATAGTGATGCTCACATCAGTGCAGACTTGGCCTGTATTGCACAAATCAAGTATAAATTACACTGAAGATATTGCTCAGTTGTCTGTCCGAAGCTTCTAGACATTCTCTTTTTTAAATCAGGTTTAAGTTGACAATGATGAAAGATTATGCTTGAGATACTGTGTTAATGTGGGCAGATGTTTAACCGTTAACATGATCAGTTATCTGATCTTACTTTATATTCATTTGTTCTATCTTGTGACAGAACCTGTGCCTAGTTTCTGTGCTGGAGGTGAAAAGTGCAGGCTGTCGCAGCCTCGGCGTGGACCTCCCTGAGGGCGAGCCTCGCTGCCCATCACGTCAAGTGTGGGAGTTCGTTTATTGACCCTGTGTACCTCAGCGGGCTTTAACATGTTGGTTCTGAACGGTGAGGCTTAAAGTCTGCTGCCAGCAGAGCGGCTGAGTAAACACACACCGCTGGTTCATCTGCCCACAGGAAAGCTTTAGAGGGGATCAATAGCTAAAGAGCGATAATTAGGTGGCGATGGAGTGATAGGAAGCATTTGAATTATTACATTTTTATCTAGTTTGTTTATTTCTGCTTTTAGGAAATGACTAGAAAAACAAAAACAGACCGATCTGTCTTAGAATAGAATATGGAAGAATTCTGCAGATTTCTCTCCGTGCAGAAAGTCTGCAAACATTCAAATTAAAATTTTCCTGTCATATTTTTTTCATTGAATACTTTGCTCTCCTCTCAAACAGCATATTTAAGAGCGGACACTTCACTCTTAGTGGAAATGTGTCCAATGATGGACCACACTCTATAAACAGACAGCAGTGTGTGTTCTGTGTGTGTGTGTGTGTGTGAAGCGGGGTAGGCTGCTTTGCCTCGGAGTGTTCGTTAATATCAGCATCACTGTGAGGGGATGAGGGAGCTGTTTTTAATGATCCCCAGAGACCACCACTATATTTACCATAATCCTGAGCCTGAGGGAGCATCAACTTCTAATCACCTCCATCTCCCCTCCCCTCTGCAGATAGAGATCAGTGCCCATTATTACCCTCATAAAGCACCAGGATTTAACATGATTGTCTCTGTACTGAATGGCTCAATCACACTGCAGGAAAAGCTGCTTTGTAGATCTGAATAATGCTTTTCACAGTGTTTATAGAAATGCGGTGATGACAAAGATGAGGGAACAACTGCTTGCACATATTGCTCATCTCCATTTACAGATTTAATTACTGATCCAACATAAAAATGTAGAACTAGTACTCAGACGTCTAGATTGTAGAATTGTTTTTTGTTTGTAGTTTAAGTAGTATCACCAGTAGACCACTCAGGTTTCAGCAGGCTTTTCTGTCTGCAGGAAAAACTGTCTGTATGGAGAGCAAAAGCAGGCAGGACACAATTCACCGTCATGAACTCCTGGCTTCCATCAGCGATAACTGACAATGATTTATTTCTCTCTATGAACATGTATCTGCATGCAAGAGCAGCTAACAATCTGCTTCAGATCAAACATTTACACTGAGACACACACCTGCTTGATGCTGTGTCACTAAAGACATCAGTGTTTAGACTTCCTGACTTCTTGGAGTACATCAGAAATGATGGATTCAACCTTCATTCAACAAACCAAGATTTTACCATGAGCAGAGAAAATACTGAAGACCAGATCTGTGGACATCAAGCCAAAGGTATCAGATTTCTGGCCTTGTGGATGTTTTGTTACCAGTTTATCTGGTTGTCTTTTCACTATTCATTATTAGTAGGGATGTAAGGATATATCGAAAATCAGTAAAAAATTGATTCAAATAAGGGTGGATTAAAATCAATTCAACAGTAGAAGGCGCTATCTGCATTATACTCCGCTTGTTCATCATTAAGTCTCTTGCGCTGCACTCTCGTCACTTGTTGAGTGGAGGTGTTTTAAGTTTAAAGCATGTTTCGATGTGAATCAGCTGACTAAAGTTCTTGCACACAGCAGAGACGCTCAGCTGGGGGCTCCGGCTGAGTGACAGGTCTCCACGAGCGCTTTTTTTCTCTGCTGCTGGACTGATTATGACCAGGTTGCGCTCCCGGCTGACACATGGCTGCGTTCACATGCTTATTTTTCTCAATAAGAACGAGTAGACAGAAAAGTGGACACTGTGAGTCTAAAATATGATTCTGTTGAGTTGTCCTGTTGCAGTAAATCCACATGTTGAAGTCTGAGTCTTCACTCTATCACCATGCTTCCACGGAGAATCTAACCCCCCAGGTTAAGAGTCTGGGTGTCATCCTTGACAGCACATTATCCTTTCAATCACACATCAATAACATCACCCGGACTGCCTACTTCCATCTTTGTAACATCAATCGTCTTCGCCCCTCCCTCACCCCCCACACTGCCGCCATCCTTGTCCACAGCCTTGTCACTTCCCATCTGGACTACTGCAACTCTCTCCTCTTCGGCCTCCCTCACAAATCCCTCCATAAACTCCAACTGGTCCAGAATTCAGCTGCCCGTATCATTGCCCGAACCCCCTCCATCCACCACATCACTCCTGTCCTCCAACAGCTCCACTGGCTCCCTGTTCAGTTCCGCATTCAGTTCAAAGTCCTTCTGTTGACATTCAAGACCATCCACAACCTCGCCCCCCCATATCTGTCCGACCTCCTCCATGTTCTCACTCCCTCCCGCTCCCTCAGATCCTCTTCCTCCATACACCTGTCTGTCCCCTCCGCCCGTCTCACCACTATGGGGAGCCGAGCATTCAGCCGCTCTGCTCCCCGTCTCTGGAACTCATTGCCACCTCAGCTCAGAAACACAGATTCTTTCCCCCATTTCAAATCACAACTCAAAACATATCTGTTCAAAACCGCTTACTCCGTCTGACTCCAATTGCACTGTCATTTTGTTATTGTTTCTATTTTTTTTCTTACCCCTTGTTAGTTTATATTGTTTTCATTTCTGACTCTGATTTTGTTTCCTTTAATGTGAATTCGTGTATGTATATATTTCTATCTGTGCGGTGTCCTTGAGTGCCGAGAAAGGCGCCTTTAAGTAAAATGTATTATTATTATTATTATTATTATTATTTATAAGTCTGATCCTCACGTTGATATTCAGCATGTTTAACATTTTGAACACCTCAATATGATCTTAAGCTGTGAAACACCGTCAGTTATATACACTGTGTCATTAAGGAAAATTTGATTTAGGGGGAAAAAAGCCATTTGGCATTATTTTTGACATGGAAAATGTTCACGTTTTTATAAATGATTAAACGATAATTGATCGTTCACATTTGCAAAGATCGATCACAGAGAATACTTGAAATTGACATCTCTAATTCAAAAACACCATGACGACAGCTTTACATCAATGCTACATGTAAACAGATAGTTGTGCAGAAATCTTCACTGTTCTCATCTCTGATTCTCCTTCTACAACCTCAAATGTTTTCATTCATCCTGTTACGCGTCACGCCTCCAGGTTTGCACTTGAAGTAGATATCAACCCTGCCGCTCTCTTGTGGTGAATGTTTCTAAGTTCTACCAGCTCACCCTGACTTCTTGTAAAGGTTTTACTCTTGATCTGCAAAAGAAGAATTCCATGTAAAGTCAGCAGCTGTTTGCGTTCACACATGCAGCCACTCCTGAAAATGTTGGGAACTTCTCAGAAGTTTAGTCCATTTGTTGAACAGACCTCCAAGTAAAGTTTGAGTCTTAGAAGCAGACATTTTTTAAGGGATCACTGATTTCCTTTTTCATCTTTATTTTTCTCATTTCAGGGCATTTTCATGCAGACTGTTACATCCAGTTGTGGGGTGAGTCATTCATCACTGGTGTCAGCCCGTCATTATTCCTTTTCCATCAGTCAGCATCAGTGAATGGATGTTGAAATATCACCGTCTGGACCTCATAGTTTCCCTTTTACTGTCTCCCTATGTGCTCAGTGAGAGTGGCCTCACTTTACATAATTACAGACCAAGCTAATCATAGTATCACACGTGTGTCATTAAGGCCATCCAGAACATTGATCTGTACTTCCTGAAGATGCTAACACGGTTATCTGCGTGTGATTGGTTCATGTCATGTGATCATCATTTCAACAGGTTATAGATTGTGTGTGGACAGAGAGAATATCAGCTGGTCATCACAACAGCGAGAGCAAATTGAGTTTCTTCAGAGAATAGTAATTGGGTTATACTTGGGTTTGTACAGGGAGGAGAACATATCACTTCCTAAGGGGAAATTGTTGGTCCACCATATTGGCAGATCAAGCGAATTAATCCCTTCTTTATTCTTAATCCCTTTCCTTATCATAAGATTATGAAAATCCAGATCCCTCCCTCCTCTCAGATATTAAATTGCACCCATAATATAACTCCTGGCTTAAAGAGAAAAAGAGGACGCTGTAGAAGAAGAAGAAGAAAAAAAAAAAATCAGCTCAGGCCGTCAGCGCTCGCAGATCGCGGCTCAAGTGCTCTTTGTTTTGAATTTCTTTCACTGATTTCTAATTCCTCCGCTCTGAGCAAGCTCTGCTGTGCTGTGAGGAGTGTCAGGGGGCAGCCGGGCTTTGTATTCAGGAGGCGACAATCTGCTTAAAGTGAGGCAAAGTGGGAAAAAATAGCTTTCAAATTTACTCTGATTCCTGTGTGAGAGCGGAGAGGCTGAGGAGGGTTATTTTCTCCACAGAGGGCGTTTCGCGTAGAAAGAGAGTAAGCCTCTCTCACTCTGTGTATGTATGTGTGTGTTTGTTAATAGAGTAGTCATTGCAGGTCCTGTAGTCATCGTGAATACTTGAACAGCGTTTTTTTTTTTTTTTTTTTACATTTTTGAAACATGACATCTGATCAAATTAGCATATTTTTGGATTTCTGCATTTTGACATTTTTTCCCAGTTGATAAAGTCAGAGTTAGAAGATGATGTGATTTCCTCTTAATGGCTTTTTCTACTGCTGAGGGGTATAACATGAAGAGAGTTTGACATAACCTGTCTTTTTGGGGGGGTTGGGGGGGTAAGCTGCCTTCACAGAGCCTGAAGCTCCAGTAACAGATATCAGGTTTATGAAGCTGGTCAAGAAATGTCTCTGTTAGCTCAGGCTTTCTGCCTCAGGCTCTTGGAAAAATATATGATTATTGTTAACTATAATGATAATAATGTGGAAACAAATTGTGGTAGAAGGGAGCTAATGCTTCATGAAGAGGGAAACATTTTTGCCTGCACTTATACATGATTTGTTTAAAATTAGGTCCACGAGCGCTAACATGTTGATTGTGACGTTATTAAGGTCTGAAAAAGATGGGTTAATCTTTTTAAAATCACATGTCATTTCATTTCCCTTTCAGCACACTATACTTTTGTTGCCTCTCCTGCTGCTCCTGACATCTTGCGATCTCTTTAGCTCTCGCACTGTTATGGTTACGTGAGGCTACAAAACACCTTTAGAGTCTTTTTTGCCTCATATTTTCTTGATTCTCTTTTGGCATATGCCTTCTCATCATACTCACATCTCCTGACATGTAGATCACCACAGTCCAGCAGGGTCAGCATAATATTTGTTTGTCTGTCACCCTTTCCTCTCTCATGTCTCAACACGGGGGAAACGGAAATGCTTCCACACGTCCGATTTAAAAGCCTCTGGAGCATACGCAATTTCAAAATCATCTCGATGTCTCTCGCTAGAGCCGGTGTCCGCCATTTTCGCTGTACCAGATCTGAGGCAGGAATGCGTCAATGTGTGTAGTTCTCACTTCTGTCCAGTCTGCGCCACTGCATCTGAAACAAAACCACACATGTTGTCCTGAAAACTGTCACAGATCCACAACAGCATCAATACACTTTTGTTTCTTGAAGGGGGTGAGGTTTGTCTTATAATCAGGGTCATCTTATAGTCCAACCAATTCAGCATTTGTCATCACACTTTTTGGTGGATGAAATTAAGACTGTTGGATACATGAATGATTTTAAATCTAATCTAAGCAGTGGTGGACAGAGTACACAGCTTCATTACTTAAGTCAAAGTATAGATAGTCCATGTCAAATATTACTCCTATACAAGTGAAAGTTGTTTAATCAAATTATTACTTGAGTTAAAGTACTGAAGTACTTGCTTTTAAAAATACTTAAGTATTCAAAGTACTTGTTAACATCACAAAGCACGAGTGTAGTCAAGAATACATAGGAGTACTTTCTGTTACATCATATTTATCTAGAAACCATTACTTGAAATCTCTAAAAACTATACCATGGAATAAAAACAGAAACTAAGTTACTCCAAGCACAGACAACTTAGTTTGAAATGTTCATCTGGAATGAAACAAATGTTACGTAGCTCAACACGCTTTCTCAGGTTAGACTGTGAATTTTTGGGCAGAGTGGGAAACAGGGTGAACATTTCAAATGATACTTATCATTCTTCATTTCAAAAACCTCTAACACGGGCTGAAGATATGACCATGGGTGCTCAGGTGGAGAATTATAGCCATCATTACCACCTCTAAATGAACTGCCTGATCTGAGTGAAACATGCTCTGTGTTTGCTCCACGTTCAACCGTGGAGACGCACGATATACAGGTACGACTAAACCACTGAGACAAGGGATCAGATTTCAGAAAAGATAAGCAAATTCATGAGCTGACTTCAAAGCTAAAGTAGTGAGTAACTAGAGCATTAATAGAAATGTAGTGGAGTAAAAACTACAATAATTTTCCTCTGAATGAACTTGAGTAAAAGTAATAAGTTCCCCCACAAAAATAATACTCAAGTACAGATACTCAAAAGATGTACTTAAGAACTGTACTCAAGTAAATTTACTATGTTCCTGTCCACCACTGAATCTAAGTGAGATTTCTTTCCTCCTTTTAAACAAACTGGGATACACCTTAGCTACAACAAAGAATTATCATCACATTTATGTTTATCTTTACAGCAGAGTTCTCATTGAGCAACTTAATGCAATAATGTGTGTTTGGAGAAGTTTATGATAATGTTGAGTTTGTCATTTAACAATCAGTGAAAAAAGCTGCGTACTTTTCTTCTCTGCAGGAGGCCGAATCTGATGACAGAATGTTCCTAAGACACTGAAGCGCTTATCTTTATGTTTAATGCATGTTTTGGCATAAAACAACAATGGCTGGTGGAATTATCTATATAATAATCTGTTATAATCTGAGCATGTGTAGAGGATAATGATGTATCGGGCACGAACGACTCGGCACATCACCACCCTCTGGTTTCATTTTTTCCTCCTTTTTGTTGTTATTTAACACATGACATAATAAAGGGATGATTTTCTCTCTGCACTGCACCCTCGGGCACCCAGGCACTGACTGAGTGCCGTGTCAGTGTGTGTGCTGTGCGACCAATCAGATGCAGGGGGAGGGCGATGACGGTGTTCAGAGAATTGATAGAGACAAGAGGTGCAGCAGGTTAGGGGATGAGTGAGAATCGCAATAGGAGTGGTTGGCTATTGACAGATATTAAAGCGGGCCAATTGCACAGTGTTAAGTGTTTGACATAAAAATATATGCTCAGCATTCAGAGTGAATGTACCAACATCATGTTGAATAGTGTTATTCTGATTGAATTAATGATTAGCTGTTTGGGAGCCGGCTGTCATTGCTGAGCTGAGCCAAATGAGCTGGATCCCTAAAAAGAGCCTGATTTCCCCTCACTAGAAGAGAGATTGTGTGTTTTTCTTGAAGGTATTCTAAGTTTTTTAATTAAACTACAAATTGTATTTATTTGTGTCTATATGAAAGCCTGTAATTTAGCTTTAAAAGTAACATCTGTATAAAAACTAGGTTTGCAAAATTCCGGGAATTTTCAAAGTTGGAAACTTTCCATGGTAATTAATAAGAATAAACCAGGAATTTACTAAATTTACTAATTTGGTTCTTAATAAGTAACTTAAATATAGTTGGGGAAAATACATTTTAGCATCATACTGACTAAAACAACCAGATTTCATGCAAGTACATTTGAAAATCTATGCTATTCCTAAATCACATGCACATAGCACACTGCTTACTGCAGGGCTATTGAGACCACGCCCCCTACATGCACTGTGCATTCCTCCATCACATGCACAGATGATTTCTAGAATCCTGCAGAGGCTTGAGAAGCTTTTTTATTTGCATGTTGAATGGGACTTAGTTGGGATTGCATTTTTGTTAATTTTTGAACGGGTTGGGTCGGGGGGATGAGTAATATTTAACTCAACATTCATGTTTTTGTTCCTCAATCAAAGAGTTGATTGTTCAATAAAATATTTAACACTTGATAAAGTTCTACTTACAAATAAATCTGTTTTAATTGTATTATTTTGGATGAATTTCTGCTTATAACAAAACAAATATTTATGCTTTGATATGATACCTTTCCATTAAATTACACTCAATTCACAGTCCTTTCCATGGAAAGTTACCAATTTGGAATATTTCCAAAGTTCCCCAGCTTAACTTCCCCTGGAAATTTAGTGGAAACTTTACGGAAATTTTCCACCCCTTTGCAACCCTAATAAAAACACATTGTTGTCGCCAGCAGTGACTTTTCCATTAGACAGCTCATTGGCCTCCGTGACAAGAAAACAACCCTATATGTCACCTGACATGTGCACCTCCTGACACTCTTCGTAGAGGGTTAATTGGACATTAATTAAGTTCTTGACTCATTTCAGGGGGCGAACAGAGAAGCTGCAGTACCTGCTACTCGTGTAACGTGGTGTAACAGAGAGAGAGAGAGAGAGAGAGAGAGAGAGAGAGAGAGAGAGAGAGAGAGAGAGAGAGAGAGAGAGAGAGAGAGAGAGAGAGAGAGAGAGAGAGAGAGAGAGAGAGAGAGAGAGAGAGAGAGAGAGAGAGAGAGAGAAATCACATCATTAGCACATTATTGGTGTTTCTAAATGTCACGCAGCCACGACGGGGACAATGAACCGCTGGGAAACAGTTTTCATGAACAAGCCAAGCTCTTATTTAGTGTCAGAGTCCGCTCTGACCTCTCAGGAAGTCACACCGGGGATCATTATTAACCTTCCTCAGAGGGCGGCAGGAAGCACAGTCTGCGTCTTTCTGTGTAAGTGTGTGTGTGCACTCAGATTTCTGTTTGTGCTGCTCGCGTGAATGCAAAACGAGACAGCGAGAGAGAGAGAGGGAGAGGGAGGGGGAGAAAGAGAGAGAGGGAAATAAAGAAATGGAGTGTACTCATGAATCAAGTCAAGGTCCAGCCTTTTACTGTTACACGCGCTCTTTTTCTGTCATCTGTGTTTCCCGACATTTGACGCTTCCATCTTCTCCTCTTTTTAATCTCATCAGCCTCAACAAGTGCAGGAGGAGGAGGAGGAGGAGGAGGAGGAGGGGAGTGAGGGGGGGTGTACGCTGTGTCAGATGAGGTCTGTCGATATCTCTCATCAAACAGGAGCTGATCAAAGGGCCGCCTGTGCCCATGCAGGCGGGAGGATTAAGCCACATCAGGCACAACCTCCTCAACAAAAAAAAGCCTCTCCGCACGAATAAAGAGATTAAGTCGAGAGTGAAATCTAATTCAAGAGGAATTGTTAAGAGGAGGAAGAGGAGGAGGAGGGGGGGACTCTGCATTGCATTCCACAAACAACTGCAAGAGTGTTGTATTTTTAAGCTTTGTTGCACCTTAATAGCAACAAGCTGATGTTTTCTCAATGAATGAACCCTGGAGATTCAGCAAGATAAATTTGTTTGTATTCGTCTGCTGTAGTGATTTAACAATGCACCTTTTATAAAACCGTTTGCCTCCTGAGCTTAAAAACCCCTGACAAGTCATTCTGAGTGTGCACAATGTTCCTCTTAGACTCAGCAGTTAAAACGAGAGCTGCACAATGGACTGCAATTTCTTGATTATCACAACATAAGCATTCACAATAAGCAACACAAAGTCGGAATTGATCCCATTAATAAAAAAAATATATATATCATGGAAACAATCAGTGCTTTCTTTTTCAGAATGTGTACAATTTCCCTGTTGGATGGGTTCTTGCTTTCACTCCTGCTTTGGTTAGTTAGTTAGTTAGTAAGTAAGTAAGTACATTTTATTTAGTATAGCACCTTTCATAGAATAAAATCACAAAGTGCTTAAAAGGAAAAACATTCAATTAAAATGAAATCATAAAACATTCAAATGAAATATTTAAACAGTAAAAGAAAAAGACAATAGCATAATTAAAACATTAGTCTGTTCAAGGTGAGTCGAAGGCCTGTTTAAATAAATGTGTCTTTAAGAGTTTTTTTAAAGGTGACAACAGAGACAGCTGAGTGAATATTTACAGGAAGAGCGTTCCACAATGTTGGTGCCACCACTTCAAAAGCACAGCCACCTTTTGTTCTTAGACGAGCTCGAGGGACAACCAGCAAGCCCTGGTCAGAAGACCTGAGTGACCTACTGGTGAGGTAGGGGTGGAGCAGGTCGGAGATATATTCAGGAGCCTGACCATGCGGAGCAAAGCAAAGCTAGATACCAGCGATCTCGAGAGTAACTGGTGGCAATTTAATGCGGAAAAAAATCTGGTTTTCACATTCACCTGCAAGCATAAGTATTATATGAAACACACAGACTGTGTAGTACATGGCTGTAGTCTCAGTGACGTCACCCTGGTTTCTGGAGAGGCATCTTAAGGCAGACAATTACATGCATCATATTGATGACTCACCCTAGCTTCAGAGCAAGAGGTGGAGCTGATGCATTTAGAAAATTCACCCCCGTACAGTGAATGAAATATAAGTGATACACATAGACTATACTGTTTTTGCACCAGGCTGTAAACATGTTTTTCAAATGTGCTGCAAAAAATGGAACTCAAGGAACTGCAGTTTTTTCAACCTCTGTATTGGCTTACATTTTCAACACCAGTGGTTACCGCCTGATACATAAAGAACAGCAGAAACTGAGAATTAGAGCTAAAATATACACCTTCAAATGTGTTTTTTTTTTTTTTAATTTTATTTGATATAATCTCACATGGCATATTTTTTCCATACTGGGTGGCCCTAATTACAATTAATCAGGATGTGGTCTTAATGCTACTTCAAAGACTTTCTTTTTGTAAAATCTCCAAGAAAATGTTAGGACAGTGAATAAGGCTGAATACTAAAACTGGAAAGTACACACATATACAGTATATGAAAAAATAAGTACTCTATTAAAGTAAAGATACATTACCAGAAATGGAATGCTTGTATTTTGCTTCCCATCTTTGTTAAGCATGGCTCTGGGGGCTGCAAGCTGAGCTGATGTGGAATTAGCTCTGCCTATTTAAAAAAAAAAAGTTAATTTCCAGATGTCTGATCACTAGAATCTTTCATCTGGCTAGAAATGTTTGAACCAAAGTAGATACCAATCAAAAACTGATAAATATCCAATAGATCTTGATTTAACAAGAAAAAAAAGGAACAAATTGTTGACACCTCTTATGAACAGCCAGCTCTGATCTGGGTACAGCCCTCAAGAATCCACACATCATCTGATTTATTTGAGGCAAGTTATTCTATGCACAGGGAAAAAAACAAACATGCATCTGCCAATAAGGCTCAAAAAGACATTACATCTTTAGTTCATTATCTGGAGTCATTTTTGGAGCTCTTCCAAAAACAGCAGACCGCTGCTCCTCTGAGGACCAATCTAAACATGATCATTACAGGCCAATCAGCAGGTGGGATTAGTGAGGCTTTGATCCGAGGACAGGGCTTTGCTTCTTCTGATCCACTCCTCGCATATACAGGCTCTGACTCACATGCTGCTGCACAACATCAGCCTGATGTTGTAGAACAAACGCACAACACACAGCGGCTTAATTACAACATGAGAGAGCTTTAGAGACAACCAGAGAAAACCAGCATGCTAAAGATGAGTTTAAATGTCCTGATATAGATGCGTACATGTCTTAGGTTATTTGTTCCATTAGTCTCTTAAAGTGTCACAGATAAAAAGCAGGCGAAAGGAGGGACGTAAACCCTCTTCACCTCAAAGTGCTGACCTCAATGATTTGTTAAACTGACTCCATTTTATTCTGTGGTTAGGTGCAAAGGCTTCGACTTATAGCAAATGTCACCGTTAAGGGTTTTCAATTTAATGTCTGGAGAATTTGTAGATTAATGGAAAAATGAAAATGTTTGTTGGTATTTATGATCCGATATGCTGTCCTTTTTTAAATTGGATGTAAAAAAACATGGAGTACAGCCAATTCAAACAACCCTTCAGAGGGGATCATTTTGTAAAATATTTTTCGTGAACACCAATCTTTTCTACCTTCTGGACTGCCTTACCAGTGAAGGCAATAAATGGTCCTGTTTTGCACTCTGCCAGTGGAGAAAACTTAACTCAATGTCATGGGATGCCTTATAAACAGGGACATTTCTGCTACTATACTACCAGTACATACTGATTTGGCCAAAATGTTGTATACAAAATCTGAAGTATGCCAAAAGTACCCGGATGTTGATTCGGGGAAATGTCTTGGGCTGTTTTCAAAACCGCCTACTATACTAGCAGTACGTACTGATTTGGCCAAAATTCAGTATGTAGTAAGTAGTATGTGAAGAAGAGCAAAATCTGCGGTATGCCAAAACTCCCCGGATGTCTACCCATTCGGGAAAATTTCACAGTATGCATGGGACCAGTCAGCCTCGCGTACTGTTTCCCACAATTCACAGCGCTCGTTCTGCTTATTCTTTTTCAAATCCGTTTTTGGGTGCTGTGAAGGTTATTGAATAACATATAAACCACTTCCTAACTTTTTAAATCATAAGTGGATGCTAAAGAAGCAGTTTATCTATCAGCTTGGCCGTTGTTTACTTCCGCATTCCGAAACCGGAAATCCAGTGACGTACGAACAGAACAGTCATACTACATACTCAATTCAAATGCAGTATGTAGTAGGCAATACCTACTACCTACTACATTAGTAGGTAGTATGTAGCAGGCCGTTTTCAAAACAGCCTTAGTATGCAGCCGACCAGTCTCCTGTTTCCCACAATGCTCGGCGCTAATGTTCTTCTTTTTTTCCGTTTATGGTGTTTGGCACTCAGTTTTTAGGTGCATTACCACCACCTACTGTGATTGAGTGTGTGACCAGTTCCTACCGAAACTACAACACTAATGTTTACCGGCCTGTTACATTTACTGTGAAGTAACGTAAAAGAAACACCGGTGACGGTGATGATACCCTGTTCGTATTTGTGAAAATTATTGAATGCCATATAAACCACTTCTTAGCTTTTTAAATCAAAAGTGGATACTACAGAAGTGGTTTTGCTTTCAGCTTGTCTGCTGTTTACTTACGCTTTCCAAAACCTGAAATCAAGCAAAACCTGACTCAGCTTACTGCCAAACAGATCCAACAGAACAGTCACACTACATACTGGGTGGTGCATCTCAAAGCTCTTAACTTCCATCCTCGTGTCGTTCACTCGAGTCTTAGTCTCACCAGAGATGAGAGTAAATAAAACGAGAGGAGAGAGGAAACGAGGAGATTTGTATTAAGAGAAATGAGACATCCTTTCCTCCGGAGCGTCACGTGAAGGGACGTCGGTTTGTGATGACAAACTTAACAGTCAGACTTTAATTCTCTTCATGAAGAAAACGAGAATAAACGGGGACATTAACAAGAGAGATAACTGATCATTGATATATCTCTGCGAACGATAATATTAGATGTTATGACTCTATTTCATTAGACAGTGAATCTGAAATAAACAATCAGATATAAAACTCAGTGATCCTTTAATTTTGGTTTTATAACTTTGCTTTTATGTTCAGTATTTTGTGTTTAAAACTCACGTCAAACACTTTTTAATCTCAGCTCATCGAATACCGACTGTTTAGAAACTGACGGATGTATACGATCTGTCTCAAGGCATCCTTAGTGACTGTTTTAAGGTCCTTCTTTTCTCTATTATTAAACTCTGGTGATGTTAAGTTTCGGAGAAGTCCGAGCCGCTGCAGCGTCCAATCAGTGAGCGGTGTTCTATAAGGGGGCGTGTCTGTCACAGAAAAGACTGAAGCCTGCTCTCGTGTCTCCTCGATTATCCCTCCTCCAATCAGTCTCCTCTGTCCTTTCTCCTCCAGCAGAATTAAGAGCTTTGGGACACCACTTAATATGGCTGGTCAGTAACTACTTCCGGTTCGGCTGAGGAACGAGGAGAGAGGAGACTGAAGTTAAGAGCTTTGAGACGCACCCACGATTCACGCTGCATTCGTGTATAGCAGTCGGTTTCACAAACAGCTGATGTCTTACCATGTTTCCCCTTTTCACTCCTGAGTTTTTCCACTCTTGCCTCCAACAGTTTCTCTACATTGTGTGTAGCCTAAAGGAAAATGAATATGGTGTAAGCTGTAAAAAAAATAACTGTTTACCAGTTCGATTTCGTAATTGCATTGTTAAAAGCTGAGTAAAACCTATGTTCACATCCTGACACAAGAATCACTCAAATGTATGAGTCTGCAGAAGGCACATAAAATGAAAGAACAACTTAAATTTTACAAGACTCAGATAAAAAAAAGATTAAAAACTGCAACACATAAAGAACATGATGCAAACAAACGTTGTCTTAGGCTTAAAATGAAATGGCGAGCGTTTTTTTGGCTCGGGTAAAAGAGAGTTAAATCTAGTGTTGAAGATTGAGCCTGCACAGCACCCTTACTGTATTTCTTTCCCTCAATATTGGCTCTGTTCCTGGCCACAATTTGTCAAACATTTATGCTGAGATGTATTCAGAATCAGCTCGGGTATCTTTTACAGCAGCACTTTACCATTTTCCCCTGATTTTATCTTTTTTCACTCATCTTTCTATTTTAGAGCTTCCATGCAATTACAGCAGCCATTAATGTCTCCGTTGTCTCCCCTGCCCTCGATAAAATGCCCCAGATCGGTGTCAGACTGGGAGGAGGACTGAAATAGTCTCTTGTGACATGTGTGTAATATACCAGCGTTGAAGGATGATTCAATATTTATTCATAAATGTTATAAAGCAGAGGAAAAGAAGACTGGGAATGTTTGTAAATGTCTTCTTTAGCTACACGTGGGATGGGACAAGGTTAAAGACACTTAAGGTTAGAGACAGCTTTATAAATTCAACACGTTTAATAATAAAAAAAAAGAAGTACAGGAAAGAAGAGTAGATATGTGAACGCTATTTTAGTAGGAAAATGTTTTTGCCAAATGACCAAATATATAGTAAAATGCAGGAAAAAGTATAATACAGTTGACATGTAAATGTACACTCACATTTTAATGAAGACAAAATAATCAACGAGTGAAAGGTGAAATTTTAGAACAAGTTATTGAGGAGCTCCCCATACAAGCCCTTATGATTTTAAATGGTGTTTTCTATCTATGAAAATAAAATAGGAGAACAGATACCTTGCTGTGCTGCTTTAATATAAGTAGTGTTCAGTCAAGCACATCTGCATAATGTAGCCTGTTATCACCTAGAGGTGATACTCCTCAGTATAACAAATTCTTGAGATGTAAAAATGTGACAAGCTACTAAACCATACTGGTACAGGGTCTGGAAGAATTCTCCCCAGGAAGAATAATGTAGTGTATGTAGAATAAGCTTTGGGTCATTTCAAGTTTAGATTAGGAGAAAAAGTGGACCTTGATTTGTTACCCAAAAGGCAGTGGAATAATTACTCTGCAGGGAATCAAACCGGACTCACAAATAACTAGCATGTGATAGAGCATCATTCTACTGTATTTTACTCTGGCTGGAGTAAATAAAAGATGCACTGTAACTTACATGACTGGTCCAGACCATAGACTGTATATATGATGGACAGTGTCGCTCCGCATTTTCTTATTGTACGGTTTTGAAGCCAAAATATCCCGTTCCAGAAAGCCGACATCTTGTTTCCTTGGTAACAAGCTCCGCCCTACAGCTTAGCGTCCCGAGGTCCCACGGAGTTTCTCTCTACGGCAGCTGTCAATCAAAGCCAACCCGTCTGTAAAACCCCGTTTTTTAACTACATTTTTTTTTACTTTTTAGAAAAAAGAGGCCTTGACCACAAAACAGTCAAGTAATAACTACATATCACTACAGCATACTGGATGTGAGAAACATTCATACGACGTGTATTTATTTTTTAAAGTTTGACCGCAGCCCCATTCAAATAAGAGTTTTTGACCTATACTGCAGCCAGCCACCAGGGGGAGCAGTGTTTGTGGCAGCCTCACTTCGAGCCGAGCGAGATGACGTCCATTTTATATACAGTCTATGGTCCAGACATGTGGCAAAAGTTGTGGCAAGGCAATGCACACTAACATGTAACATGTGACCCCCCCCCCAATTGTACTTGATATAATCGCACATGGAATATTTTTTCCATACTGGGCAGCCCTAATTACAATTAATCAGGATGTGTTCTTAATACTATTTGAAAGACTTTCAAGTAGCATTAAGACCACCAACGTTCACCACCAAAATGATAGCATCCTTCTTACAAACACATCTCAAAGCAGCTAAAAGTTTTACAGAATTCACTTAAAGTTACCATGCTGAAAATCAAAATAGCAGATTTTATACATGTCACCAACCCTGTTTATTTTCTCTGTCATATAGACTCTGTTCACATTCATACCTGTTAAAGAAATCCATCATAACGACAGATATTTTTCAGGTAATGTATTGATTTATAGCTACATCAAATTATGAACTACATAACAATGATGTAATGTTGTGAACTCTTTATTGCCGTTAGCTTACAAAAGGTGACCAGACGTACCGGTTATTGTTACCCGTCACAGCCCTGATGTCATGCAGTGTGCTCCGGTGTCCCAATAAATGTCTGAATAACTAGATATGAACATGCTTTAACTCTTTATGCCAGCATAAACATTGTATCCTGTTCATAGCCATTTTTCTCTTTAAGCTAGCAAAAGCCCTGCTTGAAGAGTTTCTCCATCTAAAACAATACTTCAACAGAAAACTTAATTTCTTTGTTAATTGTGCTCCAGTATCGGCCATGAGGATGAATATTATGTCAAAAGAATATTATTGAAAGAAAAAAAAAACTTCATCTGTTTTCTAACTTCTCACTGCCAAACTTCACCAGCAGAGCTCTACACATAAAGCTTCAGGGTGAATGATGAATACTGACTCAGCTCTTTTCATGGAAAATCCAACCTGAAAACAGGAACTGAAATTTGGTTTAAAGAAATAACCCATCCTATCACTGATAATCTCATTTTACCAGTGAGGTCATAAAGAGGCGTCAGTATGAGAGTGAGACTTTCAGTATTTTCTAGTTACTGAAACTTGCAACAGACCGAAAATGTGTCATCTTTTTACTTGTTTCCAAGACAGACCGCAAGACGTCCCCCTGTGGTTTGTTGACTGATGTTTGAAAGATTTGAGTTATGCATTTTGGCCTTCACCATTTTGACCTTTAGTTGCCAGAAGTGACAATAACAGGATGTGTTGGAAGATTCACAAAAGGTGAAGTTAAGTGCTTCAGTATAGAGGACATACACTCAGCCTTGGTGTAATTTTTCTGCTGCTGAGGTTGTCACTTGGTTACAAACTTGTAAGATTTACAGTAAACTGCACAGGTTATCATATTATCTTGAAATAGAATCAACAATCTGTTACCCTGAAATTTAAAACCAAATCAATGTGTCCACTGATTGATATACAGCCGTATGAACCCAGCACAGCTCACAACACCTCCTGAAAGTCATCCATACGTCACACTGATGGACGCTCGTTCTGCAGCAACTCACAGGAATAATCGTCCTGCTGGTTTTATTACGGTGATAAATGAGCACTCATTAGTGTCAGACTCCCTCTGAAAGGTTCGACACGATGAGCCCTCTTATTCAAAAAAAAGAAAAGGGTTTATGACAGGCTGATAAATGTTGTATTTGAGGCTTTCAGTTGATGTTCTTATCTTTGGCGGACATGAATTAGTGGCAGGTTTCTCCTCACAGAACAAAAGCAGAAGAACAGTGTATTGCGGTGTACAGAGATTGTATGCTTAGACAAGTGTGTGCTGAAGTGTTCAGACTGTGCATGTAGATCAGGTGGTGTTTAGAAGTCTCAAGCTGCAGCCATCTTTATGTTTAATAATCTCGGATCCTGTGCAATCGGAGGTTATTGCAGCTCCTGGGATGATACTTAGTGTCCCTGAGGTGTTTTTATCTGTGTTCTCCGAGATCATTCAGACCTGATTGGTATTCAGACAGTCCTGATGTCTTAATGCATGCTGGCTCCTGTGGACAGTATATTCAGAGAGCTGATTGTTTCTCACTCTGTACTGTCAGGAGGAAATAATATACTCACTGTTTAAAAGCTTTCATTTATTTATGGGTCTTCTCTTTAGACTTTCACTTTCACACTCCTCGCTCTCTTGGGCCTGACATGAAATAACGTCAGCCGAGGACACACTGAGGTCTGAATGGATCATAACCCCAGGTTGTGTCTACTGGTTCAAGTGTGACATATTGCAAAAGGTGCCAAGTGCTTTTTATATCCCCTGTCTGGTGTTGGTGTGATGCATCACTATCACAGACTTCAGTCCCTTTGGCAACTGCCTGCCAGTGAGTCCTCGCCTCCACACATGATGATCACTCAGTTTTCTGCCGTATCGTACAAACACCCCAGCGTGTGCCGTCATCTCTGGTAAACATTCCTTCATGTACACATTCTTTATGCCAAGATGCTTTTAAAGGTCACGATCATGAAGCATGAGCACAAGGAGAAAAACGAGAGAAGACAAGAGTATCCTCTACCTGCATAGAGTGAGGATGCACAAGAGGATATCAAATTGTTTTGGTTTTTCCTTGTGATGGTGTTCATGAATATTCTATCTTTGTAGTGCAACTCCCGATGCCTGAAAAATAAAGTGTCATAAAGTGTAGTTCCACATGTAGCCACCAGAGGCTGTCCCCTAAAGCAACACATTTTTACAGCCAGATGTCAAAATCAGATGCAACCTCAAGTGTTGAAAATGAAGGCCAAGTTGGAAGTTGAAAAAGCTGCAGATCCCCCAGTGTCCAGTAGAGGCTGTCTCCATCAGTGAGTCAGTCCCCATAGAGTCCCATGTTAAAATGTTCTGCTTTACATCAGAAATAAACATGTTTACAGCCTGGTCCAAAAGACGAGTGTAGTCTAGATAGCTCATTTCTCGATCGGCACACCCTGTGCAGGGGGTGAATTTTTTTCTAACGTGGCAATTTCGAAGATATTAAGATTACGAGTCTTCCAATGAGAGGCACAGCTGACTTGATCGACAGGCGGGAACATTGTAGCTGTTGGCTAGGAGGCTCAAAGCCCGCCTCTTTACGTCACAATCGCTCAACAGTGGCAATATGGCTCCTGCCGCAGATTGGCCTCAAAACAGCTCTTCAGAAACAGATGGGTGACGTCACGTATACTACGTCCATTATTTTATACAGTCTATGCCTCAAGCGCAGAAGTATAGACCAGCCTTAAGGGTCATTTTGGACATACTGACTAAGTCTCCTGGTGAGCAGCTACACCATGTTCACCTTTTGTCCACATTAGCCACACCCCTAACTATAGAAACTTTTACATACTCTTAATCTTAATGCCTTCTAAAAGGATTAATCATAAAAAGTTGAGCCCTTGTACAAATTGTATGAAAATGGACTAATTAGCTAATTAGTAGACTAAACCTTTTTTTTTATTAAATCAGTCTTTAGATATTAAACTATTGCTGTAAAAATTGACATTTTAACATGGGTGTAAATGAGGACAGACTCCCTTTTGGAACCAGCCTCAAGTGGACTCTCGAGGAACTGCAGTTTTTTTTGCAGTAGCTTCATTCGTCAACCCCGGAGATTGCTGCTTGGATATAAAACTACAAACTCATCTGAATTCAAGCTTTAGCTCATATTTCGGCATTTCTTTCCCTCTCCTGCTCTGTAGCTCCACTCTTTGTCCAAATATGGTCATTGATCCAGAAAACAACGTGGTGATGACTAAAACTTTGAACTTGTAGCTTTAAAGTAGCCAACAGGTAATATCATGCATCCTTTTTTTTTTTTTTTATAATCTATGCTGATGACAGTATACTATCTTTTCATGAACATTTTTAGTATTTTTTTTACAATCCTGTTACATATTCTTCTACTATCTAAATGCATTTTAATATTAGACAGATTATTGCAGCTATTGTGTTTTTTTGTTTATTAAAATCATACATTTTGCGACAGCTGTTCTCAACTTAAATGTTAAATCAGTGCCTAAAACGTACTTGGGAAAAAATCCTGTTATGTTGGTGTAGAGATTTGTTTTAGCTTCCTCACTCTCTGTCATACAAACATAAGAGAGGAGGATAAACAGATGGTATTAATCCACGTCAGGAACTTTTTCAAACACAGCCTCCACACTCACTGCGAACACATACGAACACAAACACCTCGACTCTCAGCTGCCTGTGAACCCTCGCACTGAGACTGAAACGTTTCCTCATTAAAGACATTCCCTCTCTGCTCGCCTGTCGAAGAAAACCCAGAGGGATTCTGGGAAAGAGCAATGGCGGTTACTCTCAAGTGAAGGAGAGTGTTCAATGTGTGTGGCCGGTGCTTTGTATGGAATTACTGTTCTGTTTTATGTTCTTTGTTTGGACTAAACACAAGAGGACATAGAAATAAGAGAGTTAAAGATAAACGAGGGATTTCTCATTGCTGTGCCTGAGGGACGATTTTCAAACATGACACCATCAAACAAACACCATTTGTATTCTTTTATTGTGAACAAACTGTTCCCTGATGAGCCCATTAGAGAACATATCTTCTCATGTAAAGTTGAACTAATTTTTTTTGGCCTCATTTCCCCGTGTTGAATATAAAGCGTGTAGTTATCAGCACCTTCTTGTTCTGTTGTCTTCCTTTTGAAGTTCAAAAACTCAGCTGAGAAGTGGGAACATTTTCTTTAATGTTTTTTCTGTATTAAATCCACTGTGTGTGTGTGTAGATATGTGTGTGTGTGTGTGTGTGTGTTTGGTGTAGAATTATTTTTCTTTCATCAATCTGCCTGCTGATCTTTTTCGTGCCCGGGCCGCTGAATCCAATCAGAATGCACCTCTAAGCCCTCTGATTGTGCCAACAACAGTTGATGGTCTCCCAGCGTGTAAGCTGCGTATCAGATAATAGGAGGGTCTTGAACAGCAGCCGGTGTGGTCCTGGTGTTTTCACCTGACGTCCGCCGTGTCTCCTCCGTCCTGTCTCACTGCTCCCTCCGGGGAAATCTCCTCCGAGCAGCTGTCCTTATCAATGTGCCGGCTCCCCGCTCAGTGCCTGCCCGGCCCGTTTCTCCATGACAGCAGCGGTGAGGAAGCCGTAATCTGCCAACACTTCAACAAAATTAAACCTCCAGCCGGCCACCGGGGGAAAGATTTCCTGCTCGCACTGATATGGCAACAGAGGCCACAGACGTTAATGTGGCTTTGCATCTGCAAGAAATAAGCACGGCTAAGACTACAAATCATCCACTGCTGCTCTTTAAAGGGTCAGTCTACCCAAAATACAGATGCTGCTGTCTTTCCATCCACATGTTACTGCAATTATTAGATTAGCTTCATCTGATGTCATCTCAGTACAATGGTGCTGAAAGGATCAAGACAGTACACAGAAATGAGTGAAATCAAAAAACACTATCAGTTAGAGCTTCATACAGAGAAGAGTTTTTAACAACTTTAGAACACCTGGTTTAGGTGCATTTCGACCAAGAGTTCCGGGGTCTTTAGCCCCAAGATCTACTTTATCCTGAACTAAAAGGTTCCTGTGCCCCCCATTGTTGTCTGCAATTCAACCGCGGGGCCGAAGCCCCGGGTAGATTGTGCAAATCAGGTCAGTGATGTATGGAGGAAATCAAAAGTATAGGCACTACACCACCAGACCAGTAGAGGGCAGTAAAAACAAAGACGAATGCCATTCATCACAGATGACACCACAGAAGTAGACGGACAGGCAGGTATCACAACAGTTAGCCTGTTAGCATGGAAGAGACTCAGCTGTGTTTTAGATCTTGCCATATTTCATCCCAGATGGATTCACTGAATCAACATGTGAGAGGAGATAAGCGCGAGTTGCAAAGACGTTTCAACACGGCTCAAAATGCCATGGCAGAGATCGGCTGGTGTTTTGGTTTAAACAGCGACCCTGTTAACTGCCGACTTTCAGCCGGATGCATCCCTCATGAACGTCGATCATTAAATACTTATCTGATGAAGATATTGAATCTTAAAACTCTCTCTGTGTTTCAACAGCTGTGTAAACTCCACAAACACTGTTACATTCAGCTGAAGGTCTCCAGTTTACAGGGTCACTTTTAAAACTGTAACACCGGGAGAGACGTATTCATGGTGGGCTGAGAGAAGACTACCGTTACAAGCTGCTAAATCAAGAGAATCACAGCTTCTTCTTTTGAAAAGTAAACACACATACAATAAAGATAGAACAAATGAAAGAATGAGAAATCAAGTGAATCACAGATGTGTGTGATGTTATTGTGGATGGTGGGCGGAATAAAAACACTGCGGTTAAGCTACCAATCAGACACGTTCAGCATTGCAGGCCCTGTACTTTTGAAAAGTACTACCCCCCTAGCAGGGACTTTTTAGGGGGGAGATTATCTACCCCTTAACTACTTTTTCACCCTGGGTCCATCGGTCGAAACGCACGTAGTTCTGGGGTAAAGTTCCTCTGGTCGAAAACGTCTTTTGTTAACTGCACAGGAACTTGCAAATAAATACATCTACGAATGTGCAAATATAGTAGATCAGAGATGCATTCATCCACATTTTACATTTAGAAGTAATGATAAGAAGCTGCCAGTGTTTGGTACAGAGGTCAACCATTTAAAAGCCTATTTTGCAGAGTTAGTGAGGGTGTACTGTTTGCAGAAAAGAGCGATATAGTTGTGATGTTAAATGATGCCCTGTAGAGAAATGCTACACGCTTTGTGGTGCTAAAGTGTTTGATCCATTTTCCAGCTCTCCTTCTGAAGCCTTTTGTTCTGCTCCCATGCTGCCATTAAACCTCCTCACCGTGTCGTCAGCATCATGAGCGGTTCAGAGTAAAATATAGTCACTTATTGCATATGGAACCAAATTCTGTTTCTCCTTATTTTGAAGTATCTTGGGAGAGCAGCGGAGCTCATTGAGGCTAAAACAAGGAGAGGGAGAGGATTAGATAAAGTCTGGCACACTCTGAGACGATAACAAGCGAGGCAGAAAGTGAGGGAGAGAGACACACAAACAGATGAAAACAGAGAGGGGGTGGTTATAAAATGATTAAGGGCCATGCTGTATAGAATTTCATGATTTATAAAAACACAAACAGGGCTGTCACATGGCTCTGCTGCACCATCTGTTTCTGCTGCCAAAATGTACAGCGGCAAAGATTTACGACGCTTCAATGTTTAAACTCTAAATAGCTCTCTGATGCGGGTTACTGAGGTTAGAATACGATCCTGGAGGGTTAGGTCATATAAGTACACGTAAAAACAGGCTCTCATGCAACATCATGAAAACTGATGGTATTAGATAAAACAACCAAAACTGAAATTGCAGATAACATAACACCTGACTCACAATCTCAATCCATTTGATGCTGCACGTTAGCTTTTCCTGAGCAGGTGTTTTCAGGATGAGCAGGCTGCAGACTTGTCCCACCTGGATGTGTGTGTCTGTTTTCGACTTTTAAACAAATAAATCAAGCTGCTGCTTTTACTTACCACAGATTTCGGAGGGACTTTGCAGCAGATTTACTTTGTTTAGATTTCTTGACTTCCCTGAATGCATCAGAAATGATGTATCCAACTTCACGTTCAACAAACAAACTTTTTTAAAAGTTGATTTCTTCCCCTTGAGGAGAGACGTGACTAAGCCTGACTTTTGACTTTATTCTGCATCATGATGTTATTTCAGCAAACTTGAGACCTAGAGAGAAAGTAAGCCAGAGATAAGCCTCTGTGTAACCTACTTTTTACAACGAAACTGAGACTCACCACAAACAGATGAACAGGCGCTCCTCTTGGGGATGTAAAGAACCAAGAAATCACAGTATACATTTTTCAGACATATCTAGAGGGCTGAATTTATCTTCTCTTTTGATCTTAACACATGTTCACTTTACAAGTTGATAATTGTAAACAATGCGGCGCACAGAAAAAGGAAGTCTAGGCTGGAAGTCCGCTTTTGCAAACAGCTGATGTGAGTATTTTGTAGTCAAAGGTTCCTCCAATCTGAATGCTGTGAATCGCTTCTTCAATGACAGCCATTGAGAATATCTACATAAACTAATCCTCTGTTTGTAGGTGTTTTAAACTGTGGTAGGTCATTCTAAAGGCTGATTTATACTTCTGCGTCAAATCCCAGGCGTAGCCTACGCTGGGGGTCCATGTAGCTCCCGTACCTACACAGAGGCCTATACACGTAGCTGACGTTCACCTCCTCCAAAATGTAACAACCCGTAGAATGGACGCGGACCGCAAACCCTGTGATTGGTCCGCTCGGCGGCTTGTGTTTCCCGCTTTTACAGCACTTCCAGGATCCCTGCTCATCAGCCGCAGATCGGCCGTCTATTTCCTCTCCTCCTCTCTATTCTTCATGTAATCATGTCTGTATGATAAACAGTAACATGTATCAGCTGTAGATTAACAGAACACGCTCTGAATCGCTGTGGAAAGTAAACAGAGATCGTAGTGGGGCCAGAAGCAGGCGGCTATCAGAGAGAACACATTGCCCTCAAGCGTTTCGGTGGAGAATTTATGCGTGACACGGACACATCGACGCAGAAGTATGTAGTGCTCATGTCCGCGTCAGCCCCTGCTGCATAAGGGCGACACAGAAGTATAAATCAGCCTTTAGGCATCAGAATTAAACTGAGATTATAACATTACAAGACAAAAACTCTTCATTCAACATATAACCATAAACTCAAATTTATGAATAAAAGTGATTATGACTCAGCTCTACAGCAGATGCATTAACGCAATGTGCCTTCTATGTGTCCTAATTTTCATCTTCTGTCATAACCAGTCACTGTGCAGCAAACACAGCTGTTAAGTTTCATGAAAGCTTGTTGCTCTCTGTTCACCCCAGCATTAAAGAAAGGGTTAAAATCTGCAGGCTGTAAATACTCTGTTGGTATTTTTGCTCTCTGGCCCCTTGCTGTCCGGAGCCTTAGAGTCTGGACTCAAAGACTGAAGGGCCAAAGTGCTGCTGGCTTACTAATGCTGCATGGAAACACACACACACAAGCACTACCACTGTCTCTCCTTCTCTCTCTAAAACAGGGACATTTCTCTTACTAAAGCCCCTGTACTGTATGTAAAGTGCACTTGGTTTGATCACATGTATGCAAGGGGAGAACTCGATATTGCCTCAGAGTATCATTCAAAAATATTGATTTTTAACTTTTCATAAGAGGAAGGTGCATTATAGAAACATGATGCCTGCTCATCTCTGCACTATGATGAATGGTGGTGTTTACCTCCTGGATCATCAGAGGGTCTACTTGCTCTGAATGTGCACAACGTCAAAGGTAATAATCTGAAAACATGTTTATTTAAGGCTCTGCATGAAATGTATGCATTATTAATTATAATAAGTAATGTAATACATATTTAAAAATAAATAATTTTGAATTTCTTGTTCTGCTGCTCAAGGTCACATTTGCAGGAACATCCAAAGTACAGCAGAAAAAGGAGCAGGGGTCTCAGTTTCACTGGCAGAAAGAGGAGTGAAAAGCATAATGGATAAAAATAATCAGATCATTAAATTGTTGTTTTTCTTAATAACGGAACATCTTTAAAGGTTAGGATTTGGATTTTATGTCAAGCAGCCCCCTGTGGAAATGGTACCTGCTTTTATCAAACGTGTACATGTGAGGAAGTAAAAACATCTCACTGAACAATGTCCATATTATTGCAGCAATGAAGCCTATCTGATGGTGAAAAGCTCATGGTTTTTCCTTTCCCAAGAGAGATTTTGAAGTTCTATTCTGAACTTGCTCTGCCTGTCATCTTTAACACTTCATTTTTTAAGTCAATTTAGCCTCATGAAAACCGTCATTTTGAAAAAACACCATCACTATCATCTGTCAGGCCCCTTCACTTTCAGTTTTCAAAGACAGATTTTACAACATAACCAAATGACTTTCTTGCTTCTTGTACAGCTATTAGACGTATGGGAATTATTTTTAAATCCCTATAATTAAAAATATCAATGTGGCTTTTTATTATATCTGCAGGGTAACTTATACATGCTACTTCAACATCTTCAAATGTAAATTTGATAACAGATAAAAAGTATATTTGGGAGAATTAGAAAAGCATAAAGACACTTAATTACACTTGTATTAAACTCTCCTGCCCTGTTGTGT
The DNA here is from genome assembly GCF_009762535.1 of Notolabrus celidotus. Lineage (NCBI taxonomy): Eukaryota > Metazoa > Chordata > Actinopteri > Labriformes > Labridae > Notolabrus > Notolabrus celidotus. The sequence goes on from NC_048288.1 coordinate 18,417,550, forward strand.
TAAACCCGACTGAGGTAGCTCTGACTCTGGTTAGAGCAGGTCCACTAACTCGACTATTAACAGATAGATCCCCAGCTCTACGGACCAATAAAGGCCAAATTCCGCCAGATCCGTGTCCGGTCCGTCTTTGATCCATCACGGTACCAGATCTGATAGGTCTCTATACTAGTAAATCTGTTAACCCCCACTGGATCCTCTCTGTTGCTTTCCAGCTGCGTCTCTGATCCGGCAGGTCAGAACGCAACAGATCAGATACGCAAGACTTCTATTTTCGATTCAGCACAGAGCAGATGGAGTGAGACAGGAAGTCAGGCACCAAAACAAAATAAAAACCTGGTTAATTTTCAGAATAAAACACTCTCTGTTATAGTTAGATCGTTTTTAACTTTTTAACTTAAAAAAATGTCATTTAGAGCGGAGGCAGGCCTGGAGTTATCAAGTCAGAGGTTTTCAGAGGCTGATAAAGACAACATGGATGGGGAGAGGAGGAAGAGAATCCTTTATTCAGTGATTGCCACGGGAAAACCTTGGTCACATGACTCCAGATGTCAGGCAGTCGTGCTCTGTGCTGCGTTCTGAAAACGCAACCGGTTGGTGTTGACGGACGAGAGAGCATGGAGCCGAACCACAGCGGATCGGAAACAGACCTGGCACAGATCTGGTGGAAGTCCCGTTTCAGAGCATAAAAGGAACTTGAAATTCTTCCTATGAGTACTGCAGTGTTGCAGAAGCCAGCTGCATGTCGTGTGTTCGTGCTGGGAATGGGCTGAAAGACGATATCAGCTTTGCCCACTACCTCGCTCTTTCTACATCCACACACAGTCGGTGGCAGGAGTAAGATTTGGAAGTGGTGTTGAACTAAATTATTTACATTTTGTGATGATTATTGATTTTTTTTCTTCCTCCATCATAAAGATTGAATGCTGGGTAAAAAGAAAAGCGGGTCTAGCTTAAGTCACTGGAAGACAGATGTTGTAGTACGGCAACAGAGCATTGTAAGGTTTTCAGATAAACAAAATGCACACTATACCCAGATTGCTTTCCTGTTAACTCTAAGTGTAAGACTGATCAACTTTGACCTCCTGCAGGCCAGGAAGATGGTTGCTCTATCTTGGAGAGAGACTGAAGTTTCCTCTGCACAATCTTGGATTAGAGAGATGGCAATGTGTGTTACACTAGAAAAGTTAACCGATGTAATTAGGGGTAAAATGCTAGAATTTGAAGAGGTGTGGGCACCCTTAATGGACTTTCTCAGGCAACAGTAAATTATACTTATCTGTAAGGCTATTGAGTGTGACAATTTTATTTTATTTTTCTTAATTTAATTTTATTATTATTATTTTTGTGTGTGTTTGTGTGTATGCAGTGAAGGCTGCTTGTATTTTATTTTGCAACTGGTGTGATATGTGGTGATGTTTTCTGTATGTTCTTATTGAAAATCAATAAAAAGTATTGTACAAATGCACATTAGTTGAGTTCAGTTCATTGATATCATTTAATTAAGATCATGCACATTAAACAACATTTCAGAAGTATTTGTCAATGTCATGACAAAAAACACATTTTAAAAACACATAATAAATTTCAGTTTGAGTTTAAACTTTGGTTCAATACCACTAAATGCACCTCACCTACAGAAGGTGAGGCCTCTGATTGTCCAACCCTAGATTTGACTGAGGCAAGACTTTTAAAATCTGTAAACAAACCAACATTTCCTTATTTATCCAACGTGTTTTCTGAAATAAACCAAATATTATGCTCTATTGAAAGGAAATAACTTCATGGGCATAAAACCAAACGCATATTATTGCTCTGTATAAGTTAATATTTTCCAATTATTTCAAGGATAATAGGAAATAGTATTCGAGACAGAGCTGCAGATCAACAAACAGTGCATACCGGGTCATTATCATCTCCACAATCAGACTGATTCAGAGGCTCTCCCTCAGCAGGATCAGTTTCTAAGAAGTTGTAATGGCCGACATAAAAATAGACGGAGAATGACTGTGCCCGTCACATTACGAGGACTGTTCCGATGCTGTTTTACCGTCTCCGTCCTCCTGGATGATTACAGCAGCAGCACAGTGGGAGGTGAAATAAAGCTGCACGGCCGGCTCTATAGCAGCTTCAGATGACTTAATCAGGCCATAAAGAAGGCCTCACTTACAGATGCTGGGCTGCCCCTGTGCTCCGCATTTCATCAGCCCCGGGGAGGGCTGAAATATGCTCCCTCTGAAGGTAATGTGCCCTATCCCCGTCCAAGCACTGACAAATTTATCACCCCCTCGACTATTTACAATCCATCCGAGCCATGATGATGTGGTTCGTGTTATTTAAGCTGCAGAGGTGCAGCATGGTGATGATCCTGCTGCTGAGAGGTGCCAATAGAGGACCGCGGCCAAAACAAGGGGGGGAGAAGTGGGGGGTAAAATATGTTTGTTTCATGTGAGGTTTTGTAGTCCCAACATGACTCATGTTGCAATTTACCATGATATGATCAGAGTAAACTTAAAATGGCTTCCCTGAAAGAGCTGCATTCAAACATCCTGCAGCCTGAATCATAAAAGCAGATGTATTCCTAACATATCAAAGCACTCCAGGTGGGATAATCTCGTGTTTCTACCACATCACCACCACCACCCTCTGGAGCCAAATTCCAGTGTTACAGAGCTGCAGGGGGGCTGTAAAAATCATGTTCAGGACTGTTTTATTGAGCTGTTCATATGGAATGAAATGAAAGATGTACTGCCTTAAAATCATAACCAGACAAGCAAGAAAGGTCACACTGTAGCAAAAAAACAAAGCTGATTATTTTGCATCCTTTGAAGTCAGTTCCCAAGACTAATAGAGGTGCCTCAAACTTCAAAACACTTCCAATTATGATGCCGCTGGCACCTCACTAGTTTCAGTTTTGGATTCTGTCCTCTAGCTTTTTGTTTTTGATGTGCTTTTCAGGTCAACAGCTTGGAAATAGTCCTGAGGTGGTCATCATGGTTTGGTGAAACTAACAAAGGACTAACATTCAGGCTATGAGGGTTCAATTTGTGTGAAAATGACTCTAGCCGTGTTTTTTTTTATTACAAAAATGCAGAAAGCAGCAACCTCTGACATTGAAAATCAGGTGGGTGTAGAAGTGCAAAGAAGTGTAGTTCCTTAACTGTCCACTGGAGGCGGTCTCCTAAAGTGAGTCAGTCCCATAGACTGTATATAGAATGGACAGCGTTGCTCCGCCTTTTCCCGTTGTACGGTTTTGAAGCCAAAAAACCCCGTTCCAATGCACAGCTATTGTGCAGCCAGAGTCTGCGCTGTAGAGAATTTCTGTGGTTGTCACGGTAACAAGCTCCGCCCTACAGCATAGCGTCACAAGATCCTACAGAGTTTCCCTCTACAGCTGTCAATCAAAGCAAACCCGGAAGTAAAACCCTGTTTTTTAAACTGTAATAACTAACGAAAAAGAAATGTTATTTTTATTTATATTTATGGCCTTTTTGCCTTTATTTGATAGGACAGCTGAAGAGAGACAGGACATGTGGGAAGTAGAGAGTGGGGGAAGACATGCAGGAAATGGTTGACCGGCGGGGAATTGAGCCAGCGACCCCTGCGACGAGGACTGTAGCCTCTGTATGTGGGGCGCTTTAGACCGCTAGGCCACCAGCGCCCCTATTTTTTATAAAGTTTGACTGCAGCCCCATTCAAATGAATGGGGGAGACAGAGTTTTTGACCTATACTGCAGCCAGCCACCAGGGGGAAGAGTTTTTGTGGAAGCTTCACCTCCAGCTGAGCGAGCTGCACCCCTGGTCAGTCCCCGTTGAGCACCATGTTAAAATGTCCAACTTTAAAGCAGAAATAAACACGTTTACAGCCTGGTTTAAAAAAACAACAACAACAACAACAACTGTGTGTCTCCATAGCTCATGTCTCTATTCATGACAACTGTACGAGCTAAACTTGTACAGAACACACCTGTGTACCTGTTTACCAGGGTGTAGCTGCTTTGACTGACATATGGGTGTATTGTAACTGTTTCCCAGGCAGCTTGGCTATAGCCTGAGCCCCATTTCTTGTACCTCAACAGGAAGTTAGTTGGAGTTCACTGCATGTTTATTTGACGTTTAAAGGTGAATCTCCCTCCAATGGGTTAGGGTTAACCCTAACCCTTGAGTGTTGAAACAGCCTTTTACAAAGGGTAAGGACCTTTTGTTTTTGGCTTTTTACTTATATTATTTTTGCATTTATTCATGATGTTTTTTTTTCCTCATGAATGACCTCTATTGTGTCTTTAGACACCCCCTGTGATAATAACAGTACTCCTTATCTCTTTTTGTGTATTAAAAATGCTCTTAAAGTCCCTTCTTGTTTACATGCTTTAATCTTCACACCCACCTGGTAACCGGGGTTACAAGCATAAGATTATAGAAAGAGTCTCTCGTTATTGATGGTTATGTTTGCTCTTGTTGGTCACATGGAGACTTGGGTTTTAATTTCAGTCTGCCATCACCAGGTAAAAACTCCTCACAGAGGGCTTCAGTCCCCACCGCACTGCACCTTGCTGGATGTTAGCTTGATGTGCCCTTGACTTTGATGTATTTTCCTCTTTCACAGGGTCTATGTGACGCAGGTTTGCAATTTATTTCACCTAAACTGTCTCGCCCTTCCTTTTAATCCTGTTGAAAGTTGAAATGTTCTTTGTTTCCTCTTTCAAATCTAAAAGAGAACACATGGTTTGTGGACAAAATTTCCTCTTTAATTTCCACATTAATTTCTCATACATTTAATACCAAAAAATGTATGTGTAAACAATAATTGTCTAGCCTCTTGTTAAAAGAAAAATGCAAAGATGGTTAAAGTGGCTGCAGCTTGCAATCCCCTGCTGCTGGCTTTCAAAAGGCACAATCTCCAAAGCCCTCATATCTATCATCAACCCAAATTCAAAACCAAGTACAGTTTTAATAAAATGTTACTTAGCCAGTGTTATTCAGGAAGTGAAACTCGAAATTGGTCTTTTATCGTTGCGAGCTTGACCATAGATTCTGATATTTGAGAGTTAACTACAAAGTCATAATTTGCTGCAATAAAGTGTTCATCCTTTCTTGTATATCAGGATCCTTTTATTTGATCTGCAACAGTTGTAATAACCAAACACAATGAAAATATTTTAGCTACAAACTGTACAACAACAGACCAAGTTTCCTAAAGCAATTAAACTGAAACCAAAGGCAGTTAATTTCCCTCTCTAACACAACGAGAGTTCCTCTCAGGGAGCTAATTAGCCACTCCAATATAATGAAGCTAATTAGGCTCACTCAAAATCTGCTAAACACATCTGCATTAAAATATTGATTCACTAATGTGTCCACGATGTATACAACCACAATCAATAAAAGCTCATTTGCACTTTCTGAATTATGAATGAGTGCTGACTACAGTAAATAGCTAACAATTTTCACTTGTAATGAAATAAACCTAATAAGGTTAAAGTACACGGAGCTTTTTATCTTTAAGTGCCCAATCTGCTTAACTGAAGAAATGTGGCACAGAAATGTTGTATTCATTTCTATGTAAGAAGATTTAAGTAGATATTGAGCACAAAGAGCCTGACTGAATGCTCTTATTTGAAAACACACACACACACGCACGCACGCACGCACGCACGCACGCACGCACGCACGCACGCACGCACGCACACACATGCACACAATTCTGCCTCTTCTGGCGTGCACACTGATCACCGAATGTGCTTGTTTATGCTAGAAGGATCCAGTTTGCATGTTAGCTCCACACAACCTGCTGCACAGATCAGAAAACAGAGCAGCAGGTCGCTGAGAAGGCTGAACGGTTATTTGAGCAATGCTACTCTACATTTAACATGAACACTGTGGCGTGAAAAGGTTAAATCCCCACACATAAACACAGTTTTAGCACTGCACCTCTGATGGATCTAGCACTATAAGATATCTATATGGTACATTTTGAAATGAGGGACACACAGATGTTTCTTTTCCATCCTCCGAGTGATACCTGAGATTTGGGCAGTGTCCATTACAACGTCTGGATCTTCTAGCATGTTAATAAATCAGATGTTTGCCTCCCTGTGTGTCAGCGACTGTGTGGATTATTCATCATTATTCATGTATGTCTGCATCAACATACTGACATTGCTTTCTTAACTTTTAAAATGAAGTGCAACAAACACACACAGGAGGACTGTGTTGCAGTCAACTCTCAAAAGTTTGAGTCCAAATCCGAGTCAACAAAAGTAAACAGAGTCTGAGCAGGGTCAAGTGCCCGCACTGCAAAAACTCAAAAACTATGTCACACTTTCTCTAGTCTTCTGATTGAGAATGTCACATTCACTCATTATGCAACGCTACAGTAGCTGTGCTTCCATTTGGTTTACCCTCTATTACCTGAAAATAGTCAAACTTTCTCTAGAATACAGAAATCTAATCTATCTGACAGTTTCACACTGTATTCCAAAAAGTAGTATGAAATATGTAGTGCATACTAACTACCTTGTACCTCAGTGGTATGTAGTCTTGCTGTAGTCTGTGTTGGTCTGTAGTGTGTAGTGAGATGTTCTGAATTCATCCTTTGTGATTAAAGGGTTTGATTTCAGTCCGTCTCCTTCTGAATTTCTCTGAGCTTTAGCTTGTTGCATCATTTCTGGGTTGCATGCTGCATGTTTTATAAGTGCTATAACAGGACTCGTGGTGGAGGTGGGGCTGAGAGGGCTGAGTACCTTCTTTATATGACACATCTAAACATTTCAATCCTCACTTGTTCCTCATTTGGAGATAAATGGCTGCCGTAAATGAAACTAAAATGATAGTAGAGGACTAGTACATGTCATTGTACAACGCAGTTTGATGTCAGCAGTGTAACACTGTAGGTCATGAGATCTGTTAAGGAACGGATTGAAGAGAAATTGTCTCTCAGTGGTTGGTTGCTGGTTGTGATGGAAACCAGGTGGACCCATGTGGACTTTGTATTTTGAATTCTGCACACTCACTCCTTCCCTTTCTCTTTTTTTGGATGAGAAATGTATTATTTAGAAGTATGATTTGTCCATTTGTAGCAGTTCTATTAGTATGTCTTTAAGCGCTTTGTCCTTGCTGTCCTGATATACAGATGTATCGTACACTGGATCCATGAAGAACAACAAAAGTGTCAACTGATGAAAACTTGTTCTGGTGTTTGAAGGTGTTCATGTAGAACATTTGCTGTATTAGTTTGGACATTGTCTGATCTACATCTGCCATGTTTGCATTTTTTTTCAACTGTAAAGATGATGATTAATCACTATTTGATGTGGGCGTATCGTCCTAATAAAAGCAATACATCAGTTTGATATCTGAAGCCTGGTCAGTGACAAGCTTTTACTGCAAACTGTACATCATCCAAACAGACCCTCTGAGGCATTTTAGAGTAACACTGACCACCCACTGTCCCACCAATGGCTTTATGTGCTCAGATTCAACTAGTTGGTTACATGTTAACAATTTACATTTTTAAAATTATTACCTAAGTCACCACAAAGCAATATAAGCTCCCAGCTATAAGATTCAGAACAATGCCACACAAACAGCAGATTCTTTAACACTAAAATCCATCTATCACCTTTCCAGCTGGAGACCACATTACAAGGAGAACATGGACAGATCACCAATCACAGTCGTCATTATTCAATTCAATTTAACACCTTTATTTATTCTTGAAAAAGACATTAAGGTTTCCCTCATTTCCAATGTTGTCAAGATCACAGGCACATTAGAAACAACGAACAAACACTGAATCACTCATGAAACAATAGATTAATTAAAACAGATACAGTTTGAAACACAGTGATCAGAGATCGTAGTCTTAAACTATGCAAAAGAGGGAAGGGATATCAACTTTAAAGTCTGTTGGAGGGTATTCCATTATTTAGGGGCATCAATGGAAAATGCTAATCGACCCAGTTCAGTATTAACTCGGGGTGCTTTCAGAATGAGACAGGAATCACTCATTGAAAATTCTGAGTGGACGCTTTATTAACTTCATGTGATGGCCATTTCGATAAAAGATAAGATGGCCTCTTCCTTCCCCTGTTCAGTGTTTATAGTCTAACTTGAGAATTGGGATGGTGAGTTTTACTGCTTGTTATGTGCTCTGAAACACTCATGTCTAAATACAGATATGTAAGAAAAAGTTGAATTGTGGTGTGATTATAGATGATGGGTAGTAGGATCATGTTCTGCCTTTATATTAACCAAACAGATTATTTTCCTGCATAAAACCAAAGACTGCATCACAACCATAGACTGTATAAAATATGGACGTAGAATCCGTGACGTCACCAATCTGTCTCTGAAGAGCTGTTTTGAGGCCAATCGTCGGCGGCAGCCATATTGCTGCTGTTGAGTGATTGTGACGTAAAGAGGCGGGCTTTGAGCCTCTTAGCCAACAGCTGCAGTGTTCCCGCCTGTCAATTAAGTCAGCTGTGCCTCTCATTGGAAGACTCGTAATCTCAATATCTTCCAAATTGCCATGTTAGAAAAAATTCACCCCCCGTACAGTGTGTGTCGATCGAGAAATGAGCTATCCAGACCAAACTCGTCTTTTGTACCAGGCTGTAAACATGTTTATGTCTGCTGTAAAGATCGTCTTTTTCCCATTCATGTGTATGTGACTTCCGGTACCTCCGGAGCCAGCCTCAAGCGGATCCTCGATGAACTGCAGTTTTTAGCACTTCCGCATTGGACTCATATTTTTAGACCGGAGGTTGCTGCTTGATCATAACCAGTCCCTCCAAAATGATTGGCCTCCTCCACACCCAACCTGTGTGACCTCAACAATAAAGTCATCACACGCAGAGCACCAACCATGACACTTGACCCCCGGCACCTCATCTATTCGTTCCACACTCTGCTGGCTGAGATACAGATCCTTAGCATGGAAACAAACACAGTTTGCTAGGAGCTTCGTCCCTTCTGCCATTACACTCCTCAACAAAACAACCTGGCAGGTGTTTGTGTGTATGTGTTTATGGCTTAATGTGGGATATGTAGGTAGATGTGAACTGTAAATGTATTTCTAGGTGTTGTAGATATTCTGTCTTTTTCTTTCTTTTTCATGTTTGTATGCTCTGTACAGACTGTGGAAACCAATTTCCTTGTAAAAGGAATACATAGGTCTGTCTATCCTTCGAAAACCGTCGATTCAGACTGTCGGCCATTTGTGCATTTGGGAATCCAGAGAGGGATCTTCTCTTCATCAGGGCTCCATCAGCGTTTACAGCTTGCTTGTGCGCCTGCTCAGAGTGTTAGGAAACCGTGGAGATAGTGTGAATCTGTTGTGTCTCAGCTCTACACAGTGTGTGGTAGAAGACACGTTCATTTCTACACACTAAGTGTTCGCATTAGCATTGACAAGGACTCAGCGGTGCACTATGAATTTTACATTCTAAACTGTGGAGACAAAAATAAATATTGGCGATTTATTACCTCCGGTGGGTCTAGTGTCAGACATATTTTCCTTTCTTTTCAAACCAGGCCAGATGTGATGAGCGCAAAAACATTGAGCATGTTCCACTGAGCACACAGCCGTCACACTGCCACAGACATAAAATAAATATATTTGAAAATCAATGTGTGGATCTCAGCGGAATCTCTCTGTGTTTTAACATCCCCTGATAGTTCCTCAGACTCTCTCAGCACCACGATTCCCAGCATCCTTTGCTCTCCCTGTGTCAATACAATTCTCTTCCACTCATCCTGCTTGCATACTCCTCTCAGCAGCTGCTCAGAAATGATGATTGCTTGTTGTACTGTGACTTTCCCACCGCTGCCTCTCAGTCACCTACACACACTTTACTTCCTCTGTTGAAGCCCTAGGTCCCATGTCTCCCTCCCTCCCTCCCTCCCTCCATCCCTCCCACGTCTACCCCACCACCGCCCCCCTGACTCTGTGCTTCCTCCTACTCTTCCTCTCCATCCTCCTCTCACTTCACTGCCTTTGTGATGGGAGTGACAGACTTTACAATATGTCGCTGCAGATCTGCCTCACCTTTAATATTTCAATAAAATGCCAATGCAGGGAGGTGTGGGACCCTGGGGAATGAGTGGCTGAAGACTGCCTGTCTCTCTGTCTCCTTTGGGTCTCATTCTCTCTCATCCACCCTTTTCTGTCAAGACAAAAGGCTAAACAAACAGCAACCACCAGTAATTATCACACACAATACGGAGGAGAGATGGAGCTGTGTACGGTCTGAGGACAAAAAGTCAGAGGAGTCTGCCATCTGAGCAGTTGGTGAGAAATCTAATAAAGAGAGGTAATGAGAAAAAGTACAGCGATGTTTGTTTAGAAATTAAACAGCAGACTTTTACAGATTGATTCTCAAAGGGAGAGATTTGTTTGGAGAGGACTGCAATAATTACAAATAAGACAAAACACACACAACTGTAGTCAGCAAAAAATCTGCCGCAAACTCATTTGTAAAAAGGTTGAAAAGCAAAAGAAGCAGGATTAGATACCTGCAATGCTGGTTTACCTCAACATTTTGGTGATTTGGATTTGGCAAAAATTCCAGGCTTTCAGCTGATCGCCGGCTCTGGTAATGGACATAACTTCCATTTGTTTTTCATACACTTACACACTTTCCTGTCAGTCTTGAAGTGTCCGCTTTGAGGACCACGGTAAGATTTTCTCTGTTAGTTTCAACTCCATATTTCGGTTCAGTGACAGCTGTTTCATGTCTCTGCTGCACTGATAACCATTATCTTAAAATCAGTATCATAACCCCGCCTCAGTTGATGAATAACTCTGCCCAATTTTGAGTCTCTTTGTTCTGGACGATCACTGTGTCCTTCCATCTTTAATCCCCCTGGTGTTATAGTTGTGAGTGACGGCTGACCGTAGTCACGAGGGGTACATTCATGATACAGAGAAGTGGAGCCGTCCACTTGACCAAATATTGGCAGTGAAAGGTCAAGACCCTTTTCCAAATTTCCAGATTAAAATAAAACGGTGTATTTGGGTCAGTAGCTTACATAACATTATTTTATCGGTAATCATTTGAACCTTTTTACATCAAATTGTTCCAAATCATGTGTCAACTGTCAGAAGGACATTTAAACCTTGCTAGATGATGCTTTCAGAAGATTTCAGAATAAAAGGAAAATCTTTCTCTAGTGCATTTATATACATGTATGAAGTCAGTGCAAACATGCAAATAGGCACTGATAGAAAGGGGATGTGCAGGGCGACGATGTCTCTCAAGATTTCCACTTGGACAAAAAACTTGCATGCCTGTTTCTTGTAATGGCTCTTAATAAGAATACGTTTTTGGTGTAAGAGTGTCATGACATTGAATCAGAGATAGTTGCTCTATACTCTATAAAAGAAAGCAGTTAAGGCACTGGTTTAGCTTGACTGGAAGAGCAGGCTACAGTCCTGTTGTTGCACTGGTCATAGGATCTAGTCCCTGTCCCAACATGATTTGAGGCGTGTCATCCCTCCCTTTACTTCCCCTCTGTTTCTCAAGCTGTCTTATAAATAAAGGCTCAAGCCAAAATAATACATCTAATAACAAGAAAGAAAAACAAGCAATTGTACAACTGTTGACTTGTTGTCATGCAATCAGTCCTGACAATCCATGAATTCAGCCTTTTTAAAAATCTACATCCTGATGTAGGCATTTCAGGATCTTTTATTGTCATTAAATCAGACACATGCTTTTTGTCCCTAACTCACAGTAACATCTGTTTATAGTAATTAAATCACAGGAACATCTGTTTATGTCATTATATCACAGTACCACCTGCTTTTTGTAATTAAATCACAGGAACATCTGTTTATTTTCCCTTCAAAGTGCCATAGTCGGACACATTTCAGCAGATTTCAGTATGACTTGTTAGATACAGTGAAACTGAGACTCAGTGGAGACACATTTATAAGTAGCTGAAACAGGACACAGGTAATTGGTGTCCATCAGAGGAATCCCAATCCTGGTTCTAGCTAACAGGTCATCACTCTAGCCACTTCTTAGCTTCAAGCAGGTAGAAGCAGCAGGGAAGTTCATACAGACACAGCTCATGTAGCAAGTAGGGACATAAACCCAGCTGTGTATGCTAAAAGAAGCTGTATTTATCCTCACAGAGCTTGTGAGGAAAAGTGGTTTCATGTTTATCTAGTTTAAATTATTTACTCCCTTTGAGCTTGGCAAATAAGGCAGCCTAATTTTATTACTCTAAACCCCTTCATAAATCTACAATCTGAGACATGATTTAAATATTTCTAATCTGAACCTTCATTTGTGATAAATGCTCTTAAAATGCTGAAGTTATTAGCACAGCTTTCAGTTCTACTGCCACCAAATAAAATCAGATCTCTGCTACAGTTTACATGTCCTTTAAATTGATTATTATTAAGGTCTTATCTAAGGCTTATTAAAGCTTAATGTGATTAAACCTCCTCTAATAAATTGCAGACAATATCTACAGTACATTACTGAGACGAAGGAGCTTTTATTTTTATGTGTCTCTAAATGATCTCCCTTCAGCTTGTCTCATTATTGTTTTTTATCTTTTTATTTGTCAGACATATGATCTTATTCTTTTAATGAAAGACATCTATTTTTGTTGTGGGTGCTCCTGCATTACAGACAGATAATATCTGACACAATTTAACATGTCTGAAATATTTGTCCCATGCATACAAGTCACGTAAAAAGGATCCTCAATACAAAGATCCAGGATCAGTCAACAGACATCCTGGCAAGTCATGAAAATCTGTGTGTGTATTAGAGGGGGAGTTGATATGTGAGACAATACTCTGGTCTCCAGTGTTAGATCATGGTCCTGTTTATCACCGAGGTCTTTGAATTGTTAATCCAGGAGACAGGAGTGTGGATTAATCATGGAGAAGATCTATCAGGTCAACTATGTTTGATGAGCATTAGCGAGGGGGCACAGTGTTAATACCAAGAGGTTAAAGATACTATCGATGTGATCCATTAAGCACACCATGACATATTTTTGAAATGCATCCAATGTTGTCATTGTTGTGGAGCTAGCAAAGGCATTTGAAAGTGTTATTCAGTATTCAGATCAGGCACTGAACAGTCAGACAGTAACCAAAGGTGCAGAAAAATGAGTTCATCAAAACCTTAATCACAAACAAAATTATTTAAAAGGAAAATCTTTTGGAAATTGAAGTTGATAACTTCAGTATTACATCCACACAGATGATTGTCGAATAGAGACATCTGTACATACAGAGGGCTTGATGTTTAACCCTTCTGTTATGTTGCGCATCAAATTGAACCTTTTTAAAGTTCAAAAGTCTAAAAACAAAATTTTAAAGTATTTTTTTGTTATGAAACGTCTTCTGCTTGGCTTGATAGGTCAAATCAACATATAAAATTAAAAAGGTTAATTTTGCATTTCACATTTTAGGCAATATATGCCTTCCAAACAAGCTGAAAACAGCCTAAAAAACTGGGCAGCATGTGTCAGGAGAGGTGTCTCAGGTTAATTTATCAACTTCATAAAAAAATAAATTAATAAATTAAACAAAAATCTGTAAAACTAATGTATTTATATTTAAGTCTTTCCATTGCACATTTTAAAAAGTTTTAATGTGAATTTTCATTAAAAACAAGTGAGACTTCCTCACTAAATCATGATATGTGAGGATTAAAGAACACCATTGCACTTAATATTGATTTTAATGGTTAGTAATGGAGTTAATAATGGTATTAAAAAAATGTTTATTGGAATTTTTTGGGGTTCTGACACTTTTGGATAATTAAATATGCCCCAAATGAAATTGACCCAGGAACATGATTGCTGTTCCTGAGAAACAAACATAACAGGAGGGTTGAAATAATAACGTTACGTTAAGTGCACATGTATTGAGCTGTACTTTAAAAAGCTGTTCTCCATGTGATTTCGAGCAATTTGCGGCTTGGACAGATACGGGCCACATAAACCAAGCCACAATCGGGCCAGATGTGGCATGCCATCATACATGCAATGCCATCATTGCCAGACCTGGTCCACATCCGGTTGACATACCACTTGCCATGCCAGCAGTCAGCCAGCAGTGCCGGCTTGACTCCAGATCTGGCCCAGACCTATCTGCTATGTCGGATGCATAGCCATGATTCCCCCTTTTGACAAAGGTCAGCAAAGTCCAGTTTTTTTTATGGGTGTAAAGATTATCCTGTCACATTTGTCTGTGATTTGAGGGTTAAGCGTGATTTTACTCTCCCCAAATGTGTTTGAATGAAAAAAATATTAATCATGTAATACTTCCGAACAAATATCCTGTTGTTTTGGGGGGAAGCCATAAACATCAAACGCAGAACGTTAGATGGACATCAGAAATGGAGGACCAACAAGTGTTTCTATAACCTGTCCTGTAAAAACCTACCACAATCACATTGACAAGGCGAGGAGCCGAACAGAAACTGCTATTTAAGATTAGAGGACACTGCATGAAACAAGATGTTCAGTTTTTCCTTTTGCATTGTCTCTCGTGATGAAACAACATTGCCATATATTTTAGAGTCCTCTCAGCATCTCAGCTTTGTTCTGCCTTTTATTTTCGGCAAATTACTTCTTTTAGAAATATTTAAAGACTGACACCTTAAAGACGGGTTAGATCGCTGAGGATGAGGTGAGTTCTTGTCAAGCTGTCTTTCTGTCAGGAGACTTTCTGCAGTGAGTCTGGAGTCTTGGGATAACTCTGCAGGAGAAAGGTGATACCTCTGTCGTTGAACCTTCAGTTCATTTAAAGTGATCTTGATCAATTCTTCGGCTCTGTATGGACTGGGTCTGCTGTTCGAAGGCGTCACTGAACTTGTTTGTGTAGACCGTCCTCCCTCCTCTAACCCCATCAGTCCATTGACACCAGGACTTTGATAAGGAGAGCCGTCGCAGTTAAAAGACTGACTGATCCTGAAATACTCCCACGTTTTTGTTCTCCCTGTCACATTTTTGTTTCCTTCGCTGTCCTGTTTTCTTTCACTCTCTCCTTGTTGTTGTTATCCCCTCTGTTTCCACTCCATGTGCCCTAAATGACAAGATAAGCAGCAGTCAGATCACCGGCCTCGCTCAGTCTATTGTTCGGTGATCAAGCATCCTGATGACATCATTATGGAGTGAAATATCAGCCTGGCGCTCTCTGCCCGGTCCCTCAGTCCTGTCACTCCCCCCTCCTGCTCCTCTTTGCATATTCATCTCCGTTGTGATCTCCTCAACGTGTAACCACGAGAGTCAGGGGGATAACCTGAAGTGTTCGTCTCTGCCCGTGTTTATCTGGGCTGCACATGGGAAGGGGGAAGGGGGGGTGTCAAGGTGCAGAGGGATGAAGCTATAGGGCTCAGCTGGGTGTGTGCATACATGATTTATGTGGCTTACACACAGAGGAAGGAGAGAGAGACGACCTTCCCTGCACAGAGCTGTACATGTTAGCATGCACATGATTACTGCACACATCATGATACTATAAACGTACACACAGAGAGGAAGATATACTGCTCCAAAGATGAGATTATGGTTTCTCTTTTATAGCTGCAATCTGAGCTTTTATGTTTGCACTTTGGAGTAGGTTTTGCTTTTAAAAAATGGTTTGCAACTTTTTATGTGCGAAAATCACGGCTTTGCTGCTGTTTGTCGCCGATTGACACAGCTGTGATTTAACTCATTCATGAAAGCTTTTACTATGTGAGGCATGTTAGGTTTAAGGGAGCCTCATACTTAATTCTAAGAGAATACTGAATCCAGAGGACACAAAGTAATGTAATCATTGTGTTTTCACGCTGTTATGACCTTATGCTGCTGTGAGAAGTAGTTGTTAAACACTAACCACTGTTCTTCTTTGTTAGAAATAAAAGAGGCCTTAGTTGTTTTTGCTCTTACTTCCTTAAAAACAGCAGTTTGATTAGTGACTTATACTATACGTTAGCGATGATGTCCTTTTAGCATCTGTTTTCCATGACTCTGTTTTGCATTGCTCCAACGTGTCATCCTAGATCCAGTCAAGAAGGTAAGCCAGCGATAAAAAATGAGCAATAGCTGGTAGAGGTGTGCCATCAAAGGCACCTCACGATTCGATTTGATTACGATTCAGGGTGCTATGATTCGATTATTCAATGACTATCACGATTATAACGTTTTTCGATGCATCTTTTTTTTCTCATTCAGGATTTTTTTTTTTCCTCACTTTGTGGCTACTTCATACTTTTAAAAAATGTGTATTTGTCAGTATCCATTAATTAAAGTAACCAAACATATCTCCATTATCTTTTATTTTTACACAGCAGGCACATTGAGTGCTTTCTGAGAGGCAAGGTTGAGAGAGTGTACATAACATTTAACATGAAGGAAGTTTCCCAGCTGAGCAGCAACAACCATATTGGAGGCGTTATCAGTGACTAAAATTAAATCTTGGTCCTTAATCTGCCATTCTTCTGCTACTTTTTACAACAGCTTAGCTACATCCAAAATGAGTGAAATAATCAATAAGCCATCTGCTTGGACTTTTAAAATAAAGATGTTTATATTTGCAATACAAATTAAGCAATATGCAGATGGTTTGGAAGCTATGTGCCAACGATTGCGATACAAATTAGGAATGGCTGGACAGACTTTCCACATTTAACGGGAACGTTTGAAATAATTGATCAGCAAAATCCATTTAGACCCTTATGATAAAACGTGCTGTAAACCATTAGAATGTGTGTTAGACCCATAGAGCAGTGTTTTTCAACCTTTTTTGAGCCAAGGCACAATTCATACATAAAAAAAAATCCTGAGACACACCACCAACGAAAAGGTTTTCAAAATGACACATTTAGTCTCTCAATATATTAATCTATTTATCTGAGAGAGGGACTTTGCCTACTTCTTTAACTGTGTCAGGGCAAAGCATCTTATTTACAATAGCTTTTGCAGGTATTAATGTCTGCCACAATTTGTGGCTTTTTTCGATTTGGCTATGAGTTCAGCTACTAAGTAGCTAGCTTTGAGAGCTCTTGCAGTCACTGCTGTCATTTTTCTCATAAAGTTGCATTTTAGACCACCCATATTATGCTCTTCATCCTGGTTACAATTTTGTCCAGGGCCCAGTTTGGAGTTTTCATTTTTCCTTTTTGAATATTTATCCATCGCTGTTGTACACCTACGTCTTGTCACACACACCTCTCGCGTGGATCATTAATTCTATTGTCTTAAATGAACAAGGTCATAAGTGTACTTTATTGCCAACCAATGGGCGATTGTGCAGGTCAGTATATGGACAAGTATTTAATTACTCCACCAATCACTTCACTGCAGGGACAGACACACTACATGGCAAATTATTTGCAGTATATGAATAATATTTTTTGGGACTAATTAAGTGAAATTTGATAATGTCCCACGGCACACCTGACGATCTGTAACGGCACACTAGTGTGCCACGGCACAGTGGTTGAAAACCACTGCCATAGAGTAATTTGAGTGTATGTGCTTTTAATTTTCATGCTGCAGGTAACTGGTGCTGCTAAATAGGAGCAACTGAGCATGTGCACTGCAATGTGTGCTTCAATCTGAGCGGGACAAGAAGCAACATATTTTCTAACCGTAGCTTTGTTTTTGTTTTGTTATAGTTTTGTCGCTTTTGTGGAAGTATAAGTTGATAGTGACTGGAGAAGTGGTTTTGGTTTGTCTATATTTTTTCATAAATTCTCAGTTAGTTTAATTTTTTGTTTTTTTGTTGAAGTTATATTTTTGGCCTTTTTGCCTTTATTTTATAGGACATCTGAAGAGAGACAGGAAATGTGGGGAGTAGAGAGTGGGGGAAGACATGCAGGAAATGGTTGAGTGCCCCATTTTCTAATTTTTTTATGGCATCCATTTCATTTTTGAGTAAACCTGTTTTAGAAAGCACAAGTCAGAAATATCACGTCCTGCAGAAGTGGCCAAGATGGTTTTTGCTAAAAGTCGCCACTACAGTGAGTTTTGAATTTGGTATTTTCAGCATTGACATAGTTATACCTTTCTAAAACAGTCAAATTTGTTTTTATTAGGCGTCAAAATGTTTTGGTTATGTTTGGAAAGAGGTCAGTTGTGGGGTTGGTTAATAGGAATGGAACATTACATTCAACTCATTAAGTTCATGACGTAGAGAAATAACTCCCTTAAGTTCAATCCAGCCATACAGTCTGAAATCAAATGTGTTATTGACTGTGACAAATCTAAATAGATGTACCCCCTGTCAGCAGAGGGATTGTGTTGTAAATGCTGCATTCAGCTGCTGCGGTTGTAACCTTGTACAAGAGTTCAAAGTGTCATGACTGTGAGTCGGCCTTACATTGATTTTCAGACTACTGTCAAAACATGTCTGACCTGTAACCTCACAAGCTGTAGAATATTATGATGCAGCTAAACTGTCATTAATTCATGTTTACACCACATTTATAAATATTTAACTCACCTTCTTGATTCCTGCTGAATTCATGAAACCTTGAGAAAATTTGACTGTAATGACAGCTCATTTCTGCAGATTCAAACCTTACTTCTTGTTTTAGCAGAGAAAGAAACAATCCACCTGTCCTCATTAAGACTGAGTCAGTCGCGGGTTTCATATAAAACACATTGGATACACTTCATCGTTCTCTGTTCCTCATGTGACAGTTCTGTCACAGCTGTCACATATAGGCCATGTTAAACCTGACTGAATGACAACACAGGCAGGATGTTTGCTCAGACAAGACGCTGTGTGGAGGTGTTAGGTGATGTATTTATTCTTTATTTATGGGTGAAATGTGTGTCTTTGTTATGGTCTATGTGATGCAGAGAAACTGTAATAGTATAAAAAGTGTCTGGTTTGGACCTCTTTGGTGCCATTTAGCAGACAACCTGTTTTAATAATTTAATAATACATGTTTGAATTTTAGTGTAAGTGACAAAAATCATCATCAGGTCTGTTCCATCATGAACCAGATCAAAGATAAAGGCCCCAATCTGAAAACCTGAGGAACTGATTTTCCATTGTGAATTTCAAACTGTAGAAGCATAATACCAGCATCTAGGTTACACTACCCGTGTACCTGTTTATGTCGCTTGTGAAATGATGTGTGGTCAGGCACAGTGGGTTCCGGCGTCTCACTGGATATCAGATGATATCTCGTAATGAACAACCTGTGTGTGTTGCATTGTTTAGTCCAATTAGCAATGTGACTATGTGTTCAGAACAAGCGGCAACCTCCCGTCTAAACATATGAGTCCAATGCGGAAGTGCTAAAAACTGCAGTTCGTGGAGGATCCGCTTCCGGCTGGCTCCGGAAGTACCGGAAGTCACATACACATGAATGGGAAATAAGCAGAAATAAACATGTTTACAGCCTGGTACAAAAGACGAGTGTAGTCTGCATAGCTCATCTCTCGATCGGCAATTTTTTTCTGACGCAGCAATTTCAAAGATATTGAGATTATGAGTCTTCCAATGAGAGGCACAGCTGCCTGTGAGAACACTGTAGCTGTTTGCTAGGAGGCTCAAACTCCGCCTCTTTACATCACACTGGCTCATCAGAAGCAATATGGCTGCCGCCACCGATTGTCCTCAAACAGCTCTTTAGAAACAGATGGGTGACGTCACGGATACTACGTCCATATTTTATACAGTCTATGGTTCAGAACAAAAGTGAATAGAACTTCACCTCTTTAGATGTGTCTGCAATATAAACACCATATTTTCTTGGTTCGTTATGTTGTACATTTCCTTTGTGGTGAGTATCAGCTTCACTGTAAATAGTAAGTTTTATAGAGGCTTCACTCTGTCTTTCTACCAATCCAATCCAATCCATTTTATTTATACAGCACACTAAACAACAAGGTTCCCAAAGTGCTGCACAACAAATACAAACAGTAGAAATAAATAATAGTAAAATTTAAAATACAGTCAATTAAAAGACAAACAGAGACCAACATAAACTCTCATGCTGTATTAAAAGCCAAGGAGTAAAAATTTGTTTTAAGACGTGATTTAAAAAGTATCCAGGGTGGGGGCCATTTCGACTTGGGTGGGTAGCTCATTCCACAGTTTAGGAGCTACCAATGAAAAAGCTTGGTCACCCCTCTTCTTTTGTCGGCTTTTTGGCATGACGAGACGTATCTGATCAGCAGACCTCAGTGCTCTGGAGGGGGCATAGATGTTTATGAGATCAGAGATATACTGAGGTGCAAGACCATTTAGTGACTTAAAAACAAACATTAAAATCTTAAAATTAATTCTACAGCAGTATGAACCTGAAAAGAAACATATTTTTTCTTTTGATGTTCTTGTTACCAACAAGTTAAGTTTGCTGAAATAACAACATCATGCTGCAGATTAGTAAAGAGTAAGAAGTCAAGTAGAAAAGCAGCAGAGGAAGGAAGTCTAACTGGAACTTGTTTTTGTAATCCCTTTCTACACTAGAATTACTGAAAAGTAAATCCCGGTTCCAAGAGGCATGTACCACCTGTCATTGTCAGACCATGATTGCTGATGGGTTTTGAGATTGGGCCTTAAATGTCTATAAAGTAATCCTTCACTAGTTAGGTTTTTAATCTTTTAAATAAATAATTATTATGCCTATTAAGCTTCTAAGCTAATAACATTTTTGGAACCAGACTATTCTATGATACTGTATATCAGTGCCAACCAAATACTTTACACCACAATCACAACTTTCAATCTTCAAATTATCCGACTTCCTAAACAATTTAATGTTGCAAGCATAGACTGTATAAATAATTGACGTAGTATCCGTGACGTCACCCATCTGTTCCTGAGCGCTGTTTTGAAGCCAATTGACGGCGGCAGCCATATCGGAAATGGGGAACTTAACCAGGCATAGTGTGACATAAAGGGGCGGGGTTTGAGCCTCCTAGTCAACAGCTACGTGTTCCCATCCGGGAGTCAAGTCAGTCATGTCCTGATTTGGGCAAAACCTTGTAATCTTAATATCTTCTGAACCGTCGTGTTAGTAAAATATTCACCCCCCGTACAGTGTGTGCTGATAGAGAGATTAGCTATGTAGAGCCAAGCCGTTTTTTGAACCAGGCTGTAAACATGTTTATTAATGCTGCAAAGTGGCTATGTGGTTTCTGGTGTTTCTGCAGCCAGCCTCAAGCAGATTCTCGATGTTTTGTAGTTTATAACACTTAGTTTGAGGTTGCCACTTGGTTGCAAGCCTAAAATTCAGTTTCAGTAAAAAAAAAAAACGAAGTTTGTCTTCCATGCGGAGTGACTCTAGAAATAAGGGGAAGTTGTGCACATGTAGTTGATTCGCATTTGTTACATTATGTTCCTCTGAACTGCAGTGAGACCTGCTTTCTACTTCAAGGATCTATGTGTGTGTGCGCTCGTATGAATCTCTTTGCGTTTTCATGCCTTTAAACATGGACCGGAGACTCACATCCCCCGCTGCTCCACCTTTAATAAGATGGAGATCCTTATTTTAATGCGATGCCGAGTCATGTTCCTGAGACCTTCTTGCCATTCTGAACCACTTCTCATCCTAATTTATACAACGACGCCCCGCCGACAGCACCTGCACATGTCCGCACACCTCGTCAGTCTAATAAGGACGCACATACGAGTATTCAGCAGCATGAGACCCTCTACATGTTGGCATGCTCGTGATTTAAAATTCACAGTCACACTTGGGGCACGCTGCGTTTCTATCACTGTGGTCAGATGGGTTTGTGGTGGGAACATGAAGTTGGAGAGGCCTTCAAAAAGCCCCCAGGCCACAGCTTTGATCACTGTAACAGCGAGTGGACTGTGTGTGGACTCCTCAATGTCAGACACTTTGTTCAGGGGTGTCAGGGGAAATGCGTTTATTGGAAATTATGAAGGTTTTTCTCATTGTTAATGCTGTATTACTAATTGTTTTTGTGTGGTGCCATAAACAGGGGAATCTATTCTACAATCACAGCAGTGTCTAAATGTGAAATGCGTCACTAGGCATTCATACGCAGAGTTATCCATATTCCTAAATGTTTCTTAACAAAGACTAACAGTTTAGTTCAGAGACCGTTTTATTTTTAGGAGATTCAGAAGTGCAGGAATGTCAGGGTGTAAAGAGCTCTAACGAGGACACTCTATCATCCCTCTTTTCTTCCTTTACACCTGACAGAACAAGAAACAGTCATTACCTGAGCTAAGAGAAGGAGAGTCCCACCTTTAAAGGAAGTATGAGTTATATAAGATGAGTTCACAGAACAATTCTATTTTAGTAGCTGAGGTCTCTGTAGGTGGATGTTTGCGGTAGAAATTTCTGGATAAAGCAATGTTTAATTTGTGGTGACCGTCCTTCACACTCCACAGACTCAGACTGTGTGTGTCTAGAGGAAACAAAAGGACCTTGTTGATGTTTCAGACTCCCCTGATAGTGGAGGGGACTCGACCTAGAGGGGCACACAGACTGTCCACCTGCTGTCTGCTGCTGAGACGAGGAGAGAGTGTGTGACAGTGGAAATGCTTCATCGGGCATAGAGGAAAGAAGTCCAGCTCCAGACTGTGTTTCTGACTATTAAACCCACCCTCATCCTCTGTTTCAAAACTGAAATCAAACATAACCCATAGACATGACAACCCTAGCATACAGGCACTCAAACATGAATAAAGGATGAGAATATTTACAGTACAAGGGGTGGGTTTTTTGCAGACAATGGCCTGTGCTTACGCTGCCATTACCCCGTTAGCTGGGTGCTACATGTTTTTCTTACTCCTCTCTTGCTTCAAGGCTGATTTATACTTCTGCGTCTCCTCTACGCAGGAGGGGCTGACGCAGACATGAGCACCACATACTTGTGCGTCGGTGTGTCTGTGTCGCGCAGCAATTCTCCGCCGAAACGCCTGAGGGCAGTGCGGTCTCTCTGATAGCCGGCCGCCTGCTTCCGGTCCCGCTACGATCTCTGTTTACTTTTCCACAGAGATTCAGAGCGTGTTATGTTAATCTACAGCTGATACATGTTACTGTTTATCATACAGACATGATTACATGAAGAATAGAGAGGAGGAGATGAAATACACGGCCGATGTGCGGCTGATGTCCGGGATCCCGGAAGTGCTGTAAATGCGGTAAATCCCAATCACAGAGCTTGCGGTCCGCGTCGGCTCTACGGGGCGTTACATTTTGGAGGAGGTGCACATCAGCTACGTGCGTAGGCCTCGGTGTAGGTACGGGAGCTACGCGGACCCCCGGCGTAGGCTACGCCGTTGATTCAACGCAGAAGTATAAATCAGCCTTGTTTGTTCCCATTTGAACTCCTGATTAACTTTCCCAGAGTCAAGAGTCCTGTACAGAGCCGCTGCAAGTCATCTTTGTGCTGTATCATTGCTGTTAAACTGGCCTCCTTGGGTCCTGGTCTGGCTGAATGTAAAGAGGGTCTGCTTGACTTTATAGGTTAAATTAACACACTGCACTTTGAATATAACTTCCATACATTGCACATTACTAAGCTGGACCAGGCATCACCAAATGGCGGACCACACCCTGGATCTGGACCAAGGTCTAGTCCTATCCAGACCTTGACATGATGTTAAATCTATTCTTACCAGTGTTGTTTCTCATGCCATTACAGTCATAGACATATAAAGAGTAGATGCCGCATTGGCTGCTGGGGTGCAAGAAATACGGCCACCATCTTGGTCTGGTTATCCTACCCCTGATCCTAATGGTAAACATAAACTGAAGCAGCAGAGACTTCAAGATGCCAGAGCACTGTGTGACAAAATACCTATCATACATCACATATATCACATATCAGAATATTCTATTACTGTTAAGCCCACTATGAATATCAAAATACAACCGAACCATGTGTCCTGTATCATACCTACATGTATGACGTTTGCAGAAAAAAACCTTGCATGAAAATCAGTTTAGTGTTCAGCGAGTTATGATTGATTAAATGCGCTGACACTTAATTGCTCCTGACAAACAGATTACACTGAGTGGAGCTGGTGACCGGACCAAGATGGCGGCCCCCCGGCCTGTCAGCGCCAATAGGTAGTAGCTGTTGATGCGGCGTCTACTCTTTATATGTTTATGGTTACAGTAGTCTAATTTAAATGGTGTGCCTTTTCTTGCCTTTAAGGTAGTACAATAATTGCCCAAGAGAGTCACAAACCAAAGCAGCCATTGTAAATTCTCACAAGGCAGAGATACACACATGGAGGAGTCTTTACATTTAAACATGGGGGCTGTATGGGGATTGACTCACGTTTCGAGACAGCCTCAAGTGGACACTGGGGGAACTGCCGGCCTCATTTTTCACCTCATGCTTTTTCATTCTCTGGCAAAGCATTTGCACCATCTGGTCTCTCCATGTGGCCCAACCCAGTGTGATGCATGCTGTGACTCAACTTTGTACCTGTTTGAAACCTGTGATCTCAGCTCTCCCTGTGGGTGATACTCTGGGACATGTTTACTTTTGACAGCCCTGGAGCTGTTCATGAAATCAGAAACTCTTCTTCATCATGTTGACTGATAACTGACTGATATCTACTAAATATAAAGTCCACATCAGCTAACCAGCAAACCCTTCCAGTCTTTTAATTTCTATTTAAAGGCTACTCTTATTTCCTAAGCCCCAGTGATGAAATGAATGTATCGGTTCCATTATTAACAGAGGGATAAATGAAAAGAGAACAGAAGCACACAGAAAAATGAAAGTCCAGAGGGATTATCCATAAAGAGCCACTTTCTTCAGGTTATATTAAATCAGCAGGCAATCTGCAGCCAGTGGATGAAGCAACAGGCATCTAATAATGGTTTGAGCTCTCCTGCGGCCTAATGGCGCTTTAACAAGCTGCAGGCTGAACATGAGACTGATGCTTGGAAACTGCAGAGCTCTATTACTGATGTATCTGGAGAAGAAAAGAAGAAGAACAAAGCTGCAGAATCATCTAGGTAGAACCATAGACGCTTTCTGAAGCACTGTTTTGAGGCCAATCATTGGCGGGAGCCATATTACAGCTGTGCCTCTTCTTGGAAGACTCATAATCTCAATATCTTCGAAATTGCCATGTTAGAAAAAAATTCATCCCCCTGTACAGTGTGTGTTGATTGAGAAATGAGCTATCCAGACTACACTCGTCTTTTGTACCAGGCTGTAAACATGTTTATCTCTGCTGTAAAGATTGTCTTTTGTGAATTGGTGTGTATGTGGTTTCCTGTACTTCCGGAGCCAGCCTCAAGCGGATCCTCGATGAACTGCAGTTTTTAGCACTTCTGCATTGGACTCATATTTTTAGACCGGAGGTTGCCGCTTGGGTAGAACGTGTGAAACTAGATGTCAAGACAGATGACAGTTTGGAGAATGATTGGCAGGTTTTTACCAACAGACACAGACGTTGTGGTTGGAACGTTGAATGGGCGTGTCTTAAACCTGCATTATTACTAATGTCCAGCAGGGGGCAACTCCCCTGTTTTGCAAGTACAAGTCTGAAGTCTTCTAGGTTGATTAATTCCCCCAGTAAGCATTTTCCTAATGAGTTTATAGTCTCAATCTGCACTGCTACACATCTCTATGTGTGTAACAAGCAAAGGAATGTGTGCTGTGAACTCTTATTTATATCCTCCTGTGTCACTAATGCGCCCTTTAAGTGTCAGGAAAGTACTGCACTATTGGTTTCAAACTTTAAATCCGATTATTGTTGGTTCATGGTGCAGAAACTTACTGTACCCCCATTACGACCACTTCAAATCTGGCCACATCTTATTTTACACCCATGGGGTCTAACGTTGGCGCAAGTTCTTTTGTTATTTACACAACGTGGACACTGGGCATAAAAAAGACGATGATGCTGAGTGGAAAATAACATTGACACTTGCTCTGATGCCAGGACACTTTGCGCTGAATGTACAATAAGGCCCCAAGACTTAAAAAAGATCAACTTTAGGTAGTAAAACTTTAATTCACAAACCAATGGGAGTCAAATGGGGCGACATCCAGTTTCAAGTGGTGCTCAGGCATGTTGTCGGCAATGTTGGCCAATCAGTGAAGGGAATGGAGTAAAAGTGACATAGGCTAACCAAATAGTTCAGACTAAAGATGACCCAAGGGCTACATACACGGCCAAAACAGCATAACTAAGGATATTCAAAAACTGTGATCCATGTTTAACTACTCTGGTGAAATCCTAGAACAATAATACAGAGCTGGAAAAGAGCACAAAAGGTCCCCTTTAAACCAGTTAACTTGAGTAGTGCTTCTCTATTCTAAATCTGTGTCCTTATACTGCATTCACAACCTCAAGCAAAACAAATTCCATGATGAAGGGATAAATAAAGCAGTAACTCTCCAACAGAGCCACCTGAAAGTATGAGAAAGTCCTTTATTACTTGTGTCTGGGCAATAAGAATGCAGGAGAACAATAACGTCCCTGCGAGCGGCATTAAGAAAAATGGAACAAATCAAGCCGAAGCTTTCCTAATTGCACACAAAGAGGCTGCAGGAGTGTTTAGGAGCAAGAAAATTACCTGACTGTATGCATCTCATGAGCAGGACTTATTTAATATCCTCTCCTGAACACAGACTATTTTAATATTCTCAGGTTTATCAACAACTGCTTCAGTTCATCAGACTTTAACAGCCTATTTCCTCTATGGACTGTTATTACCGAGGCTCCCGCTCAAGGCCATCCTTCACAGCGCTGCAGAGAATCTCCTCTACATCAAAAATGCAAGTGCTACTGCATCAAACTTTTAAATATGCTGGTAAGCAGTCTGATATGCTTGGTCTCCAGGCGAGAGATGGGTCCTGAGACTTCCTGTGCTGTCATGCACGGTGACCTAATGCTCTGCAGAGCCGGAGCTGGAGCACGGATATTGTTTCGACTTTCCTCAACTCTGGGTTTATAAAAAGAAACCTCCTTTTTAAACTTCTACTCTTTCTGCTGCATCTTTATCCAAATCCACCTGAATAACTTGTGCAGCAGTGGCCAGTGAAGCTTAGAAATAAATACAAGATTATCGTCCTGTCCTGTCCTCACCCTATCAGCGGTCCAAGCACTGACTGAGCCCCTCACTGTGTAAAAGAATGCCCCCGCCTGTCCCCGATTAGAGTCATATCTCCCTGCTTTTCCATAGCAGAGTAATAAAATGCAATATACCCAGCTGTCACTCACAGGTTTCATCCTGCTAAGAGAATATGGAGCTGACAGTTTAAAGCACATAGATAAGCAGGCTGTAATACTGCAGGTGTGGCAGGTGATGGAATATGTGTGAGGAAGCTGCTTCTTGAAAGACATAATGTTTTTCCAGCATTGTTCATGAACTAACTGGATTTACTGTTTAAACTGCAGATACTATGTGGCCATGTTTGACCCTTTAAACTCGATACTTTAACCCTGCAAGCTCAGCAATACAAATGTTTCAGCTAGTGAATATGTTGATATTTTTATGTCCTGAAGTATCTTCAGATGCTTCATATACGATATCAGTCATTCATATCAATCCATTACACATCAGTTATGTCCCCAAAATCTGTAAAAACTAAATGCTGTAGATGACGTGCCTTTGCTGTTGGAGTTTTACCTAAAGCAGGGGTTGGTAGTCGCGGAAAACTAGCATGATTTTGAATGAAGCATTTCCTCGGGACTCCGTCTAACCCCTCCCCTTGGAGCCCCTCCACAGCGACGCCCACATGCACGCTCACATGCACGAGCGTTGAAGATTCATGACCATTTGATCGTGACTGATTCAAAACCGGTCCTCAGAACATCCTTTGTGTTTTGCACTACGTCAACTCATGTCTCAATCAGTGGTAAGAAAACACCAAAACATTATCATAGTGAAAGTTAAAAACACAAACAAACATGAAATGTACGTGCAGGAGGCGGGCAGAACGGCAGGACTGGATTTGATTGGTTTCATAAATTGGACTCTAAAGGTGGGGACTGGTTGGTGCTTTCCCAGGTTTACTTTGGCTGTAGATAGCAGCTTTTTTTCCCGCTCTTTTTTAGGAACACATTATGTATTGATTGCCATCGGGACATGAAGATCATTTTAACCAGTAAAACAAAAAGTGTATCTAAATCTGACTACCAACCAAACACTGATCTCCAGAAGCAAGATTGCAGCCTCCCTTTGCAGCCCAAGATACAAATCCTCACAGGGATGTAAAGATACACTAACTTCTACTATTCAATGCTGTGTTCACAATATGATTTAGTCACAATGTTTCTTGGGGATAAAAGCAGTGCTTTAAGTGGACCAGTAAGCTCCAGTGTGCAGTGCTACTGAAATTTAACCCCTTGGTGTCCTGGGACATTTTTGTCGTACCAGGACTTCTTACCAGCTGCTGGCTCCTTTGTGGTCCTCTCTATATTACAGTTTTTCTTGAAAGTGAATGATAGAACCTACAATACATTACCCATGATGCATAATAATTCCATCTTAAGTCAGATGAACAGAAACTTACAAGAAATAGCTTCTAGAAGCCCAAATAAATTAGTTTGTCTGTTTGTTACTTCCAAACATAGACTGTATAAAAACTGGACGTAGTATCCGTGACGTCACCCATCTGTTCCTGAAGTGCTGTTTTGAAGCAAATCATCGGCAGGTGCCATATTGGAAATGCTGAAAACAAGCAAAATTTGTCCAAAGTAGTATGGGGCTAACAGCTACAGAGTGCCCGCCTGTCAATCAAGTCAGCCATGTCCTTATTGAGGCAAAACTCGTAAGTTTACATTTGAAAAAGCAAGTTATAAAAAAATTCACCCCCTTTACAATGTGTGCCGATAGAGAAATGAGTGACTCAGACCTTAACCGTTTTTTGAACCAGGCTGTAAACATGTTTATTAATGCTGCAAATATCGTCTTTTTTGAATGGGTGTATTTGTTGTTTCCAGTGTTTCTGCAGCCAGCCTCAAGTGGACGGAACTGCAGTTTTTCGCACTTCCGCATAGGCTTCATATTTTAAGACCGGAGGTTGTCGCTTGCTTCCAAATGTAACTCCAGTGTGACGCAAAGTTTTTTCTTATTCCTCTCAGTCAGACAGTCCTTTTTTGTCATAGAATCACTAGCATATTGAATACCAGTACAGCAGTTTATTATATATAGCTAAAGATACTGTGATCAATGTTTCATTATTCAAATGTGTGAAATAATCAGACCCACATTAAGTGTTATAGTGCTGGGCCTTCAAGGGGGATCTGATATTAGGGAGCATGTTCCTCTTCATTTTATATCAGTGACCTTTGTATAAGTTTCTTTTTTCAGACGTTGGCACTCACCGAATAATACTCTGCAGTTTACATAAGAGGACTGACCTTTAGTAGGGTCTGTAGACATACAGTACCAATTATAAAACTGAATATCATAAACTCTGTTGAACTTGTGCAGCTGCATTGTTTCAAAAGAATCCAACTTTTCCTCTGTGAGTCAAACTATTATGTCTTTCTTTACTTAACTTGATTTCAAAGATGAAAAAAACAAAACACTTTGAGTATTTTTCAAACGTCATAACCAAGCCACCAGATCTGTCAACCTGAGAATTAAAGTACATGAGTTTATTTGATTTTATTATCTTCAAGTAAAAGATACGTGTTCCGTCAAATGAGTGGTTTAAAAAAAGTTGCATTTAGTGCCCATTTCAGGGTGCCCTTTAGTACCTGTTAAACATCTGTTTTAATGAACCATATCCAGTTTGCTTTAAGGGAACCTTTATATTCTATACCGAGGAACAATTTGACAGCTGTTAGATCTTCCCCTGGTATTGTCTTCAAATTACCCTAAAGTGTCTAGGATCTTCTGTTCTAAGGGTCCCCATAAAGTCTGTTTTAAGGTACTCTTACATTTCTGCTTAAAGCTGGGGTTGGCAGTCTCGGAAAACTAGCATGAATTTGAATGTAGCATGTCCTCATGACTCCGTCTAACCCCTCCCCTCCTCCCTCAGAGCTCCTCCAAAACGAAGCCCCCCCGCTCACATGCACGACCGCCGCTGACTTGCGACCATATGATGGTGACTGATTCAAAACTGGTCCTCACCAAAACATTATCATAGTGAAAGTTAAAAACACAAATAAATATGGCTGCTGTTAGTACTCACAACTGTCATTCTAGCATTATCCAGTTGTACTGGTGACACGAGATCAGGACAAAAGTTATAACACATATAATACCATAACAACTCTCCTATTTGTTAAACGTATTCAGTGTAGATGTTCTTAATTCCTACAGTGTTGACGGTTAGTGAAGGCATCAGGAGAGGTGTAGAGTGTGTGAGCTGGAGAGAGGAGAGACAAGCAGGAGAAGTTCTTCATTCATTCAAACTATGATTGTTGTTTTGTTGGTTGGCGTGATCACGGCCGACAGTGACCGGTTATTAAAACTAAACGTGTTCACGAATCTGCTCGTCATCCCTACAGGGTCCGGACGGACGCTACAATACATCTACATTTTCTGTAGGATTTAGTAAATGGCATTCATTCTTCTGCTTGTCAGAGCCCCGTGGTGAGAGCTTTTTAGACTCTGATCTGGACTACAGTCCTGAGCAAAGCACCTCATCGGGTCAGAGGGGACAGGCCCGAGGTCGAGCGAGAGGGGCAGTCAGTAGAGTCAGGGGAAGCAGCGGCAGGAGACGGGGACTCAGAGTGCACGCCGGGGAAATGTACGCGCAGGAGGCGGGCAGAACGGCAGGACGGGATTTGAATGGTTTAAAATTTTGGCACCCAAAAAAGGCTGATTGGTTGGTGTTTTCCCAGGTTTACTCTGGCTGTATATAGCAGCTTTTCTTCGCTCTTTTTTAAGAACACATTATGTATTGATTGCCATCAGGACATAAAGATCATTTTAACCAGTATAACAAAAAGTGTATCTAAATCTGATTACCAACCCCAGCTTTAAAGGTGGCATTCAGCATCTGTCTCAAGGTACCGTGTGGGGAGGGTGTGAGAGAGCCTTTAGCTTCTGTATCAAGGAACCATTGACTACGTGTTTGTCTTTAGATTACCACCAAGTGTCTGTTAAGCTTCTGCTTCGAGGGTCTGTTTTCAGGTACCCTTTTGCTTCGGTTTCAATGTGCTACTTATCACCGTTTCAAGGCATCCTTTAGCATGTTCTTCAAGTCACTCTTAAGTCTCTGTTTCACCCCAAAAGCTTTTTGAAGAGGGTGTTTCAAGGTACATTTAGCCTCCAGCTGAGGGTACAGTTTAGAGTCCATTTTAGTGTCTGTTTAGACTGTCTAACAGTTCCCTATAGCGTATGCATAAAGACACCATAAAATACCTGTTTCAGTGTAACCTTAGAAATCTGTATTAAGGTACTCTGCTGGCAAGGTACCCTCAGGTTTAAGATTTCCTCATCTTTAAGTGTCTTTTTAAAACACCCCTAAAATTCTTTTTAAATATATCTTTTGTCCAAGTACATGCAAGTGTTTGTCTTGAGTTACCCAGCAAATTAGTCATCATATTATCCAACTTGTGGTTAAGTTTAGGAAGAACATCATTGAGGATCCATACGCTTTATGGACATAGTTGACTTGGCCATCTAGTTTTGTAGAAGAAAGGTTTTGAATGGCGTTAGCTGTAAGCCCATTGTCATGCAGATGCTCAAGGGTACCTTATGAGTCTGTGTGGGATGCCAAGCAGGCAGCTTCAGAAACATATGTATTTGACAACCTTGGTGGAACTGATGGAACCTTGTAACGCATCCAATAAGGTCAACAGAATGATGGACCCAAAAATACACGACTCATACAAGGGCATGAGTGCACAAACAGGCAGAGTTTAGTGTTCAGTCCCAATTCAAGAGTACAAATAATCCAAAAGGGAAGCAGGTAAAAAGGCGGAAAATACAGACGATGGCCATCATACAATGAAATTCACAAATGAGTCAGCACTAGGGAAAACACCAGGAACCTGCAACAGGAGGGTAGACACACACACACACACACACACACATATATATATATATATATATATATATATATATATATATATATATATATATATATATATACACAGGTGGGACTTATTAGGGAAGGGTTGGCATGCTAGGAGCAGGATCCAGGAGACAACGGTTAGTACAAAATGAAAAAGGAAATGACAATGAATAATGAAGTGGAAAGAAAACAATAACCTGAACTAAGGGGGCTTGACAGAGTGTCACCTTAAATATTTGACCATGAATGTGCTATTTTATACATTAACACTTTTATACATAAACACATAACACAGAATAATGATACTGATCAGATTCCACAGATAAAAAGAGATGAATATAATCAGTAAATCTATCTGGATCTTAAAAATGAACAGATAAAAACACACTTTGGTTTGGTTCAGCAGTTACAAGCTTCCAGACCTGAAACACACTCGGACCTTTTCAAAGTCAGAGATGAAAAAGATTTTGCTTGCGTGCCGTGCAGGTCATTGCTGCAGACACTCTTTGTTAAATACACACTCCCCAGGGTAGTTCACCATGCACGGCCCACAGGACTGTCCCTGAACACAGCAGAGAGGAGCAAAGAAAAGGAAGCTGGCATTTAGATTGTTGATAAGACTGCAGTTTTAATTCTTCTTTTTTGTGAAGCAGTGGAAAATGAGTTTATTTGCTTGTTTTATGTTACTTAGTTTTTGAGCATGTATATAAGTATATTTCTATTATTAGTATATAAAGAGGAGAGAGGTATTTATATCATAACCTTTTTAACTTGTGGGTCACAACAGAAGCTCTCTGTAGCATGCACTCAGATCTGCAGTCTAAATTCACTGGATATTGATCATATACTGTATGTTGCAATCAAACATGCAGGAACTGCTTTAACTGAAGAAAAACATTTGTAAAGCACCATCCATTAAATCTTTAAGAGTATGTAGCTCTCTCATTGGCACCATATGGGGAATGCATGTGAGCAATGTTTACGTGTTAGTCCCCAGCTCTCGAGGATGCAGCCTCAAATTGTTTCCTCTGATCTACAAGCGTTGATAACGTGCCAGTAAAACTGGAAAATGAGCCAACAAAAGGATGAAGAAGACCGGCTGGTTAGTTTACATGAATGTAAGCAATGCAGGATTTCGAATTATCCAGAAAATTATGAAATGCAGATCCATGCAGCTCGTTTGTAAAGCTTCAAAGATACACACAACCCTTCAAGATTTTTATTCCAGTTATTACCTCTTGTGTCAAAAGTATAAATTTATCCACTAGCTAATGTCTTTTGTTTTTCACTGAGGTAAAAACTGAGCAATAATGGCAACTTTATTCAGAGGTACAGAGTTTAAAATGCAAGGTTTTTCTGTTGCATAATATCGTCCCAAGACATACTCTCCGCGAATATGATCACTTGTACAAAAAGAGAATTTGGTTCAAATTATGGATCTAGTAAAATATTCCCTGGGACCACTGGGTTCAGGTCTGTCTTCCTTGGGGTTGACTCATAAATAGTCTGACTTGCAGTGGAAACTTAGCTGCAATTTCTCAACTTATGCCTTTAAAACTTTACTGAAGTAAAGTATGCGTCAAACTCCTAAAAACTTAAGGACATTTTCATGTTGGACTGCATGTGTGAATGCACACAGCTGCAATTTTACTTAGACTTTTGTCTTTGCCAGCCCCCTAATAACATTTTTCCCTAAGGTGTGACCAGTGTGAACCCAGGAGAGCGAAACATAACACTATGAATACAAACCTGAGGTTGAAGAAGAATTAGTTTAAAGATGAGAACAGTGAAAATGTCTGCACATCCGTCTGTTTCAACCATAGACTGTATAAAATATGGACTTAGTATCTGTGATGTCACCCATCTGTTTCTGAAGAGCTGTTTTGAGGCCAGTCGGCGGCGGCAGCCATATTGCTGCTGTCGAGTGATTGTACCAGGCTGTAAACATGTTTATTTCTGCTGTAAAAATCGTCTTTTTTGAATTGGTGTGTATGTGGTTTTGGTACTTCCAGAGCCAGCCTCAAGTGGATCCTCGATGAACTGCAGTTTTTAGCACTTCCGCATTGGACTCATATTTTTAGGCCGGAGGTTGCCGCTTGCGTCGTCACAGTGTAGGTCGTGTTGTAAACATTACACTCTGATGTCATGTCATCTCTCCCTTTGTCTGACAGGGAAGCTATCACGCTGTGGGAACACGTGTGAACAAGCAACTTTAAAAACATTTTGGGGAACAGCTTCTGAAATTTCAGTCAATTTTCAGACAGGAATGCATGTGAGAAAGAGGCTTAGAAACATTTATTTTCCATCACCTGAGTCTGCTTGATGATGATGTAAATGCATACATTTCAAGAGAGCACTTGAATGCCACATGAGATGCTTGAGATACCACAGCTCTTAAGTACCATATAATCACATGCCTGCTGTATAAGTAGAACTTTAGTGTTGATCGCTTTGCTTCTTCTCTGATTTAATGCACACATGCTGCTCACATGCACTTATTCATTAACTACTGATAAACAAGCATGCACCATAGATGAACTTTTTTTCTTGTCTGATCATAAAAGGAAAAGGACTTTCTCTCTTTCAAGTCAGCAATATTGTCAACATTGAAGCACTGAATAAACCGCCTCTAAATCCGTCCATATTTACCTGTGTGTGCAAAATGACCCTCAGTCACACCAGGATCTCTTTACAGCTCACTTCACCTCTCATGTGTAAGTTAGGAACATGAAGTGGAGCGCTGCAGTCGCTCCGTTTGCTGCGAGCGCTGAGGCGAAGGGACAGGAAATCATTAGCGTCAAAACAACACCGGCAAAGGTCAGAAAATCAGAGAATTAAATTAGTCACCTTGAAGAGAAGCAGAGACCCTGAGAGAGACGAGGAATTAGGGACACTCGGAGACCACTGCATGATGGGAAGGATGTGTTTGTGTGTGTTTACTTGCTAATTAAGGTATGTAATTGGGCCATTCCCGTTCAGCAATTAACATAACAATAAAAAAGGGATTTAAATGATTTAAACAGTTGATACCTGCATTTGGAAGCAGATAAAAGGAAAACCTGCAGTTCTTTGTTTATATGCACGTCATTATTATTAACAGGAGGACTTTCGGAAGATTATTTTTCATAGGAAATCGCTCTGACCAAACTGTTTTTTTAGCAAAGTGGTTCACAAAGAAGCTGATGCAAAAAAAAAAAGAGACTCTGAAAGCATGTGAATACACTTTAATAGAAGTCAACAGCACAAAGTCTTTTCTTCCGGAAGGTCCTGTTCATGCTCAGACAGAAATATTCGAGGAGAGGTTGAAAAGGTCACAACGGGCTGATTAGTTTCATTTGTTTCAGGAAAAGAGGAGCTGCTATTTTTCAGCGAGGAGGTTCATTACAGGAGCTGTTCATCTGGTTGTTAGTGAGCTCTCATTATGTCGGATACACACAGAGGCTGCGGCTGTATTCACAGAGTCATCAGGTATGTTTGCACCTGTCAGACTCTGCAGATGGGGTGAAATAACTCAAGAATATGAACTTGTGAAAGAATAGGAGGTAGTCTGTATGCTTTAATAAGCAACTATCACTCCCCTCCTCAGTGCTCTCTTGTGAACCTGACTTCCAGATGTCTCATATCACTTACATATCACATTTCATATCAAATTCAAGCCTACTCCTGCTGGTTCTTCAAAAGCTGCCAACCCTAGCTTTACGTCTGGTCCATTCGCTCTCATTTGGTAAGAAGAAAACAAGGCAACAAATATAATCTGTTTAAATTCGTAACATTTCAGAACATCTCGAGACAATAAGTGTGTGATTGAACTTTTAATTTCCAAGTTTCTGTGCTTATGTTTGTGCTGTGTTGTGTTAACCTGTTGATAGGTGAGCCACGTTAGCTGTCTGTGTTTCTATATAGGCTACTAGGGATGTAACGATACATTCAACCCACTATTCGATTCAAATCCCGATTTTTGGTTCACGATACGATTCACTCACGATTCTCTAACGATTTTCAAGAAAACTGGATTGAACTCAAAATTTAAAAAACTCTTATTTTATTTCAATTCAATGATTCCCATGTAACATATAATGCCAAATGCGTTTTTCCCCCCTAAATCAAATTTTCCTTCATGACACAATGTATATAACTGACGGTATTAAACAGCTGCGGATCATATTGAGGTGTTCAAAATGTTAAACACGCTGAATATCAACGTGAGGAGCAGGCTTATAAATAATCTCAGTGGACGCATGGTAATAGAGTGAAGACTCAGACTTCAACATGTGGTTTTACTGCAACAGAACAACTGAACAGAATCATATTCTGGACTCAATGTCCAGTTTTCTGTCTACTCGTTTTTATTGAGAAAAATAAGCATGTGAACGCTGTCATGTGTCAGCCTGGAGACCTTTCACTCAGCCGCAGCCCCCACCTCAGCGTCTCCGCTGTGTGCAGTCAGCTGATTCTGAAACATGCTTTAAACTTAAAAACACCTCCACTCAGCGAGTGACGAGAGATTAGTGTAAGAGACTTAATGATGTTGAACAAGCAGAGTATAATGCAGATAGCGCCTTCTAATGTTTAAAAATAATATCCAGATACAAATAATCCACCCTTATTATATATATCGTTACATCCCTATAGGCTACGTTAAAGTAGGGTACGATGTTTTCTGCCAGCCAACAATACTGTGCTAATAAAGTATGATGCGTTCGTATGTGGCTTGGTTTTTCGTGTATCATCATCTAAGGCTATAACCAACACTAAGGCCCAGAACTTATAAATAAATATATAGAAATTAAAAAAATTATTGCAATTCACCGTAAATAAGGGAACTATTTTATTAGATTTTTTGAGCATTTGTAAGAGTAGTTTGTGAATGAATGTGATTACTAATTCATAGAAGCCTAGGACGAAGATTGGAAGTGTCATACTGTCAAATGTCAAAGTTAGAACTAAATAGAAATACACCTACAATCTAAACTAAAACCAAGCTACAATCCAAGATTACAATGCTGGCATCATTATATTGTACATTAAATGATGACATCATGACTCTGTGCTTGTGTTTGTGTTACGAGGTTGTATTTTTATTTATGTGTTGCGTTTTATTCCCTCTGAAATGTGATGAAGAGCACAGACAGGAGGGGGCAACCACTCCTGAGATCATGTTTTTCACCCTGACTCTACTCAAAAATAAAACATCACAGTAGAAAGAACAGAACCAAAATAAAAAACTAACCTGTAGCTTCTCCAGATCTTTGGTGTATAAACCATTGCTCCTCTCCGTTTCCGTCTCTGTCTCTCGTGTCTGTTCTCCGTTTGCGCCGTGCCTCTTGTGCTTACCCTGTTCTTCCATGTACCTGTGTTTTTAACCCTCCCCTCAGCCACTGATTGGACGGGCGTTGGGTTTGTTTGACTCGCCCATCAAAGCTGTCCATTAAAGTCAACAAGCTACACCGGTGCTGTCAATTTGTCATTAGTCTCTCAAAGCAGGAAGTTAAATCATGATAAAAACATAAATAATTGAAAAACAAATGCAAACACTAAAAACATGTACCAAGCAGGCTCAGGTGGACTTCTCCTGTAGCAGAGTTGTTTGGTTTACAGCCTACAGAATCACCTCACCTGTAAGCCAGAACAAAGTTCTGTATGCCACCTGCAGTGAAAATATTTTCAGAAAGTAAAATGCCAGAGTG
The DNA here is from genome assembly GCF_009762535.1 of Notolabrus celidotus. Taxonomy (NCBI): domain Eukaryota; kingdom Metazoa; phylum Chordata; class Actinopteri; order Labriformes; family Labridae; genus Notolabrus; species Notolabrus celidotus. The sequence goes on from NC_048288.1 coordinate 18,455,142, forward strand.
TGATTGCATTGATTCACAGCAGAAACAAAGGTTCACTGAGAGTGCGGAAGTCCCCTCGTCTGAAATTTACATCCATGTTATGTCAAGGTAATGCTGAAAAACAAGAGATGCTCCACGAGGGAGCCATTCCCTGAGCTGCTGGAAAACTTGATCCAGCTGAATGTTTTCTTATTATGCTGGAGAGAACACAGAGGAAAAGAACAGAGCGATTATTTACAGCTTATTAGGCGGATGCAGCGGGGCATTACTTAGCTCCACGCTGCGCGCTCTGCCATCCTGACTGCATCATGGGACCAAACCGCACGATCCTGTCAGCCGCAGCACGTTGGATGTCTTTGCACTTTCTTCCAGGCAATGTGGCAAACTCTTTAGCGGCTCTCCAGGGACGCAAAATGACCAACTTTAACTAAATGTCCTGTGCAGTGGCCCAGAGAAGCCATTTCGGGATGCAGTGTAATGTTCCCTCCAGCACAAACTGCCTCCCAATTAGAGGTCAGGATGGAGGTAGCTGTGAGAGCGCTGCTTCAGATGGATGATGTCATTGTTTGGGGATGAACACAAAGAAAATGAAGAGTCATGGCTCACTAGTTCCTTAAGTGTAACTTTTTAAAAAGCTCAAAGTAAAGACAAAGGCTTTCCAACAGTTAACTTTTAGCCTAAAACAGCTACTACACACCGACAGTGTTGTTATCAGGAGGCGGCAAGGAGTTTGACAGTTCTTCTGCTGTGACACTACTTCAAAAATCAGAAACATAACATTCAATATGTGGCTTTAAAGGAAGCAGACGGCTGTGGTGAGGTTTCTGTATGTGTAAAAACAAGTGTGTTTTAGGTGGACAGCAGCATTTTGTTGACTCTGCCTGAGGACTCTGGTTATATTTGCCTGGGGCTCATAAAGTGACCATGACAGGTTCAAACAGGGACAAAAACACACCCGAGGCACGTCTGTACAGTTGACTTGGGGTCAGCTCTGTAAAACAACACACTGAAGTATTTTTATGGTCCCTAGCTGCCCCAGTGTGTTAGTTTGTTTGTGATTTTGTGACTTTTTTTCCCTTACAAAGTTTGGGTAACATACAACAACATAAAATAATCATCAAGGCAGCAGTAGACCAGAGAAGTAAAGTTACTGTTCTTGTCGATGGAGTCTGGAATTTTTAACCTGTGTCCCCCTTTAATATTTTGGGCTTTAAGCAGTAATGGCTGAATGTAATCTTTGAAATAGATCACTAAAAGTTCTTGTTGTTGTCCCTGACAGGTTCAAGTTGTTATGCTAAGTGTGTGACAACATCACAGAAATGATCCCTACAGAGTACCCCTGTTTTGTTAAAGAAGAAGATGATGTTTAACCACAAACAGCTGTTGCATCACTCTCTACAAACACACCAGACTCCTCTTTGAAAAGCTGCATTTATACCTCACATTTTTCATGGGAGCTGCTTTTTCATTGCTGCCTTGACTGATTAAGTATGGTGTCTTGTCCAGCCTGAAGGGATTCTATCTCCCATAACTACCTGCTAACAATACATTATCCCGCTTATTACCCAGCTACTAGGGATGGGCAATGACATTTGAATATTTGAATACTCATTCACTTTGTAAAAATCGAAAAGTTACTGCAAATATTATCTCATTTTAGAAGTACAATTTTCATTTGTACCGCTGCCTGGTTGTAATACAGTACTCCCGCCAGACGGTGGCAATAGAGCATCTTAAAGCTGTTTGCTAACCACATTAAGTAACAGAAGAAGAAGAAAACATTAGCGATAGCTGTGATTTTTCTCTGTTTCTAAATCTCACACTACTACACACGGATTTCCAGAGACTGAGCATGGCTGTAAAATGTGAACGCACACGCCTCACCGCGTCACAGAAACACCGACATGAAGGTCGAGACAGACGCTGACAGTACCCGCAACTAGCAGCATCTCGTTCTGCTGCTGGTTAACGCAACAGTCACACAAACGGGCCGCTAACGGGACAGGTGTGTGTGTGTGTGTGTGTGTGTGGGGGGGGATTATTTGAATACAATTTAATTTATTTTAAATGATGTATGTATACAGTTTTTACAAAAATAGTCCCAGTGATTTGACTGCAATTAAGATTCCATGGCGATGGATTCTTATCTGCTTGTTGCCGTCGATTTAATATGAAACTGTCCTCATCCAGCTCTCCTTTTCTGAGCTCTGTGGTTCACACACCTTTAAAAATGAACAAGGCAAATATCACAACTTTTAAACCCTGCTATCATCACCACCACTCATGGTTTAAGTTTTTTTGTAGTGATCGGTAGCTTAAAGTTGCTCTAACCTGCTTCACTTGTTGCTACAAATACTGGACAGGATCCAAGATGTACCAGGATCCAACGGTTTTACCTCACTCTTATGGTCTATGGTGTCAGCAAACAGAGGCTAAATGTACCGGAACTCTTTGATTTGACATGACGTGTGATCAGTTTGCCTTGGATGTTGCTCATATCAGTGAAAGTTAACAACCGTTTTAAAGGGGTTGTCAAGGGGTTTTGACCAATCAGAATAAATCATCCTACACAACCAGAAGATCAGTAAGAAAGCAAGGTAATAATGTTATTTCTTTATGTTAACTCAAATTAACAGGGACAATAAGCTCATAATTGGAAAGCTGGTTCTGTCCTGGGAGTGGAACTTGAATGTGTGATGGAGGTGTCTGAGAGGAGGAGTAAGACCATCGAGGAGCTCCACATAATAAGACAGGAGATATTTTCTACCTGTGGACATCAAACTGTATAACTTCACTAGGGATGCACCGAAAATTCGGCCACCGAAAGACTTTTATCACCGAAACAACACGGCCGAAACAGAATGATGTGATGATGCAAGCAAAAAACGCGGCCAGTACTCTCTAGTCTGGATCATGGTCTGGATAAGGGCCAACATGTCTGCATCCATTCTTCCTTTAATTGCAGCACTAAAGCATCTTCTAAGCAAAGAGGTTGAGATGGATCACGGAGTGAAAACAATGAAAAGTACACTCTTAGAGCACTTCATCACGACTGTTCTTGATCCACGTTATAAAGATCACTACTTGGATGTGGGAATAAAGCAGTGCGCACAAGTAATGATCCAGGCCGCGATGGATGTGGAGAACCCGCTTGGAGACGGAGAAGCGCACAGCGCAGGAGAAGGAGAACAGAGCGCAGAAAACAGGACTCATCTCTCTGAACCAGATGAAGGGAATGAGCCCTCGTTGTCTGATATATTCAATGAGATCCTTGATTTTAGTGAGGTTAGTACGCAGTCATAGCCATAAATGCAATGGTAGGGGAGACTGGGGACAGTTGTAACACTTTTGACATTTCTGTCTATAACTTTGAGCTCTTTTAACCCAGTGTGTTCAAACTGCTATACAATCTAGCTTCAAGTGTCTGCTAACAAACGGCCTAGAAAATGCCTGTGCAACACAAACAGAAAATGCATGGCCTACTCCTAATAATTGGCTTAATAATTTATTTCAGTGTTTTGGTTTTCGGCCGTGGTTTCCTCATTTTCGGAATTCGGTTTCGGCCAAGAATTTTCATTTCGGTGCATCCCTAAACTTCACATTTCCTCCAGTTTAAACTCCTCTTCTTGTCAGTGTGGTGTGCTTTGTTTGTAGAGAGTGATGTATCAGCTGATTCTGGTTGGAAATCATCTTCCTCCTTAACAAAATGTTCTGTCTCTGTAGGGATCATTTCTGTAATGTTGTCAGTCACTTCAGATAACAATCTGAGCCTGTCAGGGACAAAAACAAGAACTTTAAGCAGACACACTTTGATCCATCAAGGATTATGTTGCTGCCATCACAGCCTGTTTACCTGCTGCAGGATGAAGAAATCTACTGCAGACATACTAGTTTCCACTACTAACCTATAAACCAGGTTCTTTATCTCATATCTGTGGCCAAACATGGCACAAAATCTTTCTCTGTCCACTTAGTGTCTTTAATTTCACAGTTCCATTTGAACTGCTGGAGGTTGTGGACGGATCGATGAGTGCAGTCACACACACAGACCTCAGCAATTAGCAGTTGTGCTAATGTGCTGAATGGATTTTCTGATTTGGTTGAAGGAAAGCAATACTGTACAGCTAAATCTCTCCACCTATCCTCAGTCAGCGTCTGCTCCTGGTCAGCAGCACCTCAGTCTCTGGATCTGTCTCAGAAAAGATGTTGACTTTATTTAAGTAGACAACTATTTTGGCTTCACAGACTGACTCTCCCTCCGTCCCTCTATCTCTGTCTGTGTGTTGTTAATACTAAAAGTGAAGATATTGAGATCTTTATGAGATCAAATATCTGAGTTTATCATATTGAGTGGCAGCCTTGATATTACACCCACCCATGTCATGTTGTATTTTTTTAAAGGAAATATTGAGAGTGTCAGGATTACAAGGTTAAGTAACTGTACAGCTCCACAGGGCAGGAGTCAGGTTTGATTTGTTCTAAATAAAACTAACCGTTTCATACCTGACTTTAAATGAAACGTCTCTGAGTTATCCTCTCTCCCCCTCTTTTAAAATGTATACCACTGTCTGCCTGTGTGTGTCTGTTCAGGTTTTTCTGACACCACAGTTATCTCCTCTTCTGTCTCTCCTCCTGTAGAAGACTCATAGTTCTTTAACAGAAAGCAAATCCTGCTTTCTGTCGTCCTGAAAGAGCATCGATTTTTACTTTGCAGCCCAAGGTCAGTGTGAAGAACGAGCCGGAGGATCTTATCACCTCGGAAGTGCAGCTTTCTCTCCCTCTGTTTATCGAAACACAAATGAAGCTGAGCACAGAGCCGTCTGATGTATGGTGACCTTGCATCTCTGTAGAGCAACAAATAACTTAATGTTCAAACTGAGAGGAGCTCTGATTAAATGAAAATAGTACAATGCTTCATGATATTACATATCTCTTCTTTTTATGGCTGCTGCCGGGAGCGGGACGAGTCTCTGTGTCTGTTTATCTGCTGTTTGTCAGAGAAACACATTTCTCCTTTTCTGGGCTTTTTGAGATATCATACTTAGGATACAAAAGTCAAAACATGCTGCATTGGAGGTAATGAACAGATAAACACTAATTATACCACATTAATTCTTCCCCCAGAGTGATTTAAACTAGGCATGAAGTACATGATCAGAATCAAAAATGTACAGTACACACATTGTTTTAGTTTCACTATCTGGCTGTCAGAATAAGATAAGATATGATACTCCTTTATTCGTCCCACAACGGGGAAATTCATGGAGTTACAGCAGCAAACAAGGTGTACAGTACAAGAATTTCAACAAGAATATATAAAAAAAAATGTCTATCATGTTAGGAGAACACATCTGGGTGATCTCAAATTCTACAGTATAAGTATTGTAATTCTACATTGAATTATTTTTTTAGATGTTTAAAAAAATAGTGTTACATTCCTGTTCAAATGGTACCTTTTTAAGACCTGCTCATCAAAATGAACTTTAATTGTGAGCCTAAATATATCAATATATCAAAAGAATACTAAATTAATTAAATACATTGATTTGATGAAGTAAGAAATGGCCTCTACAGCCTACCCTACAATTGGTTGATAATAATACACATCAAATGAGTCAGCACTCCCAAAGCTGAAGCCTAGTGTCTTGCTGTTTGCAGTCAAACAAAGTTAGTTTAAGGTGTCACACTCGAGCAATTTATATTTTTTAAATTAAAATATATTCACAGTTAATTGCATTATAATGGCATGCCTACATTTCCATTACTTTGCACTTCAGAACTGTCTTTAATTTCATGGTAAAGAAGTAAAGCAATTTTTACCAGTGTAGATGCCTTTGATCACTCACTGGAGTCCAGCGATTCCTGGTTAATGCAACATTTGCATTTTTCAGGGGTTCCAGTTTAGTTGCTTTCTCTGTTTCATACATTATGCTGTATACGTGAAACTAAGGGATATATCTGGTAACAACATGCCAACCTGAAGAAATCCGTTAGGCTCAAGTCTCCACTCATTTAGCTGCGCTGAACTTCTTTGATTTAGTTCCATTCACAGGTCTGTGGTGATTCACACACTATAAAAGTAGTGCTCCGCTGGCTTTTGTGATGCGGTTTCCTGCTGACTTCAGTCTTGTTAGCTGCACCTGTATGTTTAGCTCATGTTTTCTTTAGCTGACATATTAGTCTACCTTGCGTTGTATTGTAACATACCATATGATTATCTTTTGTCAGCTGTAGTACAGTTGTAGCTTCGTATACTGATTTTCCAGCTTGCAGCAGCCACTTTTTGTTATCAGGTCAGGTGTGCCTCAGAGTCACAGAATGAGCAATGCCAGAGAAAAATTGAGATCAGAAGTAAGGCAGCACTCCAATTTCTAAAATTATCAGCTCCTCACTCCATCCAAAATCATCCGAGTCATGTCACGCTCACATTCTTTGGCAGCTTTGTTTCTTGATGGCCGCCATATTGGAAGGTTCACATCCACAGAGAAAGGACTACAACTTGTGTTTCCTCCTCATGAGAAAATATGTAAAAGCCAAAAGGGCCATTACACAAATAACTCCCTCTATTTCCAAACAGATGTATCTTTCTAATGGGAAAACACTGCAAATATTTGCATGGTGGTGACTGAATGTTGTGACTCATCTACTGCCCCGTCACCCATGTTGCATGCTTTCTCTGCACCACAAGTGAATTTCTTGTTTCTCATAGAAAAGAATGGAGGCAGAATTGATTTCTTGGTGGCCTTCGGTCGCTGTGGCTCAGTGGTGATCCATAGTCCTTGTGAAGGAAATAAAAGAAGTGGCAGAGGCTCACGTAGGAGGCAAGGCGTTCAGGTAATTCTACTTTTACCCACTGCAAACCTGTGTCTGCATACATCATCTCACAAAGATCTCACTTAGTCATTTGAAAATGTACAAAGTGGATTTTCTCAGAGATTTATCTTGTATGAATTTTGAGAAGAGGGGTTCCGATGGCTAGCCCAGGAAAGAGAGGAATGATGTAATATAGTGTGTTATATAGATGTGTTTATAGAGTGTGCTAATGCCAAGGTTGAGTTCTCTACTTTTAGCTCTGAAGATTTCAAAGTTGCAAAGTGAGATAGTTTATTAGTTTGGTCTAGACTGAAATAGATTTCCACATCTTGGCTCAGAGGAAAGAACCCAGTGACATTGTCCCTTTTGGATTTCATTTGGCACAAACACCAGGTAACCTGCCTCAAATCTTCCATTTATCTACCTCAAATGTGGCTTCTTTACATCCTCATCAAGAATAAGTATCAGAAAGATGATGAATCAGCTTAGAAACTTTTCTATAAACAGAAATACATCATGCAGATGATCGGTGATCTTTTGACATTTAAATTAAGGATGCACGATAATAATGATGTCATAGGTATTTATGCAACTGTGCTAGGTAGGGGTGGGACAAAATATGAATACAGCAACCTATTGTTGTCCTGACCTTTGTAATAAAATTTTGGATACCCAAGGCTAAATATTTATATTTCAATTGAAAAATGACAACTCTTAATAGATTTCCATTCTAATTACAGTCACTACTTCATTGCTGAAAGTGGGGGCGCTGATAACCTGAATGAGGGTAACAGGAACAGCAGTTAACTGGTTGAAAAGATGAAGTGGAAGAAGAAGTTGCATAACTGGGAACTTCCACCAGATGTGTTCGGGTCATCTCTGCTTTGCCACTGCACCAGAGCTGATATCCCTTCAGTCAATGTGTGTGCTCTCACTGGGTCCATTTGCTGGATGCCAGAGCACGACACATCGATTCAGCACAGAGCAGGTTGAGCAAGACAAGAAGTCAGACACCAAAACAACATTACAATATCTGTTTAGTTTTCAGAATAAAATACTCCATGTGGACACCTGATCATATTTCATGTAATTACGTCAATATAAGTGGAGTGGAGCCAGGACTGGAGTCAACAGGTCAGAGGTTTTCAGAGGCCATTGGCAATGAAATGAGTGAGGAGAAGCTCATCATGGAGGTGGAAAACCTCAAAATTATTTACGACACTGCTGCTCTGAAAACACACATGCAACACACATGCAACCAGGGGAAGTGCTGGGCAATACCAGAAGACAACAGCGGGATGTCAGACAGTGATAAAAAGAAGATAAGAGATGAACGTACAATGCCACGTTCAAAATCAACATGAGGCAAGAAAGAAAGTAAACGCTGCTCCAGCTATTTCTGCTGAGATGATAGGAAAGTTGGAGGATGCATCTGCGCAGGAGCGCGCCAAACAGAGCCTCAGCTGACGGGCGCACGCACTAGCCGCGAGGCAGAACTGCAGGAGTATTAAGTTTATTTCATACAGTCTATGGTTGAGAGGGACCCTCTCGCTCCGACTACCTGCCCTGTTTATAACCGTTCCTGTGTGCGTGAATGCCCAACAAGTGTGTGTCCTGTTATTATAAAGAGACGGAGAACGGACTCTTTCCCGTCCGCAGGCGTTCACGTGTGTTCATTGATAAACTCCCGAAAGAGCAATTAGACGCCACGAGCACGTGTCAGCTAATATATCTAATCACCTATATAATCCTGTTCCTGTTCATTTCATGTTAAATTAAACAAATTTGAGATAATTTTTTTTAAATTAACATTTAGTACCACATAAACACACAAAAGTACCAAAAATTGGTACCGTTGAGTACCGGTACCGATTCCCAGGTACCGGGTATTGGTACCGTATCGATTCAAATGTGAAAGGTACTCAACCCTTCAGTGGTGAGTGGTGAATGGGGCTCCAGTGACAAAACGGATAGCAGCCTGGTAAATGACATATTGTGATGTATCATACTAAGATTGTTTTGCAAAACATCGATTCTCACAGTATCCTTGTACTGTGATATCATTATCATGAGCCAAGTATCACATGTTGAATCGGGTTGTATCATATCATATTGTATCAACATCCAAGATTTCCACTCCTAGCACCAAGTCAACACCCAATAAACATCTTGATCTCTCAATCTGAAAAACTTCCCATCACTTTTTATGTTTGGACTCCTGACATAACAATCATCTTTTTAACCTCCATTGACTAACTGACAATGTTTCCATTGTACTATCTGCTCAATGGGTTTGTTCCGGAGTCAGCATAATTTCCCCCCTTTATACCGACAGGTTGTTAGCAAATGAATCTAATTGCTGAGAAATGTCACTGATACTGTGAAAAGAGTCTGCAGGGAGGGGCTGTAATTAACAAATTGATTACCTGAGCTTTGGATAGACAGGCTGAATCCTGTAAAGTGATTGGTAGGTGCATGAAGAGGCAGGCTTGTGAAATGTGTGTTTGTGTTTGTGAGTTCACATCTCGTGGTTGGTGGACTGTACAAACAATGGGAATGAAAACGGCTTGGGCAGGACATTTTTGCTGCAGCCGTTGTTATAAGTTTTCCTCTGATAACTCCAGGCACACACCGAGTCCTTATAGGGAGATTTCAGAGCATGGAAGTTGATAACACACCCACACACAAACACACACACACACACACACACACACACACACACACACACACACACACACACACACAGATAACACACATAGAAGAGGCATCCAGATGCATCCGTGTGTGAAACAGTGTTTTGGCTGAGGATGAATAAAGTTTGTTGTATAGTCGGGTGAGTAAGAGATGGAAAGTGTGTTACGACACACACACTTTCACACATGAGTCTTTCTCTGGGAGTGAGATATCAAAGCAGCCAGGTATTGATCTCTGGGCTGATCAATAAGAAGCCATTGCAGCCTTGTATTTGTTGCTCTGCAGTCTGCCTTCCTTTGAAATGTGTGACCATGGAACTAAAACTGATGGCTGTGTACAGATCCACTTCCATTGTCCAGGAAAATAACTTGTGCAGCTTGTGACTGGAACTTTATCTTTAATTGGATTGTGATTCAATTTCACTGATTTAGACAATGTTGTTACCTATTATAAAAATCCAAAATGATCATACAAATTATACACCTCTAGACTCTAGAAACCTCTAGAAACCTCATGAGATTCCTCCCATCCCTGGAAAAAGAGAAAAGAACCATTAAATGTCAGGTCAGTTAATGTAAAGTTACCGTCCAATCAGCAACTTAAGAGGCCCCTCCAGATAATTCTGTTATTTCTTGGTTCATTTCATCCCCAAGAGGAGCGCACGTTCATCTGTTTTGTGGTGAGTCTCAGTTTCGCTGTAAATAGTAAGTTCCACAGAGGCTTCAATCTGGCTGGATAGGCTCAAATCACGGGAGTGATCTCAACCTTTTTCCATTAAGCTTGTGATTCTCAGACAAACGTTTGACCTTAAAGCCTCCATAACAGGGGCTAGGGAAAGTTCTGTCAATCAAACAGGAGATTTTGGTTATTGGTTAATAATTGTTAGCCTATTAAAGGCATGTCAGTATCTCAGTTTTGATGTTACTCTGCTACACGTGCTGTGACAACGCTGACAGCAAACAACTATAATTATGAGGTTAGCACTGGACAGTTTAAATCTACATTGTAAAATGCAACCTCCAAAACTACAGATTCCCCTTTGGGCTATATAATAAGGTCTTCCTGACTACATGACTGGAGAAGCATACACACAGGAGAGTCTTTACAACTATTGTGAATGCCCAATTATATGGTGTTAATCAAATAATGCAACATCTGTTAAACACAAGTTACCATTACTTATGTTTTTCACCAATGAGCTGTAACGGTTTAGTCCCCAACTGGTGGTTTACACTTTAGCGCTAGCATGCATGAAGGCCATTTTATTCAACAAAGCCTCTGGCTAAACTACAGCACCAACATTAACTTACTGACGTGTTAACAATACAATCATACAAACCCCTGCATAATTGCACAGGTTTGTTACAACGACAACCTCTGTTCTCAAACTGTGAAGCCCATGCGGAAGTGTTATAAACTGCAATTCATTGAGAATCCGCTTGAGGCTGGCTGCAGAAACACCGGAAACCACATAGACACCAATGCAAAAAAGACGATCTTTGCAGCATTAATAAACATGTTTACAGCCTGGTTAAAAAAACGACTTGGCTCTACGTAGCTAATTTCTCTATCGGCACACACTGTAGGGGGGTGAATTTTTCTCTCGCGCCACGGTTCAGAAGATATTAAGATTAGGAGTTTTTGTCCAAATAAGAACATGACTGACTTGACTCCCAGTCGGGAACACATAGCTGTTGTTCTAGGAGGCTCAAACTCCGCCTCTTTACGTCACACTCTGCCTGGTTGAGTTCTGCATTTCCAATATGGCTGCCGCCGCCGATTGGCTTCAAAACAGCGTTCAGGAACAGATGGGTGACGTCAAGGATACTACGTCCATTATTTATACAGTCTATGGTTTGTTATCAAGTTTTCAGAATTAGATAGCTTCTCTGAGCAAATAAGGGTCACACTGCCGGAAAAAGCTGTTGTCCATGTTGCAGCCGAACTGGTCACAAAACTGTGGCCGGGTTTTCACTTCATTGTCTTAGCGTTCATCTTCAGAGTCGGGGCCTTCAGCTGGGTCTACATCTAATCATGACTGGCCCTCCTCCATCTTTCTTGTTGTGATTTGAGGGCGAGCATGCGTGTTCTCCTTCTCACATGCCAGATGTTAGCCAATCAGCTGAACAGTTTCACACAGTCTACAGCCAGCTTGGATCCTATTGTTTTTTCTTTCTTTCTTTCTTCCTTTTTTTTAATTCTCAGTAATGGATCCTACATAAAACGTGGCAAAGTACAATACTTCCCACAAAAAGTACTGAAGTAAAAGTACAGATTTGAGTACATGAAGTACTGAAAAGTATGACTGCTTACTCCAGTCTGTATTCATGTGTTCCAGGCTTCTATAAGAAGAAGTGTCTTGCAGTGGCCTCATGCTGTTTGTGCAGGTTGCTACGTATGCGTGTTTACATAACGTAAGGTTGTGCGAGTGTGTGCGTATGTGCAGCTGACAGGTCCAGTAACACTGACGGGACGCAGGCATTTCCCATGAGGCCATGCATGCTGACAGCAGCTGGCCTCGAAGAGGAACAGCTGCTGATGGTCTTCATGTACAAAGAGCTAACACACTGCTTCCTCTTTATCTCTCTCCTACCAGATACCAGATTTTACTTTACGGTTTCTTTTAGTTTCTCTGTGTTATCACTGATGTAGCCCTGCACTTTCAGAATTGTAAAATGTTCCACACCCAAGCCATGAATTTTAAGGTTCAGTGTCCACACACCTTTTTGAAGATAAGAGGAAAGAGAGAGTACAAAAGAGAAAAAGCTGGTCATCGATTTTACACGACACCCTCATCGTCCAAAGTGATCGGGCTTCGTCTCGTCCCGTCATGCTTGACCATCCCTCGTTTATGTTTCTTTCTCCACCTGCAGCATTATCTCTGGATTTACACAACATGCTCCAGGGCACACACACAAATGACACACACATCTGACTGTCCCCAGAACTCCTGATCAGATCCCAGATCAGCTGTGTGGGGGGACTCAGATTTAGGTGTTCAAACAGAAATTGGCAAAGTTTAATTAAAAAAGATGAGCTGTGCATATCTGTGCAAACATTTGGCTTTTTGGGAAATCCTGCTTCTCTTTTAGAGAGGACAGAAAATTCAGAGACAGTTTTTTGGGACTAGATGGGGGAACAGGAGCAAACATGGAATGTGCTTGTTATTGTGAAGACAGTCATTAGCACTGATTCCACATCTGTTTGTTGAGGTTAGGGTAGTGAATGGGAATGGAGTGAGTCTGACTTTCATACGCACAAATGAAATTTATGAGCATTACTGACCTGCTGTTGTATTTTTTTGTTGATTCGTTGATATCTTTCCCCATCATAAGCTCTCTTTATATTGTTAGTCCACAACAGTGCCATACGGAAGCTCTACCATCATCACACCTTTACTTTTACATTAAAAAAACAACATAATCAAGCTGCAACCCACAGCGTTGAAAAATGAAGCCAATATGGAAGTGTAAAAACTGCAGTTCCTCAAGTGTCCACTTGAGGCTAGCTCCAAAAGTCAAGGAATCTCCATTAACACTCATATTGAAATGTCCATTTGTGTATCAAAAGTAAACATTGTTATAGCCAGGTGCAAAATGTGCCAATGTTTTGATACAGGTGGATGCATTTGATTTTTAACTCATCAGTTTTTAAGATATTCAGACTGAAAGTCATGCATAAATTTGCATATTAAAGCTGCTGTGAGGAACTTTTGATTTATATCAATTTTGGCGCCCCATTGTGGGAAAAGTGATACCTCTTATCTCTTATTATGTACATGCAAACGTAGTGTTTTCAACAAAAACCTCATCCTGCTGTCTTTTAACAGCCAGATGTATCACTCAATGTAATTATTTGTCATGAAAACAGCCAAAAAAGTTTTTTTTTTAAAGCCAAATGTCAATCATGTGGTCTAACACCTACCCCCTCTGAGTAGTTTATGGCATTAAAAATTACAACATAGAAGGTCAATGTTGTTCAGGGTTCCCACTCTTTTCCAGAGATCATTTTCCAGGACATTTCCAGGACATTTTCATTGATGATCAAGCTGGTATGACAGTCTAAATTTAGTTCCTAATTTAGTTCCTAAATAGTCTAATATGTTCCTCTCAGTGGAAGACTACATTGAAAGACATGTAGTCTATGGCTATCAATGAAATCATCTCTTATATTCTTAAAAATGATGGCAAATTGATAATAGAATAATGCAACCACAGATTTACAGCACTTCACTTTATTAGTGCAACCAAGTAACAATGATGGGCAAAATCTCAGCTTTCTCTTTTCTCAAAAAAAATAAAATGAGCTAAGAAAAAAACAAAAGAGCCTGCAAAGGAAGCTGCCTTGCTGAAATAATTAAATAGTAATAATGATCAGAGGATGAGTGCATTAATGACCTAAATAGAACTGAATGACAAAAATGTTTCTCAACTCAACTCAAACTCAAAATATACCTGCTTAATCATGATATTCATCCTTCTAAATGGTTGATATAAAAAATGTCAAGTTTTTTAATTTGAGTTACTGTAAACTCTGAAAAAATTGCACCGCTGTAAAGATGCACTCTGTGTTTGAAGATCTCTCAGAGGTTTAAAAAAATGTAAACTGTCTTCCTGCATGGCGACGTCTATCATGATCAGCGATGTCTACAACGTGGAGTTTCTGTGCAGCTTTGTCGCTCTTTTTGTTCGGGAGTTTGCACTCCTACTAGCTAGGGCAGGGGTTCTCCAACTTTACGAGGCAGGGACCCCTTACAGGTGAGAAAATTGTCCATGGCCCCCTCATAATTGTAACACAGATTAAGCACATTAGTGATGTGTTATGATCAAAAGCTGCGGCTCTGAGAGCCGATGCTTTATAGTGAATCAGAAGAGCCGGCTCGCATCGAGAGAGAGAGAGCCGGCTCCCAGATTTTTCCTTTCACTCTCAGTGCTCAGCCCCAGCTCTGCTCACAGCAGAACTTTGTTTTGATTGGTCAGCATGGCGGCCATGCGGCCAATCACATGTGAGGATATAGGATACAGGTGATGGAGGGGAGGCTGTGTATCCTGGCTTCATCTGTTCCTTCAGAGAGAGTCTTCTTGAAGACAGGGCATATACTCACTGAGAGGAGAAATCGGATCAGCCCATCCAAGCTGAGGCATTTGATTTTTCTCAATGCCAACCTGAGGACATTTGGTTCTGGTTCTGGTTCTGTTTGCTCGAGTTTGGTTCTGGTTCTGTTTGCTTGAGTTGGTTCTGTTTCTGTTTACTTGAGTTGGTTCTGGTTCCGTTTGCTTGGGTTTGGTTCTGGTTGTGGTTCTGTTTGCTTGAGTTTGGTTCTGGTTCAGTTCTGGTTCAGTTCCAGTTCGGTTCTGGTACGGTTCTGGTATGGTTCGGTTCTGGTTCGGTTCTGGTTCGGGTCCGGTTCGGTTCTGGTTCGGATATGGTTCGGTTCTGGCTGGGTTTGGTTCTGGTTCTGTTTGCATGGATTTGGTTCTGGTTCTGTTTCTGTTTACTTGAGTTGGTTCTGGTTCAGTTCTGGTTCAGTTCTGGTTCGGTTCTGGTTCAGTTCTGGTTCGGTTCTGGGCGGATCTGGTTCGGTTCCGGTTCGGTTCTGGGCGGATCTGGTTCGGTTGGGGTAAGGGTTTCTGTTTACTTCAGTTGGTTCTGGTTCTGTTTGATTGAGTTTGGTTCTGGTTCAGTTCAGGTTCGGTTCTGGTATGGTTCTGATTCGGTTCGGTTCTGGTTCGGTTCTGGTTCGGTTCTGGTTCGGTTCTGGTTCGGTTCTGGTACGGTTCTGGTTCGGTTTAGGTTCGGTTCTGGTATGGTTCTGATTCGGTTCGGTTCTGGTTCGGTTCTGGTTCGGTTCTGGTTCGGTTTGCTTTGGTTTGGTTCTGGTTCTGTTTGCATGAGTTTGGTTCTGGTTCTGTTTGCTTAAGTTCAGTTCTGGTCCGGGTCTGGTCCGGGTCTGGTTCGGGTCTGGTTCGAGTCTGGTTCGGTCCTGGTTCTGTTTGCATGAGTTTGGTTGTGGTTCTGTTTGCTTAAGTTCAGTTCTGGTCCGAGTCTGGTCCAGGTCTAGTTCGGGTCTGGTTCGGGTCTGGTTCGGTCCTGGTTCTGTTTGCATGAGTTTGGTTCTGGTTCTGTTTGCTTAAGTTCAGTTCTGGTTCTAACCCTAACCCTAACCCTAATCATAACCCTAATCCTAACCCTAACCCTAACCCTAACCCTAATCCTAACCCTAACCGTAACCCTAATCCTAACCCTAACCGTAACCCTAATCCTAACCCTAACCCTAATCCTAACCCTAATCCTAACCCTAACCCTAACCCTAACCCTAACCCTAATCCTAACCCTAACCCTAATCCTAACCCTAACCCTAACCCTAATCCAACCCTAACCCTAATCCTAACCCTAACCCTAATCACAACCCTAACCCTAACCCCAACCCTAATCCTAACCCTAACCCTAATCACAACCCTAACCCAACCCTAACCCTAACCCTAACCCAACCCTAACCCTAACCCTAACCCTAACCCTAATCCTAACCCTAACCCTAACCCTAACCCTAATCCTAACCCTAACCCTAACCCTAACCCTAATCCTAACCCTAATCCTAATCCTAACCCTAATCCTAACCCTAACCCTAATCCTAACCCTAACCCTAATCCTAACCCTAACCCTAATCCAACCCTAACCCTAATCCTAACCCTAACCACAACCCTAACCCTAATCCTAACCCTAACCCTAACCCTAACACTAATCCTAACCCTAACCCTAATCCTAACCCTAATCCTAACCCTAACCCTAACCCTAACCGTAACCCTAATCCTAACCCTAACCCTAATCCTAACCCTAACCCTAACCCTAATCCTAACCCTAACCCTAACCGTAACCCTAATCCTAACCCTAACCCTAACCCTAATCCTAACCCTAACCCTAATCCTAACCCTAACCCTAATCCTAACCCTAACCCTAATCCTAACCCTAATCCTAACCCTAACCCTAATCACAACCCTAACCCTAATCACAACCATTACCCTAACCCTAACCCTAATCCTAACCCTAACCCTAATTCTAACCCTAACCCTTACCCTAACTCTAATCCAACCCTAACCCTAACCCTAATCCTAACCCTAACCCTAATCCCAACCCTAACCCTAATCACAACCCTAACCCTAATCACAACCCTAACCCTAATCCTAACCCTAATCACAACCCTAACCCTAATCCTAATCCTGACCCTAATTACAACCCTAACCCTAATCACAATCCTAACCCTAATCACAACCCTAACCCTAATCACAACCATAACCCTAATCCTAACCCTAACCCTAATCACAACCCTAACCCTAATCCTAACCCTAACCCTAATCACAAACCTAACCCTAACACTAACCCTAATCCTAACCCTAATCACAACCCTAACCCTAATCACAACCCTAACCCTAATCCTAACCCTAACCCTAATCACAACCCTAACCCTTATCACAACCCTAACCCTAATCACAACCCTAACCCTAATCCTAACCCTAACCCTAACCCTAACCCTAATCCTAACCCTAACCCTTATCACAACCCTAACCCTAATCACAACCCTAACCCTAATCACAACCCTAACCCTAATCACAACCCTAACCCTAACCCTAACCCTGGTTTTGTAAAAGAATACATTTGCAAAGTTAAGGTAAAACATACGGCAAAAGATAAATTAAGAGCCATTCGGGAGTCGAAAGAGCCGGCTCTTCTTTGGGAGCCGAGTCAAAAGAGCCAAACTTCCCATCACTAAAGCACATGCTTCCTACCATTTGCACTCTTAGATGCCCTTGGAACTATTTGTATTGTAAAACGTATCAATGTAAATACTTCAGACCTGTACCATGGTGATAAACAGATAACACTTTAATTTGAATCAAGTAAGTACCACTTGTATACTTTAAAACAGAGGGTCATTTCATTCCTTGTGGACTCAACATGACAGCATTTATACTTTTCAAGTAATTGATCTTAAACGCTTTCAGAAAATTAACAGTAGCAAGACTCATATATCCCTTCGAGCCACCAAATGGTATCATAACAATGGTGTATATGCTGTTTTGTAATGACACAGCACGATTTTATAATTTATTAGAAATTCATCAAATTATTTCACTGACCCCATGCTATGGTTTGCGGACCCCCAGGGGTCCCAGGACCCCACTTTGAGAACAATTGAGCTAAAGTACGGTAATTGAGCTCTCAGCCTGCAGAGAAAGCTGTGAGGCACAGACCCCCAAGCTCTCTGCCCGACTCCACTGGTCACACTATAACTTAAATATAAGACTATTTGAATCAAAAGAGCACTCTACAAGGTGAATGTACCATAAAACTAGACAATATACCCCCGTTTCCTGTGAATGCATGATTATGAAGTAAAGGAGAAAAGATGTGAAAAAAGTTGCGCAGTGTTGCTGTCTTTCCAGCACAGCGTGCACTCAACATTCAGTGAATGGGGATGTGTTTTGTTAATAGGGTCAGGTCACACGCAGCCATGTTGGAATAATTTTCCAGGACTATATGTGATTTTCCAGGATATTTGACTTTTTCTCCCTTTTTCCAGGTGTTTTCCAGTACTGGAAAACTGGTCAATTGTTTCCAGGTTTTCGAGGATTTCCAGGACGCGTGGGAACCCTGGTTGTTGTTTATGGTTTTTGTTTGCTTTTGGAGGTCATAAAGAGGCATCAGTGTTGGTTTCAGTCTGTTTCTCAGCTGGTGAAAAACTCCTAATAGTGCCTTTAAGGGACACAGCTGAGTTGACGAACAAGCTGAAGTAGTGCAGCTGTTTACAAGGAGGTTGAAGGCCCACCTCAACTCCATCTCTTTGTCTTTCACTAGGTTAACTGGAAGTGAGTTGGAGTTCGCATTCCAAATATAGCGACCGCCATCGTTTTGCTTGGTGATGTTGCAGAGACCACGGCCACGTTTTATACAGTCTATGATGATAATATCAGTGTCCCAGTAGGAGCTGTATATACACACACCCTCAGACATTCACATGAACAGCGCTTTTTAGCCCTGCTTGCTCCATAGTAATCCTGCCTCGCTCCTGTAACAACTGTCACAACACCTGATGCCAACACAGTGGTGGAGCGACTTCATCCTACCATCACATATGTATGGCGTATATTTTGGTGGCAAGACATTACAGGGGCACACATGTTGCGTCTTGATCTGTCAGAGGGAATCAGCTGTAGTCTGAGAGATTTCCTAATCCTCTTCTAACTCCATTTTTAGTCAGGGGGTTATTCTAGGTCGAACAGGATTCATGTGCTCACCTGAATCCTGGTTACCTGTACCACCAGGTTAAACAGCAGACATTTCCTCTGAATGAGCACAGACACATTATCATGTACTCACTTTAAGGATGAAGGTAAACGGTGCCAGGCGTCTCAGTGGGAGCTGCTGTTGGCTGTGAGAGTCTGGCAGCTTTTACCTGAAGCCTGAGGAGGAGAGGACGACACGGCCAACAGCTGCGTGTCTGTCTGTTCTGTCTGTCGACCAGAACCGGCGCCTGCAGACCCTCCTGCCAACAATCACAGTCTGAACTCCACAAATACTGTCTCTGCTTCACACTCCAGTAAGCCATCCTCCCTATTGTATAGTTCTGTTTTTTTCTTTGCACATAGCTTCTGACCGCTCAGACGTTCGTGTCCAGCTTTGAAATTTGTTGCTAGGAACACATTGATTCTTTATATCATGATTGGTTTCTGGGCTAGAATAAATCAAATACATCCAAAGAGTAGAGAGTCAGTGTTCACTACAAGTGTTTGGCTCATTCACCTTGATGGCTGCTGTTTCCATAAGTAGGGCTGAAAACATCATCTTGTGCAGAAACAAGTGTTGCTTTATTTGATGTATTGCTTCTGAAAAAGGGATTTTTTAATGCAAACAGTTCCCAGTAGCGCTGGAGCTTTAATAGCAGCATTGGACATACATTTAGAAGAATTTAAATATATGCACAAACACACTCCCACCTATCCACCCACAAATCTCCTGCAGTATTTTCTTCTTATATTACAATGGTATTACTTCACATCTCCTGCTTCACACTGTGCCGTCTTGTTGCTGTAAAAGGTGGTCTTTAGAAAGGAAAAAAAAAACAGCATCTCACAATCTCCCTCCTCTAAACTCACTGCTGCCTCCTCTCCTCTTTTCATCGTTATGAAATGGGATACAGCTCCGTCTCATTCGTCCAGAATCTCCTGCCAAAGATCTCTGAAACAGGCTGGAGACGCTCCCACAGGGACGGGAAGAAGAGAGGAGAGCCGAGCAGCTGTGTTCTGCCTGCCAGAAGTTTGGGAGAGCTCAGAAAAGCAGTAATGATCACTGTGTGTGGAGCAGCTTGTTATGATACACACACTGTACCACAGATGTAAGATAACCCTGTGGGCGTCCTATAGACAGCATTCAGGTTCATGTACAGTGGGTAGGATGCTCACAAACACTGTGGGTAAACAGAGAAGGCTTCAAAAATCAGTGTTGTAGTTTCTTGACAAAACACACTATTTTTACTTTGTTTCTTGTGCATTTATTACTTAAAGTCACCAAGGGAATGTTAACGTTGTCCTTTCATCATTCACTTTAGAATCTCAGAGATGTTGAGAACATTTCTAAAAAGAAATGTAGTTTCTCAAATTTAACAGAAACTCATTGTTTTCTTGTGAACTTTGAACTAATTGTGGCGATTGTCTTTGAACATTTATGATCACAGGAAAATGTCAAATTATTTTACTGTAAAGTATTGATATTTCTCCTCCTCAATGTAGTACTGAATTATAGATATTGGTTATTTTTTCCAAGAAAATTTGAGATATTTTCCCCCATATCTGACTGTACAATTTCATGGTTTATTTGGGTGGATTTCTTTTTTAGAATATCAAAATTAGGGCTGTCAGACTGCTCCTCTTTTGTTCATGATTACTCACTGAATGTCAATAGTTAACCGCAATACATCACGTTTATTCAGATTTCTAAAATTACATTAATCTGCATTTCATAAAGGTCTCTAGGTCCATATGAAAATGTAAAGCAACATGCCATCCTGAGGATGTTCTTCTAGACCTCAGTCCTCCACAGTGTTGGCCTACAATGTGTAAACAACATTCAGTTTACACACATTTAGCAAGCGCTGTACTTAACTTCTTCAGTTAGTTTTCTTCCACACATCCACTTAGTTGTCTGGGAGGGTTTTAAAAGTGAAATGTACTGTTCAACAGCATAGTGGTGCCTTTATTTTCTATCATGGCTGCAGCCAGGAAATACCCTACAGAGGCTTAACTACAAATTATTCTATATTTTTTTGCTTTTAAATTCATTTTTATAATTCTTATGCTATAGAAAAGTTGTTGTTTTCTTTCACAAAAGCTTATTTTCTGTGATTTTGATACAACAAACTAACCATTTTTAATACTTGAAAAAGCAAACTTATAGAAGCAGGCATGCATCAACACATTCAATAGAATCTGGTCTCTATAGTTTCTTTGAAAAAAAAAAACGTAATGCAGGGGTGTCCTAGTGGAGGGAAAGTGGGACTGACTACCTAGGGCCCAATTGGGGAGGGGGGCCCTTAATGGGCCTGAAATTGTTTTGTTTTGTCATAACTGCAATAAGATAACTAAAATTGTCTGAATAAATAAACAAATAGTCAGAATTATTTTCTGGAAAAAAGGGGAGTCTCTTCCTGTCAAATGGATTGATCTACGCGCGTCTCATGCATAGACTGTATAAAATATGGACGTAGTATCCGTGACGTCACCCATCTGTTTCTGAAGAGCTGTTTTTATCTTCGAAATTGCCGCGTTAGAAAAACATTCACCCCCCTCACAGTGTGTGCCGATCGAGAAATTAGCTATTCAGACTACACAGACTGTAAACATGTTTATTTCTGCTGTAAAGATCGTCTTTTTCCCATTTATGTGTATGTGACTTCCGGTGCTTTTAGCACTTCCACATTGGACTCATATTTTTGGACTCACATATAAGGTTGCTGCTTGGTCTCATGCCTAAACCTGGGAATTGTCATATTTTCATAGCATCAAGTGTGACTGAAACTGATTGAAAGTAAACTGTAGGTTTTTAGAATTTTATTTGACTTCATGAGGTTAGATTATACCAAATAATGCCCCATTTTTGTTATTCAACAAGCCACTTGGCTTCAAATAATCTTGTTTAAAGACGGGGACAGTTGGAGAAATTGTAAAAATATATATATATATATTGACATGTAGCTTAGATTTGAGTCAGTTAACCAGGATAGTTTTAAGCATATATTCTGTTTAATGCAAATAAACCAGTATTATAGCAGCAATGTTATATTTTGTAGGGTTGGCTGTGGTGATGGGGACCTCTGAGATATCTTTTCAGGGCCCTAGAATTCCTGGTGACGCCCCTGCTTATGCTATAGAAAAATAGATTTTTTTTTCACAAAAGCTTCTTTTCTGGGATTTTTAATTTTTTTGATTATTTTAATTTTTTTTGATTTAACCTTTATTTTACCAGGAATAGTCCCATTGAGATACAAAGTCTCTTTTTCAAGGGACAAACTAACATTTTTTGATACTTGAAAAAGCAAACTTAAAGAAGCAGGCATGAATCAACACATTCAATAAAACGTTGTCTCTATAGTTTCTTTAAAAAATAACGTCATGTAATAAATTAGTTTTATTTCAGTGTTCTCAACAGCAGCATTTTATATGTACTACATTCCTCCCGACAGTGAATGCAGCATCACAGCAGCAATCTTGTACGGTGCAGGGAGTTGTAGTTCACTTGAGCGTTCTTCTGTCTTCTTACAAGTGGTGCGGAACTACAAGTCCCATTTCCACAACGCGGAAGTAGCACAACAACACAGAGAGAGGAGCAGTTTGAGAGGAAGAGAAGATGTCTCATGTGGGAAAGAAAAGAAAACTGGATAAAAGCCGACAGGACTCACTTTACTTTGACAGCTACACCGATGTGACCATCCACGAGGAGATGATAGCGGACCACGTGCGCACTAACACATACCGGATGGCGATCCTGCGGAACAGTGAGATGATCCGGGGGAAGGTGGTCCTGGATGTGGGGGCAGGAACCGGCGTCCTCAGCATGTTCTGTGTGCAGGCCGGGGCGAAGAAGGTGTACGCGGTGGAGGCGTGCTCCATCGCGGAGCAGGCCGTGAACATCATTAAGCAGAATAACATGGAGGACCGGATAGAGGTGATCCGGGGCACGGTGGAGACTGTGGATTTACCGGAGCAGGTGGAGGTGATAGTGAGTGAGTGGATGGGTTATGCCCTCCTGCACGAGTCCATGTTGAACTCTGTGCTGCACGCGCGTGACAGGTGGCTGAAACCAGGTGGGCTGATCTTACCAAGCAAAGCTGAGCTCTACATCTCCCCCATCAGTGACCCCGTGGTGGAGGACCGGCTCCACTTCTGGTTCACTGTGAAAGACCAGTACGGTGTGGACATGTCCGCTATGAGCGGGTTCGCCCGTAAGTGCATCATGAACTCTGACATCACCGTGAACCCCGTGACCGTGGAGGACGTGCTGTCACACCCGGCCCGCTTCGCAGAGCTGGACCTGAACTCTGTCACATCGGAAGACCTCAAGTCCGTGAAAGGGAAGTTCACTTGCGAGTCTTTCGGTTCTGCAGCAGTCAACGCCTTCTGTGTCCACTTCACGGTCACCTTCCCGTGCCCGGACAAGCCTCTGGTGCTGTCCACGTCCCCGTTCAAACCGGAGACGCATTGGAAGCAGGCGGTGCTGTACCTGGACGCTCCGGTTGAGGTGGTGCAGGACACGGTGGTTACCGGAGAGATCAGCATGTACCCCTCCGAGCAGAGCGCGAGACACATCTGCATCCATGTGGACTACACGATAGGAGAGCAGAAGAGACAATCCAAGACTTTCTCCATCCCGGACTGGAGCAGTGAAACTCAGTGAGACGTTCAGGGTTCAGGCTCACTGAGATCCAAATGTCTGATTCATGTGTATCCAGTAGTTTCTGGATTCATTGTTTAGGTTCTTTTAAAGTAATAAAATGATGAAAACGAGGACCAGTGTGTCCAGAAGCCCAACATGAAATCCTCAGTTGTCTGGTTTTGTCCACATTTACATCCATTATCATAGCATATATTTACATGCACGTACAAATCCTATTACACACATTCTAGTACAGTGGCGTGTCCAAAGGGGTGGCCAAGGGTGGCACTGGCACCCCTTGAAATCCAACCCCAAAATCCTAAACTATGATTGGCTGTTTGCCTTATCAGAGGTGGGGTTTCTGTTAAAATCTTTAATTTGGGATGAGTTATTTTTTAGTGCCCTCAAATGTGACTTTGAAAAAACATCTTTAGTAAGTCCTTAAAGAATTAAGCTTAGAAGATTTATGCTACTTTGTCGTGTTTTTTTTTTTTAAGTCAAAGGGAATATAACAACTGTTTAATACTTTAATCAAAGTAGGTTGTGAAGACAGAAAGGGTAAATGTTATTATTTGTAAATGCACTGGCCACCCCTGCCTATCTGAGAGCCTCAGTTGGGCCACCCCGGTCAAAAAGTTCCAGACACGCCCCTGGCAATATAGGGAAGTACTTTACTGTGCAGAGATGCCCTAAACCTCAAATATTGTTTTCCAGGTTCATTTTAGTAAAATCAAAAATGTATTCTTACACGAGAGCTGATTTGGATTTTTTAATTTATACATTCAGTAGAAGGTATGCACTGATGTCTCTTTCCCACCTTAATACAGACTTAGTCAGACTGAGTGGCAAAGCATCCTGCTGCATGGCTGCCTTCAGTAAGGAAAGTGACAGACTAAACACAGTGTTTATATAGACATGATAAAAGATCTAGAACTACATAATGCAAATCTTGAAGATGAATATAACCGTGATTCCAACTGAGAAACTCTCCATGTCTTCCATTTATTTCTAATGTGACAATTTTTCACAGTACGTCTCGTAAACTAACAATGGTACACATTATTTCAGTTGTATGGAGACGATTACTGCAGTTAGTTTACACTTATTTATTAGGCGACTTTAGCTTTGTGAAACATATGTTTAAACAAGTGTAGGATTTGGCCAAATGGGAGTCAAATTAATTTACTAATTTGATTTAAGTAGCGATTAATGTCAATAGAATGATACACCGACTTTACAGGATATAAGGACCAAGCTTTGAAAACACGCCGGTGTACTGTACGGATGTTATGCTGGAAAATAAAGGGTTAATTTTACCTTAAGTAAACAGCTGAAATGAGGGGAGGGAGACTGGATGGGGGTCAGATGCAACAACTAAAAGGTCAAAAATAAATCAAGTATTTCATTTTCAGTGCCTAAAGTTTTTCAGGTCAGTGTTTGTATTAACAAAGTTTTAGTTAGTTTGAAGAAAGTGCTATTTTTTTGTTTCCATAACCTACAGCCCTGAGCTACATCAGATTTACCTTTTTACTGCCAGCTGGATATTCAGTTATTTATAAATTATTTCATCCTACATCTTGGTATTTATTTCCTCCTTTGGTCCACAGAATTTCAGAAAATAAACTGTTTCTCTGAGATCTTTAAATGTCTTGTTCTTTACCAATTTTTGGAAATTAAAACCCTAAAATATTCAAAATAGGAATGTACTTTTTTTTCTTTGTTAACAAAAGTTCTGCTGAAAAAAATGTTTATCGTCAGAACAGCTACTCTATCTACTGATGGACAGAGATTCTAAAAGTTATTTATTTTATTTTTGTTGTATTAACTCTGGTCACAAAAGTGAAGTGAGGATTTTTTTTAAGTATTGGCCCCTCTGAGGAGGCTAAAACTCTCCTGGTTGAACTGCAAAACAGATTTTTTTTTTACAGATGGATGGATAAATTGTCTGCCATGTTGCATCCACCTGATTTTCTAATGAATGTAATCATGAACACTGTGGTGAGTCTGATCAGTATGCAACTTCCAGATGAGGATTAGATTATTATATTGAGTTGGACTGTCTACAGTCATACAGGAGATGTCTCACACTGGACT
Source organism: Notolabrus celidotus (assembly GCF_009762535.1). Taxonomy (NCBI): domain Eukaryota; kingdom Metazoa; phylum Chordata; class Actinopteri; order Labriformes; family Labridae; genus Notolabrus; species Notolabrus celidotus. The sequence goes on from NC_048288.1 coordinate 18,480,645, forward strand.
GTTTTCAGATGTTAATAAAAAACTAAACTGGCTCATGATGTTCCCTTTGAATGGAGAGAAACTCTCTCGTCTGCTGCCAGAAACCACAGACTTAATCCAGAATTATAATTCTGCTGCAGAACGCTTTTAAACAGCAAAAATACATCCATACCTGTTGGTAAAAATATTCCCTTTAAATGAGTCCTCGCTGTATCAAAGTGCTCATGTTTGTAATCAACAAGCAAGAACCAACTGTTCTAGAAAAATATATAGTTTTTTCAATCATCTGGCTTTATTCATAGAAAAACTCATATTCATATTATTGAGTAATTACAGTTTTTTTTTAAACAGGTAATGATGAAAACTATTATTAATATGGACCGAGGGTCTTGTACACGCAGACTCAGATAGAGTAATCCAGATAAATTCCTAGGAAACTTTGCAAACTGAGGAAAGGTGACGTGGGTTTGCACGTTACCTCTGCAAATAATCATGCCCTAAAACCCATATGAATATATTTTTCTAAACCAGGAAGCAAATAAAGTATGATTGGATAATTATCCAAACTAGCACTAATGGAAATAACTACCTAGTCTCACACAAACCATCTCTATTATGATGTTTTTTAACATTGGTAAATGGTAAATGGTAAATAGACATGTACTTATATAACGCTTTTCTACTCTTTCCGACCACTCAAAGCACTTTTACACTACTTGTCACATTCACCCATTCACACCACATCCACTCACTGATGGTAGAGGATGCTATAGTAAGGGACCATCAGTGTTAGTTAATCTCATTCATACACATTCACACACCGCTGAACAACAGCGGGACAGTGTGTTTCCCAAGGACACTTCAGCATGTGAATTCAGGAGCTGGGATCAAACTGCCAACCTTCCGCTTGATAGACGACCCAGTCTACCACTGAGCCACATTAGTGAGTGAAATGTTCAGGTCATGTTAGTGAAGGTTTAAAAATGATGTGACACAGCAGTGTAGCATATTTAAGGTAAAGATAGCGAGTGAGTTAGCATGCATGGATACCATTGAAATACCTTGTACTTACAGTAAGTGCATCCCTATTTTAGGAACGTGGAATTTACTGTAGCTATGTTGAATCTTTACATTTAAAATTCTAATTTGAGTGTCAAAATTAAAATTCACCACATCAGCATGACCACGCCCTTTGGCCAAAAATCAGGGTTCAGCACACGTCAAGAGCAAACCCTCCATGCTTGAGCCTTAAGGATAGCACTGCAAATTACATTTAAATCCTTGCACCGATTTGGTGCTTGGGCCCTATAGATATATTATTAAATATGTAATGACCCTGCATTTTAAATGACATACACTACCAGTCAGACATTTGGACACACCTTCTCATTCAATGTTTTTTATTTATGTTAATTATTTTAAACGCTGTAGATTAATACTGAAGGCATCACACCTATGAAAGAACACTTGTGGAATTATTTAATGAACAAAAAAGTGTTAAACAAACCTGAATATGTTTAATAGTCTAGATTATGTAAAGTAGCCCCCTTTTTCCTTCATGACAGCTTTTCACACTCTTGGTATTCTCTCAGTCTGCTTCATGAAGTGGTCTCCTGGAATGGTTTCTAATTAACATGAGCCTCATCAAGAATTCATTTGTAGAATGACTTATTGCCTTCTTAATGTGTTCGAGACCATCATTGTGTTGTTCAGAGGTAGGGTTAGCACACTATGGATAGCCCTATTTGACTACTGTTGTAATCCATACTGTGGCAAAACCATATTATTTCATAGTTTTGATGTCTTCCGTATTAATCTACAATGTTGAAAATAATTAAAATAAATAAAAACCATTGAATGAGAAGGTGTGTACAAACTTTTGACTGGTAGTGTACATCTCTACTTTTAAAACAGTACTGCAGCTGCACTAACAGAGTTCATATTTTCCATAAGGTTTGCAGAAGACTAATTTAGTATGATATATCCTGTAGAAATATAATTACAGCCACAAAAATCCGCATTACTGTAAAAATAAAAACTTTGTACTTACTTTTAAATAAATATTTTTAAAGTGATAATCAACTTGACAAATTTTCATGAGGATTTATCAACTTGTATTTTCTAATTAACCTTGAAAAAGTATGTATTTTAAATTAAAAAAGGAAAGAATACTCATCATATTTATACTTATTAAAGCTGCTTAATGATCTTCATTTTTATGCAGTTAAAGAATCATTATTTCTGTAGGCACCTTCTTACAGAATGTGAAGTTCAGGTCGAATTTGTAACAGTGTCTGTTACAAAAGCAGACTCTGCTGATTTAGTTTGTCTCTGTTTTTATTGAACGCAGAACCTTTAGACGTGTGTGTTTTCTTGCATAAAGCTCCTTTTCAGCTCTATAATCACGAACCAGTTAATAAACATTCAGAGTTTCCTGAAACTGTTGGTCTTTAATTCATCTTTCACAGCCCGTCATCATGTGAAATATGAACTTCATTTGTTTCTGCGTCCTCGGTACGAATGTGAGGCCGCTCTCTAATGAACACATTGAAAATTAATCACAGGCTGCAGCGTCGACAAATCAACAGCATTGTGTGTCACTTTGGGAAACAGTGAATAATGGCTGAATCAAAGTTTGAACGTCTGGCCTCTGGTTTCCTCTATGATGAGCTGAATCAAGACAGTCTGAGTCTGAGAGGGAGAGAAATAGTCTGCACATTCAGAGAGTGTGTGTGAATCAGCAGAAAACTGTGTGCCTGTTCCATTTCTGTACAGAACATTTCTGAGAAACACCTTGAGGATGTTTTTCCAGATTTTGGCAAAAGTTTCACTTTGGCTTCAGATGAACCAATGAGATTTTGAATGGCAGACAGCTGCTGTGATTAACAAACACTGACTGGGAAAGAGTTCTGATCATAAACTCTAATGGACCATGCTGAATCATATCATCTGCAGGGAGAGGTTTAGTAAATACGACTGAGGCACTTTGACAACTGTGAGACAGAGAAAGAAACGACGAAACAAACATTCAAATTTAAAAAAAAACATAAAGTGAAGCAGAGTTCAGAGGACTCGTAGAACTTGGTGAAAGAGAAATTGACGGACGCCAGAAGAGCACAACACGGGAAAGGAAAACTCTGTTGAAACCTGTCAGACCCAAAGATAGTAGCCGCCATTTTGGAAATACTGACTCCAACCTTCCTGGTCATATAGAAACAGTCGTCACGCGGGAAAAAACATTGGCATCTTCTTATTTATAAATGCATCCTGAGACTACTTCCCTCTTACCTCCTCGCATATATTGCACTAAAGAATTCAGGAAGTCATAATCTTCGATCTCAGGATCTTTTAATACTATCTGTTCTGAGGGTCAGGACTGAACTTGGGAAAAAAGCCTTCAGGCGCTGCTGCTCCCTTGACCTGGAATGCTTTACAAAAGGATCTGAAACTGTCTGATATGATATCTTTGAATGCTTTTAAGAGCTCCTTAATAAACGACTTAGAGGCTGAAGCATCTGTCTGAAGATGTTAATGTGACATGCTGTTTTTCTGGAGGTACCTGTTGTGTAGCTGTTGTGTAGCTGTTGTGTAGCTGTTGTGTAGCTGTTGTGTAGCTGTTGTGTAGCTGTTGTGTAGCTGTTGTATGCATCTGCTATTTGCATTTATGGCTATTGTAAAATTGTAACTCTGTAACTGTGCTGCTGCCTATCTTGGCCAGGGCTTTCTTGGAAAAGAGATTTTTAATCTCAATGAGCATTTCCTGGTTAAATAAAGGTTATTATAATAATAATAATAATAATAATAATAATAATAATAATAATAATAATAATAATAATAATAATAATAATAATAATAGAGGTGGAGCTGAGGGCATAGACTCGTCACCTGTCAGTCAAAGAGGCCACCCGCCTAATTTACTCCCATGCGTTTTATGGTTTATTCATCACTGGCCTGATTGCAAGTTTTAATAGAGGCTCCTGATTAGCTGAGATTATCACTCAAATCCTGCTCTCAACCAGGAGTTGCAAAATTGAGTTTTGAATGATAAAATATGACCCATCTTCTCAGTAGCCTCCATAGTGTGATCATAGTAGTACTTTTAGCCCATTGACAACAAAAATCTGAAAAATGAACATAACATTGGGAAACAAGAACATCAAATGAACGCAACATTTAACTCAATTAAAGACGTAGAGATTAGATAGCAATTACAATATTTGAGTAAGACAGTTCTTGGTTGACCACATATACAGCAGCAATATGGCTGCCGCCGACGATTGGCCTCAGAACAGTGCTTCAGAAACAGATGGGTGATGTCACAGATACTACGTCCATATTTTATACAGTCTATGGTTATGTGTTGACAGCTGTCGTCCACACTCGGCAGTATAGAAAGAAGCTCATGATGTGTGTGATCAGTGCACAGCAAGAACAAAAACAGTAAAACTTATCTGAATATAATAAATCATCTCCATGACAGCATCTTTGCAGTGATCAGCTATAGCTTACAGACAGAAACATATGGATCCATCAAGGTGGAAATGTATTCCTCCTTATGCAACTAACAGTCCTCACAAGAGCTGTCTGTCTTTCCAAAGTGTGCAGTGAAATTAAAAGTGCACATGCGAATTGAAGTCTTTTGTGTCAGGCTGTTTCTGGTTTGTCAGATTTGATATGAGATCTGTTTGAATAGTTTTAAACTGAACACAGAAAGAACAATTTATGTGTTGCTTCTTATTATGACAAAAAAATAAAACCTCGATTAGATCTTTTTTACCAGATCCATTGATAATGTCATGAGTAAGAGTTAGCTCTCCTGTCCGTCACTGCTGTTTTCAACATGTCATTGCTAAAACAGGTCAGAGGATTTTGATCTTTCCTGAAATAACTCTGACATGTACATGAAATTAGGAGCTGCTCACTTTGTAGCTAATGAATGTCTTCTGCGGTCACAGATGCATCCAACCCAGTCTGTCCGAATTTTGAGGAAAAATTCACAAAAATTCTCGACAGTTTCATGTAGATGGACACAAATCTCACTCCTCTGTGGGAATATGTCAGTCAGCATGAAAGCATATTTTGTGCCTGCAACACAAAAGCCTTACTGAAGTCAGGTGTTGAGTATAAAGAGCCACAGAGGCTGTCAGGATGGAGGTCCCAGGGGATGGATGGGTAGAACAAACACTAGACTGAGTTTTTAGATATGTGTATAAGCATTCACTTTCACGTCTTCTTCTGTGGTTTTATGTTGAAAAAAACCCAAAACTTTTTCTAAACAAAGTGCTAGTGCCGAGGGATAACAAAACTGTGACTGTTAATGTGAGGTTGACTTAAAATAAAGACATCTGTGAACCCATCAGCTATCAGATGAAGACTTTTCAGTATTTCATGGGAAGCCAAGATTACCTCTTCTATGCTCTACCTTTGTTTACAGTCTGACAGGCTACTTGTGAAGATGGAGTTGGGGTTGAGAAAGATTGGATTATTAATTGCCCTTGCACGCTGGTGTCTGTTTATAGAGATTAATAGGAGCTAATAGATGAGATTAGGGATGACGTTGCAGCAGATTGAGCTCAGCCTTCTTGCGTTTTTTGCAGATTGTTTCCACATGTTCGGCCAGTGACAGCTAAAACACTAGTGTATAACACCCCTCTTACTAAAAACAGCAATCTCACAAACCATTGGCTATAATCTAACAAGGATATACGTAAGTCTCTTTGAAGTTAGTCAATTTTTTTTGACATTCAGATCTCAGAAGATAATTCCCAGAGGAAAATTTTACTGCTCAAGGCTTTCTCTTCTAAGTCTCCGAAGAGAAAAATTGAGATTCTCACTTCAGCCTCATTCAAGTTTCAAATTGTTCTCATTAGTTTCTCCTAAAATTCACTAGGAGAAATAGTTGAGACCATGACATGAGTCTTATTTGAGACTTAAATGAGAGATCTCATTAATGGCTAATTTTCTTCTCTTTTTTTAATATATTTTTGGTCTTTTTGCCTTTATTTGACAGGACAGCTGAAGAGAGACAGGAAATTTTGGGAGTAGTGAGCGGGGGAAGACATGCAGGAAATGGTCGACCGGCCGGGAATCGAGCCAGCGGCCCCTGCAACGAGGACTGAAGCCGCTGTATGTGGGGCGCTTAGACCGCTAGGCCACCGGTGCCCAAAGAAATCCACCCCTTTAATTGTAATAATCTGGCTAAATCTGGTCAGCCCTTTGCGGCCCACATTTTAAATAAATCGTCTGTCATACCTCGTATGAAATCTCTATCTTTTGCAATTTCTCTCAAATACACTAAATCTTTGTAAAGTTGTTTTGTTCCAAACAGACTTGTAAATGAATGACCATATTGTGAAGTCAAAAAAGAGATCATTTGACATCTAAATTGCTGATCTTGCAAGTGGTTCAAATGTTTTAATGAGAATTGTAAGTTTGTGGACAATTACATTGAAATCTTAATTTTGCAGGGCACTATAAATGTTCATGAAAAGATGAGCTCAGACTCTTTCTTTGCACCATCTGAGCTCAACTTGAGACACAAAAACTGAGTCTGACAAAAACAAATGGATGAGGTTAGAGTGAGACAAATGAGAGAGCTCCCTGATTTCTCCACCTGAGCTCAAAAGGATCACAACACTTAAGAAATACCCGAAAATCATATCAGATTTTGACGAGGTCTCCTTTTGAACCGAAAGGGAGGCTAAGCTGAGACTTTTTGCAACTTTTTTCTGGGGGCAAAAATTAGAAACAGGACACATAAGCTATGGTCTCATTTTGCTTTCAAACAGATCTCATTGTTGTCTAGGAGACATAAATGAAACACTTTTTAGATCTCCTCTCTAAATTTAATTTCCTATGGGTTTCCATCTGCATATCTGTCTGCAAAATGAACGTTCTTAGTTAATTTCATCCTCCAGAGGACTGCCCGATCATCTGTTTGTGGTGAGTCTCAGTTTCACTGTAAATAGTAAGTTACACAGAGGCTTCAATTTGGAGAGAAATACATCGTTGTCAAATTACTGCTGATGGGAGCATGGATGTCATTACTGTGGACTGTGTTCCGCCTGCTTTTGCTCTCCTGACAAACTGAACCCAGACTGTCCTGCAGACACCAAAACTGGCAGATACCTGATTGGTCAATACTACTGGGACTACAAACAAACCATATTAGAATACTTCTAATGATATTATCCAGATCCCAGAGGACAGATTCAAAAAAATGTTTGTAGAATTTTTCAGTAAAACATGGCTCAGTGGGTAGAGTCGGTCATCTATCAATCGGAAGGTTGGCGGTTCGATCCCAGTACCGGGAGTCACATGCTGAAGTGTCCTTGAGTAACCCTGAATCACTCCCTCTGTTGTTCAGAGGTGTGTGAATGTGAACTAATGAGAGTAGCCAACACTGATGGTCCCTCACTACATAGCAGTCTCTACCATCAGTGAGTGAATGGGTATGAATGGGTGATTGTGACGAGTAGTGTAAAAGCGCTTTGGGTTGTCAGAAAGACTAGAAAAGCACTATATAAGTCCATTTACCATATATGATGATTTTGGCTGATATATTAAAATATTAAAAGATGATTTGGGATATGAGATCATTTTCTCTCAGGTTATCCAGAACAACCCCTAGCACACCTGCAGTGTCTGGGCCTCCTCTCAGTTTCTCCGGGTGTATCACAGGCAGAACAAAAGAAAGTGTCCAGAGAATAGAAATGTCAGCTGCAGACACTGCTGAGCTCAGAATCACACTCATGCATGCACGGCCACTCTCGGCTGCTAAATGCTAAACTAATTGTGATCCATTCCTGCCTGAAATGATTTGAAAACCATTAGAAACAAGTGTTGAGACTTGAAATGGGATTATTTGTCTGGTATTGCACAGCAATTTAGCAGCCAATCAATAGACAATGTGCTTAATCTAACTGATTTCAGGACTCGTTGGGTGCAGGAGTGAAGAGCCTGACTGAGACACAGCAGAGTCCAGGACTTACTGAAGTGGAGTCACCATGTATATGCAGCTGTTTCAGGAGCTTGTGTTTCAACTTTAAGACAATGAAAGGTATGATTAGCGTGCAGGAATAATGCACTGGTTATATCACAACAAATTCAATCTTATTTATCATCTCTCAGGGTGATGAGAGCCCCATATATTTAGAGTATATTTGGAGATTTACTGTATGCAGATTGCATGTCAGTTTGTAGAGTTTCCTCCAGCCTTTTTTTTAGATTTGTTAATTAACTACTGAAGTGTAAACAGACAACTTTTCATGCTTTCCTTCCTGGAGTATTATTCAATGGTAGTGCTGCTGTTGCACAGTCAACAAGATTGCTGTCCATCTACTTAATAATTTCAATTTAGGGGCGCTGGTGGCCTAGCGGTCTAAGCGCCCCACATACAGAGGCTACAGTCCTCGTCGCAGGGGTCGCCAGTTCGATTCCCGATTTCCTGCATGTCTTCCCCTACTCTCTTCTCCCCATATTTCCTGTCTCTCTTCAGCGGTCCTATGGAATAAGGGCAAAAAGCCCCAAAAATATAACTTAAAAAATAATAATAATCTCAATTTATAAAACAGTTGTTAAAACACTGATCTCAGTGCTCAAATCAGGCTGCCTCTTTTTGGATAAACAATCAAACTTTGAAAGTAGTAAGAAAGTAGTATCTCACATGACCATCACTTTACTAAATGATGTTCAACAACATAAATACTGAGATAAGGTTTTTGTACTCTGTTTTACAGGACTACAACCCAAACCACAATCTTTCTAAGATGAAACAAATACATCATTGTGTTGAGGTTTCACACAAATCTTGCAGAAACGTGCCTGGCAACATCTGCAGATCATGACAGTCTGAGGAAATTGGCATGGTTTTTTTTTAGAGAGGGTCCCAACATGAAGGACACATAAAGATCCTAGTTTAACTTCAAATGCTGGTCTCAGGCTATAATGAAGCTTGGATTACCTCTGCGTGTAGTAATAAGGTTGCAGGTTTTTGTTGCATGTTTCTCCAGTTGAAAGATCATCAACTGAAATTTGGTTGGAAACCTCTTAGGTGGCGAAGCTCCATCAAATGTGTTAACATCAGAGGTTTATTCTTGTTTTACCTCTGTTAGTCTCACTGTCCATCATTGCCCTGCTCACCTCCGTCAGTGGGACCCTTTTTCTTTCCAGTTCCACCATCATATATATTGAGTCTATATTGTCCTGGCAGGTCTTACCCAGTTACAGAAAGAGCTGTACAGTGGACGTGATGTTTTTGCTTACATTTCGCAATCAACCTTTAATAAGTCAAAGAAAAAAAGAGTCATTTCCCATTCAGAAAATAGCCCGGACTATTTTGAACCCTTATAGATAGTCTTTTTTCCCTCTGTGATATTCCTTTCTGTGTCTCATCTGGCCCTCTCCAAGCTCCACATCTGTGTTCTGCAGCTCTTCCAGATTAGAATTGGCGAACGTTTCCACATGAGGTCTTGTTGGATCACCCAGTCTGAGGTCTCTGGCAGTCTGCAGCAGGTTTTATTTATTGTTTCCACTGTGGTTTGAATTCTCCTGGCCTGTGCCAGAGAAGAAGTCCTGTGATACGTGAAAGCTTTGATGCTGAGCACTAAAGAGAAATTCAGTTTATGTTTCATCCAACCACAAGCTTCCATGACAGCTTCTTCTTCTCTTACACACACCTCTTCAAATAGATAGTTTCAGCAGATATCAGTCAGGATCTCATGTGAGGTTCAATCAAATTATAGTCTTCTCGTTCGTGACCAAAGTGTGTGTTCTGTTTTATCTGTTTGGACAGATATGCCAGGTGAGCAGATAATACCATAAATTCAGAGAACAAGACCCACTGGTATTATCTTTTTTTCCTCAAAAAAAAAAAAGACTGAGTGCTGTATAGTGGTGCAACCAGCGTAAATGTATGAAGTGCAGGGACGGGGATTTTGTTTTGTGATATTTTACCCTTGTCACACACATGCAGGGTCATGAACTTCAATGCAGCCGCCATCGCTACCCACTGCAAGCAAACTGACGTGATACAAAATAGGTTCCTATTCTTGATGCATTGCAGAGCATGCTGGGAAACATGGCAAAATGGACCAGACCGATAGTTCCACTATTTAACATTTTCTCTTCCTTATTAGGTCAATATTGTGCATTTAAAGAAAACAGTGGCATATTATTAAGTTAATAAAACTTGTAATGTGCTGGTTTGATTGACAACAAGTGGCCAGCAGAGGTGGGTAAAGCTACTCTAGGGGGGTTGGTCGTTGGCAGTGGGTCTGAATCAAACGGCAACCTCCAGCCGCAAGAATTGAAGCCAATGCAGAAGTGTTAAAAACTGCAGTTTCTCGACTGTCCGCCTTGAGGCTGGCTCCGGAAGTACCGGAAACCTCGAAGAGGAAGGAGGGGTTTGACTTAAGGCTGATTTATACTTCTGCGTCGCCCCTACGCAGCAGGGGCTGACGTGGACATGAGCTCCACATACTTCTGCGTCGATGTGTCAGTGTTGCACACATAGACTGTCTAAAATATGTATGTAGTATCCGTGACGTCACCCATCTGTTCCTGAGAGCTGTTTGGAAGCCAATCGACAGCGGCAGCCTTATTGGAAATACGGAACTCAACCAGGCAGAGTGTGACGTAGTGTGAGCCTCCTAGCCAACAGCTATGTGTTCCTGACAGGGAGTCACGTCAGTCATGTCCTTATTTGGGCAAAAACTTTTCATCTTAATATCTTCTGGATATTTTTGGAGGAGGTGCACGTCAGCTATGTGCGTAGGCCTCTGTTTAGGCACGGGAGCTTCACGGGCCCCCGGTGTAGGCTCCGCCGTCGATTCAACGCAGAAGTATAAATCAGCCTTTAGGGGGAAGATATATAATGACAGTGAGCAGTGGAGTGGGACCAGAGAGTTTAAAAGCAACTCGGAGGAGGTGACAGGGGGGATTTGAAGTGGAGTTGATTTGATGACCTTACTATAGATAGCAGCAACACCACCTCCTCCCTGCCCTTCGGAGTGTGGTTGGTCCCTGTTGGTGAATCCAGTGGGTGTGGCCTGGTTTAATGAGAAATAGTCCAAGGGTTTATGCCAAGTTTCAGTGAGACAGAGGAAGTCCAGGTTGGTGTTGATTATGAAGTCATTTAGAATTAGGCTTTTATTGTTGGGGGAGACGGTGTTGAGTAAAGCCAGTTTCAGGTGACGATGTGATGTGGATGGATGGGATGAATGAGGAGAGGGCTGTGGCTGAAGGGGAATTTTTTAAAATATTTGATAAGTTCACAGAGTTTGTGGCAGATATTGTCTTCTGTTGGCTTCTATTGGTGTAAGAGTGTCTATATGAAATGGGACCAGGGAGGATGGAGGTGATGGGGGAGGCCTGTGAGGGGAGCTGATGTTTGTAGTAGTTGCTGGAACGGTGGAGGAAAATACTGTCTGACAGTAGGGGGGGACTGGCGAGGGAACCAGCTGGCTGAGGTGGAGTAGTCGAGGAAGAGTGGAAGCTAGAACGGTGGGTGAAATTATTTGTAAATAGTCAGTGACATGAGGAAAACTGTACAGCGTATTGAATGTTTGTAGTTAGTAATTGTGATCTGGGTCTGTTTGGGTGAAGTCCATCCATTCTAAAGCGTGAGCAGCGATTCCACAACAGATTAAAATTGTCAATGAATATCAGGTCATGAGTCCTGCAGGCAGATTGCAGCCAGTAATGGAGAGAGAGAGAGATCTGCTGAATCGGGCAGTGTTGGACCAGAGATGAAAACAGACTTGCCAGTTTGCTTCAAATCTTTGAAAAGTTTATTGAAGTTTGTCTTGGTAAGCTCAGAATGTTGATTGGCTGTGTTAATGACCACATGAACAACAAGTCGGCTAATAGAGGTGGGAAGCGAGGGCAAGATGGACTGGAGTTTTTGGGAGATGACTGGGACCGTGGCACCTGGCAGGCAGAGGGTGGTGGCATTAAAGAAACGGACCTTCTTAATTATGGAGTCACCAATTATTAATGTGGCTGGTGAGAAAAGTGGACAGGGGGGGGTGAGGGCTGTGTGTTGGCCGTGGGAGGCTGTGCGTGTTCGATGGCGTATCGAGGGAGTGGACTTTTCAGACAGGATAAAATACTTTAATTAAGCTAAAGAGAAAATAAAGCTGAGTGATATTGCATAAAAAACAAATCCTGGAACATAGTCTCAGTTTCTCCTTACCACAAAGTGCAGAAAATGTTTCCCAAAAGCACCAAATTGCACAATTGTATTTTCTATTTTTCTTGATTAAAGCAGTTACTCTTGGTGAAATTAGTTACTCCGCAAAGCAAGCATATAGTCAGCCAAGTAGAGTTTGTAACAAAATACACTGTATTGGTGTTCTTGTTGCTTTAATTCTGTCATCCATCCATTCAGTTTGTCAGGGCGCCAACTATGGGGTTGTGTGCAGGACAAACAGATTTTCAGTTACCGAGATGGAAAAACCATCAGCAACAACTGCAGGAGTTTTTCACCATAAACCTCTCTCTGACAGAGAGGAGAATGAAAACCAGACTGCAGTTCCTTTAACTTACAAGTCACAGAGACACACAACTTGCAGTTATGTGAGTTTTGCGTGACACCGATGATGTTTGTCCTTGAAGTCGTCAGCCTGCAGAGAGACGAGAACACAGTGTACACATCGTCACATCTCTGCTGACCGTTTGGCTTCTATCACAAATCCCTGCCATGCGGCGATAGATACTCAGTGAAAATCAGAATGTCCTTTTATCTGATGACCATCTGAACGGCACTGATGCCACGGTAACACATAACCAGCTTACTAAATCAAAACATGTAAGTGTGTGGACCTCGTCACACATTGCATATGCATAATGATGGCTCTGTGTGTGTCTCACCATCACATCAACACCTCACTAAAACCAGACAGTGCCCTCTGCGACCACAGACATGAATTATGGATTCTAATATTAAATCAGGAAAAATGTGAGTCTTCACAGTATGATTTAATTTCAGATAATCATCAGTAATGTCTGAAGCCTGTGTAAATTCCTACAGAAATGTGTTACTGTTTGTGTTTGCAGTCCACAGATGAAGACTTTACCAAGTCACATCTCTCTATGTCTCTATGGGATTAAACTTTGATGAGCAAATTACATCGTGTGGGAGCAGTGATATAATGCTATCCAGTAATATCACTTTGTTGCTGTATTTGTGAGTTTTCTGGGAGTATTTGTGCTCATTCTTTTTCTGGCATCATCCACTTTTACTCCACTATTACTGTGAAATAAAAAGTGTAGTTTTACTTTGATACATTTCCAACAAGAATCTTTCTTAAATAAATCAGGAGAAATTCAGTGCTCTAATGACTTTGGATCAAGAGGTTCAAAACTGATGGTGGCAGTACTGCAACATGCCAAACTGGAGTAAAAATGTTTGAAAAAATAAAAATATGTAATATAAGACTAAACATGCAGAGCAGTTCAAGGCTGCAGTCAAGTCCACGCATGTCAGACGCAAGCAAGTAGCGATAACATAAGTAGAGCACCACTCTCTACTCACCGGTGATTCTGTATGATAGAGGCAGAGACAGGGGCTCTTTGCGAGACCGCCTACTATACTAACAGTACGTACTGATTTGGCCAAAATTCAGTATGTAGTATGGGAAAAAGAGCAAAATCTGCATTGTGCCAAAACTCCCCGGATGTCTGCTGATTCAGGAGAATTTCACAGTATGCATCGGACCAGTCTGCCTCACGTACCGTTTCCCACAATGCACAGCACTTGTTCCGCTTTTTCTTTTCCTTCTTTGTTGATGGGAGGAAATCAGTTTGTGGGTGCTGTGAAAGTTATCAAATTATATATAAACCACTTCTTAACTTTTTAAATCATAAGTGGATGCTAAAGAAGCATTTCCTCTATCGGCTTCACTGTTGTTTACTTCCGCTTTCCGAAACCGGAAATCCAGTGACATCTGACCCAGCTTACTGCAACACAGGGCCAACAGAACAGTCATACTACATACTAAATTCAAATACAGTATGTAGTAGGCAGTACCTACAGCATACTACATTAGTAAGTAGGATGTAGCAGGCGATTTCGAAAATAGCCAGGCTGTTTTCGAAATTGCCTGCTACATCCTACCTACGAAAGTAGTATGCAATACGTACTGCATACTGCATACTGCATTTGAAGGTAGTATGTAGAAGGACTGTTCCATTTAATCTGTTTTGCAGTATGCTGGGCCAGGCATCTCTTGATTTTTGGTTTCGGAAAGCGGAAGTAAACAACAGCCAAGCTGATAGCGAAACAGCTTCTTTAGCATCCACTTATGACTTAAAAAGATAAGAGGTGGTATAGGGAATTTAATCATTTTCACAACACCTAAAAACTGAGTGCCCTCCCCCCCATCATATGCAGAAAAAATAAGCTTACGTTGGTGATGTGCATTCTGGGAAACAGTATGTGAGGGAATTTCATCCGCTGCATACTGAGAAATTGTCCCAAATCAGTACGACATCCAGGTAGTTTTGGCATACTGCAGATTTTGCTCTTGTTCACACATTGCATACTAATTACTGAATTTTGGGCAAATCAGTACGTACTGCTAGTATAGAAAGCGTTTTCGAAAACAGCCACACTGTCAGCTTCATAGACTGTGAAAGAAGAGTAGTATAGGTATGCAGTATAGGTCATAAAGCGCAACTCCTCCGTGCTATCAAATGGGACACGGGTCAAACTATGAAATTAAAATACAGGTCAAATAAAGTTAAGTTTGAATTAGTTATGTGATGCGATAAAAAGAAAGGATGCAACATCATGATTGACATCTCTGCTGACCAATGAGGCTCTTGCAGTACTGTGTGCCTTGAAATATCAGCAAAGAGGAGGAATGGTGAGAGGAAACTTAACAAACAGTAACACAAGAGTCATTGAACTTAAATATCATGGAACAGTTAATACCAGACAAATATGTCTGATACTCAACGGTAACATAAAGTATTTAAAGACTTTAGTGATATAAGAGTAGTTCAATTTAACTTCTACCAAAGTCATTTTTTGTATGACACTTTGACTGAAGAGCGACTTCCAGGTACTTCATCTACCGCTGTGTGTGAGTCTTTTGCTCCAGAGCTCATTTTCAACCTCTACCCGGCTCACAGGATCTAATCATGGCAACTCATTCATCCTCGTATGCTAATGACACCGTGAAGAAGCCAATAAGATTCAATTCCACCCGTCTCTTACAGTAACCAATACTCCTGTCAGCACATCCTGAGGACACTTTGGGAACATGCTATTGACTGGAGCTAATTTGGTGCTTACAGCCTCCCCTGAGATCTGGACATCATTTCTCTGGAGCCCTGTGGGTCTCATCATTTATCATCATTAGCATTAGCAACAGGAGCTGACCCAAGCTAACACAGCTGAACCCCAAAATAACTCTGTGACACTGTATGTCTTTCTCAGCTTCAATAAAATTGAACAATATTTAAATAAAAACATCCGTCCTTAAGCTGTAAACCTCGACCGCTGCCTCTCACACGTTCATCCAGCTGAACGCACTGAGTCGTGACTTCATGGACGGAAACACACACACACACACACACACACACACACACACACACACACACACACACACACACACACACACACACACACTGCACACTGCCTGTTAAGGAAGTAAATCCCAAATCACTGGCAGGGGCACGTAAATCTGAACGGGATGAACCCGATTCACAATCAGCCCGAGGCAGGCAGCTCGCACTACAAATCCACCAAACTCTGCCCCTCCTCCTCCTTCTCCTCCTCCTCCCCACTAATCCTTTTTCAATCATGCACTTTTTGGATTATGCCACTATGTAATTCTTCTCAGGTATTGTTTTATAACTTAATATGATATATTTTAGTAAGGGAGGTGGGGGTGCAGGCTGTGGGTTTAGGATGGGATAAGCAGCAGAGGTCTGCAGGCAGCAGATTGCAGGCGGAAAAAAGTGATAAACCTCTGACACAAAGTCCAAATGGAGCAGGTGCATAAAGGTGCTCACACTGAACTGATTCAGTCCTTTAAAAAACTTCCCATAATGCAATGTGAACTGTGGATTTGTCCTGAGGAGGATTCAATGTCTCACCTGTCAGCATAAGTCCAGACACTTTGCATAAAAGAAGTCTTGATTCACAATGTCCTAATCCTGAGGCAGACCATCAAACACTAACAGAGTTTAAGATACAGAGGAGAAAATATAACAAACATCCTTAGTATTGTTAGCACATCCCAGAAAAACACAAACCTGTAGAGCCTACATGAGACTGAAGTGCAGTGACTCTTCAGTGAAATAACAGATCCAGCTGTTGTTCATCTATTTAACTTTTTTTCACTAAATCTGGCAAGTTGGTGCTAAAACTCCAAACATCTCACCTTTCTTGACACACTTACTTTTTACAAGCTTTTTGAAAAAGAATCATTAGTTGCATTATCACTTCAGTGTCAACAGTCTGCCAACTGTCCAGGTATATGCATTGTGCAAAATTCTAATTCATCATTTCATGTGTTAGTTGAGAAAGTGTCTCTGCATTGTGGGACCTGTATTGATTTAGGGCTGTCAGCATTAACAAGTTAATTGCAATGCAATCAAGGTTAAAAAATATGGGTCAACTTTTTAAAAGTAGTGTGCTATTTTATGTAACATTTGGTATACTATAGTTAGCTTCTCGCTGCTCTTGCTGCCACCAACAGAAAATAGGGACACCACTGGGAATTTGAACAGAACATTTTGGTTTAAAAAAAACTTAGACAGCTGCCACCTATGAGCCAAGCATGCAGGTGCAGCCAATCAGACTGATGACAGTGAACAGCCGCATCACAAAAGCTGGTAGAAAACTATTTTGGAGTGTGTGAATCACCACAGATCTGTGGATGAAAGTAAATCGAATGAGGTAACTGCAGTGCTTGATAAAAGGTGGAAACAAACTGCAGGCCAGTCAACACTGTTGAAGACAGGTTTATCATCACCGGGAATGATTGTTTCCTGCATAGATGACCTGTATCAAACAAAGACAGGAACCAAAGTGGAACTCCTGAAAAGTGCATACTCTGTCGCATTAACCAGGAATCACTGGACGTCAGTGAGTAACCAAACCATATTGACAGGATAAATATGGATGGATGGATGGATAGATAGATGGATTGATGGCTAGATGCTCAGAACACATTCTAGTTCCTGCAGCGTCTCAGTTAGAATACAGCATAAAACCTCAAGTACATTTTCTGTCCAGACTTTGTAGGGTTTAAACAGAGTTTTTCTCCATAGGTTTATTGATACTATTCTCTTGGATTGAAATAACTTTGATTACTGGAAGTCTCAGCTTCATTGCACTCTCAGTTCGGCCTGATGACACAGCTGTATTTGACCTCATAAAAGTGAATCCAGCGCAAGCTTAAACACAATATTTCTCTCTAAACACCCTCCTCCCTGAACTGTCTGCACCACCACCCCCCTCTGACAAACATTCCTCCGGATGAAGCAACATTACCTCCATTGAACAGGCATACAAATCCGATAGCTGTGTACCCGGTGTCTGCAGACAGGGAGGTGCAGAGACAGCCTCGCACATCAATTTTCTAATAACCATCGTGCAACATGACAAGAAGCAAAGACAGGAATGTTAACACATGAGGGTGGAGGGGGAACAAGGGGAAGGGGGTCACGTGATTACCGGTCTCTAATGCAAGGAGCTGTTGATGGATTTGGAGACATGATGGCTTAAAATACAAATTCACACACATCCTCCTTGTTGACCTCCTGCACCCACGCAAATATAGTGAATCAAAGTAAACAATATAATTAAAGCTTTGTCAATACGTTAAAGCCTAATCATAGATGGTAAAAAGAAAGACAGCCACTGTTCATTTGGAGCCAATTTGACCAACCTAAGCTCTATTCACACATGCACTAAACTCCTGAAAAGGTTCTCAAATTTTCAGAGTGAGCTGCGCATCAGACACAATTTCATTAAGACTTTCTCAGGATTTTATTCTGCCAGAACCCTGGTAGAATATCCACAAGAAGTCACGATGAGCTGATGTGAAAACACAGCAGGAAATATTCAGTCAAATTTACAGCAGGCGGGCAGGGTGATGACGTTTATATCATGCAACTGGTAAGAACATGGAATATATATGGATATGAATGTCAAAACGGTCATCGTAGCGTAGGTCGGGGCTGCTTCATGCTGCAAACAATAGGCCGAGGCTTTCACAGCCTGCTCTTGACTTCATGTCCTGGCTTCTGAGACTCACTTCCTACACCCAACCAATCCCCTCATCTGACAGGGAAGAATTCACACATGAGGGACATGTTTCTTTTGTTATTAAATCCTAGCATCTTCTAGAGAGAGATCTGTTTGTTGTGTCAGTCTGATGATTTATCTGTGAAGAAAATGCAGAGGTATGAGTGGATAATGCACATATAAAGACATTACACATTTTATGGAAATGTCTGTTTACAACACTTTTAGTTATATTGGTGTTTTTTTAAGACTTCAACTTTGCTTAAAATGCTCAAGATGCTACAAACAGTATAGATACAAAATTGAATTACTGTTTTTCTTTTAAATGACAACAGGTTGTAATTGTCAGGTTAATTCTGTTTTGAAGGGAAAGCTGTTTTCAGTGAGCTGCAGTGACTTGAACTGTCGTTGAAGAGCCTCTCATCCTCTCAGCCGTCCTCACTCGCGCACTCTCACTGAACAAAACCCCTGAATGTTTTTTAGGCCTTGTGGAAACGACATAAAGAGCTGAACAGGCTGCACACGCTCTTCAGAGCCGTATTGTGAGGAAACATAAAATACTGTGTCATTGTATTGAGTCAGTAAGTGGGGATTAAATGTGCTCTGTGCTCGCTCTGCTCTCTGTTGTCACTGAGAGAGTAAGAAGAGGAGGTTCATGTCAGAGAAGTTGGCCCCCGGCTCTCAGAGGAGGAGACAGAGAGAGGAGCCGTCTCCTCTAAACACATACAGTGTCCTCCACCTCAACACGGTCACACACACACACACACACACACACACACACACACACACACACACACACACACACACACACACACACACACACACACACACACATACATTATTACCACCATCCTCTGCTTTTTATCTGCAGGCTTTGGATGGGTTTATTAATCAATATGACTCAACTCATCCTGGCATGTTTTGAACATTTCAGGCTTTCAAAACACTCTTCATGCTGCTCGTTTGCTGCAGGCGGCTCAGATGTAACAGCTCATAAATGGGGACAAGTGAGCGTTAGATTTCTATTTTGAAAAAAAAAGCACATTGAAAATTACTTGGCCTCCTCAACGCTAGCTTTTGCTGGATTTCTCAGCATAAATCTTCCATGAAAGCTTTTTTTTCCCTCCTGCTTTTTGCGTGCAAGAAACTTCTCCTTCTTCCACAAAGTAGTCCAAGGGATTAAAAAATAAAATAAAGCCACTGCTCATGATCTAAAAAAGTGCATCTAGTCAAATTCAGCTGAATGAACATGTATAAAATAAATTAATTGCAGCAGTTAAAGGTGATTGTGCTAGTCTTTGCCCTGAGCTGTGGTTCTCAGGCTTCAGCAGAGGAACAAAGTTGAAGTGAAAGTGAGCTGTCAGAGCCTGAGCGGCTCATTGTGTCTGAGAGCAGCGCGTCTGTTCGCTCTGCTGTCTCTCTCTGTGGCTCTCTGTGATCACACACCTGGAATCTGATTTGAAAGCCTCACTTTTATTTAAACCTTTAAAATTTTGAGGATTCCCCCCTTCGTCTTCTTCTCTGTGTCCGTCTCTTCGTGACGTCGCTGGTAGCGGGATCTCTCCCCCCATCCCCGGGAGCGGCGGAGACAAACTGGTCGCTGCCACGGCGAGTCTCCGGTTCCTGCGCCGCGCGAAGATGTCCCGTTTCAAAGCGGATTTACTTGGCTGCAACAGGCGACATGGCGGGCTGTCCCCGGAGGAATGAAGGACTGAAGACCCACAGAGAGGTGAGAAGCTACTGCCGCTCGTTTTCCCCTTAATTCATTCATCTTTTACACCGAGAGCTCGGGCGCGTAAACTTTTAAAGCTTTGCTACGACGCGCACAGAGTGGGCGAAGATGTGCGTCGTGATCAGAAAAAAAAAGTAAGACGTCTATTCTGAGAACAAATGCTGTTTTATCATTTAGTACCTCATCTGCTCCCAAATGTGGAACTTATCTCACTGTCAGGAGACACGTTTGATGCGATAACGAGATCGAAATCGAGCAGAGCGGATTTTTGCCTGCAGTCTGCTTTTTTTCACACCAACCTGCTTTACAACTCACCTGTGTCAATAAACGAGGAGCTGTAGAGGGACGCGCTGAGTGCACAGAAACAAGGATGTGGGGGCACTGCACTTAATCTTAGAATGTGGAACTGAGTCGATTATAAAATCACAAATGAGCCCTTGTAATTTGTCATAACAGAGATTGTCATCCATCTCCAGTCTCTTTTACGCTCAACATCTTCTTAAAATATATATCTTGCAAAAGTAAAAAACAGTAATAATGAGGAATGGCTTTCCTTATGTCGTTTCATCATTGCATGTTACGCGCACAAGCACTGTTCAGGCTGGTGTGTGTGTTTGTGTGCGTGTGTGTGTGTGTGTGTGTGTGTGTGAGTGTGCGCGCGTGCGTGCGTGCGTAGGGAGGGTCAGGGCCCGTAATTTTCGATACATTGAGCTGTGCAGAGGTGAACCTGTGCGCCAGGTGTCATGACCTGACTGCTGCTAACAGCCTCACTCTTTGTGATAATCAATTAAGGTGTGAGAAGACGGTGCCCCCCTCCCCCAAACTCCCAGGTGTAACACAAACTCTGTTCCGGTTGGCGGTTTAACTTTAGGGAATTGAAATTACCGTAATCCAATTTAACCTGAGAACACATTAATTTACACCAGGGAGTCAGGATGTTAAAAAAAATCAGTGTACGACGAACTGTCCTGTTTTAAATATTCATTATCAAATTATCTGCGCCGAGATCAACCCTTATTAAGCAATTAATTAATCAATGTAATTATTTGATTCTTTTTGTGGTTGTATATTTGTTTGAATGTCATCTTCTCTGACGCCTCCTTGCCGTTGCACTGCTTTTATTTGGATGACTTCTTATATTTCGAAGTTCAGCTGCTTCATCAGGAAGAGTTAGACGACATAAATCCACAAACATTTAAATTTTTATCTGCAAAGTGTTGCCAAATCACTTTAGGAACAATTACGCACCATTATGTTTTATGCTACTGCAAATAATGTTGCTCCTACATTTGGTTTAAAGACACACACTAAAATGAATTACGCACTTTAAATATGGCGACATTTTGGCATATACAGTGACAAAATTAAAGCAGTTTAAGATTTCAGTCCTGGTTTGCTGCTCAGTATAGCAAAGTTGGACTCTGAGATTTTCCTCCCCTTGTTTTACCCGGATGCTTCAGTCCTTAGAGACTATTAAATCCCGCATTTATCAGATAATTTAACGCCTCCGGTGAACTCCACAGAAAGAGGTTCAACTGGAGGCGATCCTCCTCCCTACTAAGCCTCGAACGGGTCCCGAAAGAGGAGCGCAGAGTGAGTGTGGATGTGTGTGCGTGTGTGTGTGTGTGTGTGTGTGTTTGTGAGGGTGGGGGTGTTGGATGCGAGGTGGAGACTGGAGGCTGGAGGGGTGGGGGAGAGAAACCATAGGTGTGCTGAGTGTGCGTCTCATCTAATCGAGCCTCGGAGCGCGTTATCTCTCCGTCATCTCCGGCTGGGCGCTCGGTGCGGAGCGGAGAGGTGCGGGGGAACGTCCAGGAGAAGAACGAGAGGAAGAGGATTCTGAGCTACCGAGTCTAATTGGGGGGGGGATTCTTGTCCCTGCTGAGTGGCTGAAACAGATCAGAGCAGGGAGGAGAGGAGAGAGAGGAGAGATCCGCGCAGAGATCCTCGTGCGGGAGTCTTTTGGAAATGAAGGAATCGTAAAGGGGAGGCACGCGTGGCTGCAGGTCAAAGTTTGTTTTGCAGCTCTGTTTTTTTTTTATTCCGCGGACATCACGCGCCTCAGACTGACGCCGTGATGGAATGACACTTGGAAAGAGGATGATGGACACTTTGGCACCGGAGTTCGTGCACACAGACCCCCCCACTCATCCCAAGAGGCGCGGTGCTGACCGAGCCCCCAGGACGCTCATTACTCATTTGTTTTAAAGTGGCAGGAAAATCCTCCTCTGATCGTTTTTTTTTTACAAACAGCAGAGAGAGATGGTGCGCGCAGTGATTCCACTGAGACTGACGTGCGCACTCATCACATTCCCGCTAAGCAGCGCGTCTTAAAGAGCTTCATTCTTCATTCATGTTCACTCTGAGCTCTGAACTTGTTGA
Organism: Notolabrus celidotus; assembly: GCF_009762535.1. Taxonomy (NCBI): domain Eukaryota; kingdom Metazoa; phylum Chordata; class Actinopteri; order Labriformes; family Labridae; genus Notolabrus; species Notolabrus celidotus. The sequence goes on from NC_048288.1 coordinate 18,503,000, forward strand.
GCAGCGTTAAAGAGCAGGGGGACGTACAGGAGGTGCGTTCAGGACATGTAAGTTTTTGCTTTTGCTTGTAAAGTTTCTCTGAGTGTTGGAGCATTAAAGTGGCTGCTTATTGTGGTTGGATGTGACTTGGTTGTGGCCTGACTGGGTTTATGATCTCCTTAACAGAGAGGAGGAGGGCAGCGTTTCAGATCTGTTGTTTTTTCTTCCTAAACTCCAGAGACAAAACCTCCCTCTGATACAAACCGGTTCATATTTACACATTTGGCGACCTTGAATGCATCCAAAACTTCACATCATTTCTGCAGGTCATCCTTAGAGGCGCCCCCTGGTGGAGCGAATTACCTCATCGTTACTTGTTTATCACAATGCATAATGACATTAGTGTCCTGCTGCTACCTTTGACACGTCACAGCTGAGCACCCTGATGCAGCTGGATTAGTTTAGCTTCTGTTTACATGCAAACCTTCTTCTTTCGTCCTTCTAAGCCCGCTGTTATTAATGGTTTTCACACAACTTTACTCTACAGCTTTGCATGCACTTGAGTTTCATAATTTATGACATAATATGAGGATTCATATGGTTTTACTTTGGCCTTGCATTAGACTACATTGAACAGTAATCCCTTTAAGGACAGGTATATCATCAAATCTGATGGCTGCAGGGTTCAGGACTCAGAATCAGACTCCTGCATGACAATAATGTGTGTTTAAGAACTGGATTACAGCTGTTGATCTGCAGGACTCGGTGGTTATTGATCTAATTATATTTTAACTCCCCATAGTAATTTTTGTGGGCTTAATGTAACTGTGAAACCCCGACTGGTGATGATAAGTGATCTTCTGTTAGCAGCTGTCTCTTTAAACCCTGCAGCTCTACCTGTGCGAGCTCATTCCTCAGAGCTAAAGTGGACGCTTGGAGCCGACATGTCAGTGTGGCTGCAGAATAATGTGCCAGCAGCCTTTTAGGAAAAGTGTCTTTAATAATGCATAAGGTGTTCCTGTGTCGCAAAGAGAAGCATGCTTGGTGGCTGAGGAGAGGCAGAGGGAGGGGTAAGGGAGAGGGAGAAGAGGGGGGGGGGGGGGGGGGGGGGGGGGCGTGATCTTGTCTCACTGTCTCATTGGGCGCTCCATGCACTGATGTGGCGCTGGAGTAACTGACGCCCGAGGGTGTTCAGCTCGACTCGGGGCAGCTCTCCCACAGTCACCCTGTCAGAAGTGCTGCTCTGCACACACAGAGTGCATGTGGCAGCTCCAGCAGCTCCAGGGGAGGGGTGGGGTGAGTGGGGGGCGGAGGGAGGGAGGGGTGAGACAGAGGGAGTGATAGAGGGTTGTGGCAGATGCAGCTGGTGGAGGCGAGTGAAGCACATCTTCAGCAGTCAGGGACTCGCCGGCCTTCAGAGGCCTGACCTGTCGGCTGCAGCAGAATGGAGTTGAGGCTACAGACATGTCGAGTTAGAGGGAACAAAACTGCAGCAGGGTTTGGATGGAGCTTTATGAATCCAGGACTGACATACTGGAGCAGAGGACTGCCTCAAAACATATAACAACCATAAACTTATGAAACAGCTATCACATAGCAGAAATATCATCCACAAACAGCTAATGTGCAGTTTTTAACTTACTTGAAGTATACTTCAGAAGATACACCCTTCTTCAAATGACTGTTTGAGCTGCTGGTGAAGGAAGTGGATGACTACTGTAACAGAGGACACACAATTTGTGTAACAGATGCATGAAAGGTGTGAAAGTCATCTCATGTTATCCTCCAAAGAAGAGGAAATTGATGAAAATTGCTGGTAAAATATATCACATGCAGCTCAGCTAGCAGCTCCCAATATCAAATGCACAAAAGCTCAACTCAGTCACACAGGTTTGTAACCTGAGACTGCTTTATTTAGTGTATAATGACCTGGTGTGTTTGTTTATAAGAGGAGTAGACCTCCATGTATTGTTCAGCCCCCTTAAAAATGTTGTGAGGGATGATCACTGTGAAGGAATCCTGAGCTAGAAACAATACGCCAGCAGCAGCTCAGCTAGCAGCCCCCTTATGACGTGTGGCAAGAGCATCAGAATAAGAAATAATCAAGTTTTTAAAATGCTTCAATTTGAGCAAGTCAAAAAATGTATGACAAAGTGGAACTAATGACTAATAACTAACTCAAAAAGCAGCACTATCATGTTGTAAAATATCAGTATTGAACTGAAGAGAAATAAATAATCCTGATCACATTTGTTTGTCTCATCTCCCAGCTCTAAGCCATTGCTTTTTAAAGAGTGAGTCTCCTTAATCTTTGGTTTTCATTTTTGCAGTTCCTTTCAGGGCAGAAAAAGCCTCTTAAATATGAAAAACTCTAAATTAATAAAATTCTTGCAGGGTGAGACACTTGTTATGGCTTTAATTTATATTTCATGCAGGTTTCACAGACGGCTAATAATTTATCAAATCAGAGGTAGAAAACAAGCCTCACTGTGAGCTCAGTTCGAGTTTAAAGAGAAACAGCCGCAGCTCTGATTCTTTCTGCGGCTGCCCACCTACCCAGCAACCCACCCCAAACACTGTCACTTAACCGGCTGTCAGCCCTCAACCCGTTCATACCTGTCGTCATTATTAAAAGATCACAGCCTGCTGCTAAGGCAGGGACGTTTAAAGAAGTAGAGAGGAGCTTTAAGTGACGAGCTGACTGGGAGGCGAGCCCCAGGGAAGAGTCGATGGCGTGCTTGCAGCTCCACGCTCACGCTGGCTGTCATGTTTGCAGGCCGTGCTCTGCTCTCCATATGTTTATTCATGAGGACAGACACCCTATTGGCAGGTTGTTAACAGGACAGATTAGGGATTCTGGAGCGGCAGGTGAAGGAATTTGGTGAGCAAAGAGCAGGCAGGAGGCTGTTTTTACTGAAGCCGGGCCAGCTTCTATCTTTATCTATCTTTCATCTGTTTCGGTCTGTCTGTCTCTCTGTCTCTCCTGCGCTCAGTGAGGTGCTGGTGGGGAATATGAAACAGGTAGAGAGAGAGGAGATGAAAGTAGGCAGAGACAGGACAGAAGCAGGGTCAGAAAGCGCCCTTTAAACTGAATAAAATGCGTGAAATTAAAAATGAAAAGGGGGAAAATAGGCAGGACATCAGTGGTAACCTTGTAATAATTCTTCTTTCCTCTGAGCTGAGCACAGCCTTTACTGCTAAAGAGGACACTTTTTACATTTTGGGACAATTTGTCAAACTGTTAAACAGTCGGGCAGGTGTGCAAGTACTGCCCCCTGTAGGAGGCCTCAGGAGATTTGAGGGAGATTATGATGTGATGACTTTTTTTACAGTGCATCCTTGGAGAGGAGAAAATGTGATTTTTTGATCAAAGAGAGTCAGAAAATGAAGTCTGGAAATGTTTTAACACACAGCCAGCAGCAGAAAGAAACTCAGACTCATCCTTCGACCTAAAAAAAAAAAAGATTAATACGATGGAAATTAAAAAGATGAGTTGCCTTTCTTCGAGTTAGTTCCAAACATGGACAGGATATGAACCTGCAGAAGCTTAAGGGTTAGAGTAAAACAAGCTGTGCAGAAATGAGGGACCTCCTCCTGTATTTCTGCACATTTGATGATTTGCATGATTTAAAAGAGTCTCCCTGCAGTAGTAGAGAGCGTCTCTGAGGACATGCGTGTAACATCTCCCCTGTGATTTGGAGAAACACTCAGTGACGCTCGAGCAGCCCCGGGGATGAAATGTAAGCGGACACGGAGGAGGGCGGTTTCTATGGCGAGTGGTCGCTGCATGGGTGGGTTCATGGAGGGGGGGTGTTTGGGTGGGTGTGATGGACTCAGCTGCCAAATGAACCCTCTCTGGGTTGCCCAGTTCTGGTGAAAGATTCATGTGCTTGAATTAAAGATGGAGCTTTCAGTTTGCAGCTCTGGCTGGTTTGTACCTGCAGTCAGCTGTCTGGGGCACACCTCACTCACAGGTCTGCTGCATGTGGATTGAATTTGGTCATTTCATGCACAAATCATGCAGATTTTGAGTCTTTCCAGCAAGTATGTTATGTAGAGTTTGGACATCTTGCTACATTTATCCAGATATTTCAGTCTGATGATGTCAGTTTACTCATAGCATGCTTTGAAATAACAGGAGTTGACCAAAAGTGCTTTAGTATTAAGGCAGAACGGTTAAAAACATTCTGAGACATGAGAGCATTTCAGTCAGGAGAGATAAGTGCACTGATGGAAGATTGTTTACTACAACACATGACGTAGAAGTGTCACACAGAAGGTCTTCTGGTTTGGACTCTGTTAGGACATTTTGTCATCATAGGATGTCTGATCTGAGAAGCAGCAGCAGGATGAATCCAGACACTGTTGGTGGTGGTGGCTGATGAGTTGCTTTGACCGGATGGATGATGTTGACTGATGATTCTGCAAAGACCGGAGGAGATGAGGAGGTGGAGGGGCGTGCATGTATTGTCAGCATTAAGGAACTAAAGGCAGAGGAGTAATCATATTGAAAAAGAGCGCAGAACAGTGCTAGGCTGACAATGAGGCTGTGCCACCATGCTATTGGAAAGATGGGAGCAGCTGACGAAACAGCTGATCTACTCATGGCAGCCTCAGACAATGACAACAGGAAAAAGACAGGGAGCAGGCGTGAGTGGGAAAAACATGAGGATTAGGATATGACTGTGAAAGCAAATATTGTCTTCATGACTGAACTAACACTGGAGCTTCATGAAAAGGCAAAAATACATGATGTGAAGCTCATGTTATGATACCGTTGCATAAGGGACGTCCATTTGGCTGCTTAAACCCCCTGATTATATTACTCAAACAACAAGATTTTAAAATCTATTTTAAAGAAGTTGACACCACTTTATCCCCCTCTGCTCTACCTGAAACTGAAACTGAAACTTACACAAGTGCTGAAAACTTGAAATCTTCAGGGAACATGCATTAAGATTTGATTTTAAACTTTGTCCTAAAATACTCGACAATATGTGATTCACTCTTATTTCTGACTGTCAAATCTCTGAAAATGTTAATTTGCTGTTACACCTTAAAATATCTGCTGTAACTTAATGTTATCAAAAATTAAACACAGCCATTTTTCCCTGTGACTTTATCTCATATCAAAAGTTATCAAAAGTAAATCCCTGCAGGAAAAGTAATTGATAAAAGATGCTTGGCCTGTTGCAAATATGCTTGTTCACGACACATTCCAGTTATTCCCACATACAGGAATACAAGAAAACAGTGTATTTTCAACACATGATGCAAAACGCTGTTTCCCAGCATCCCCTCTGTTCCTGTAAGTGTGTTTTTACTGTGTGCCGACTCTGCAGTTAATATTTCCTTAGCTAGACGACTTCCTGAGAGCTCTCCTCCTCTGTGTCCTCAGACTGTGATCGATGGTCGGAGGAAGCGTCCTGCCCTAAAATAAACTATTTTATTCTCACTTAAAATGCACATCCACACTTCTTCCATCTGCTCACCTTTTCTCCCCCCTCACCACCTCCCCCTCGGGGGGTGACGGAGGGGTTATAAATGGGGGAGTAATGAGGGGAGGGGGCTGCTGTGTCCGGGATGGCGCAGTCATAATGACCCCCTCGTCTGTGATCTCTAAGGCTTGTTATGGAAGACTAGCCGGAGCTTGTTGTCTCATTACCTGTGGCTCATACTTCTCTTTATCCAGAGGTTACACGTGCAGCTCACATACACCTGCACACACACACACACACTCACACACACTCACATACACTCTCCTCTTTAGTGTCGTCCTTAACACGGTAATATTATGTCTCTTAATGGGAACAGGGAGGCCGGAGTCAGGAGTTCTCTGGATAATTGGCTGCTTCTTCACCTGCTGACATCTCCCCCGCTGACATTCGTACATTTTACATTTAAGGTGCTTCATTTCTCGCCTCCTCTAACCCCCCTCTAACTCGCAGATCTCTTTCTTGCACTGATTTTACATCGTGTCTCTCCATATTTCTGTGCAAAATGCAATCCCTGTCTTTCTCTGGATTGCTTTTTACCACTTAAAACTCAGTATTACAGATCCTCCTGTGTGGATTTTTGCTTGTGATTTTCCTAAAATATCTTTCATTTGATTTTATTATTACAATCCATACATCCCGGGTTCAAGATGTTGTTAAAGCCGGTAAAACCTAATAATGGTTTCAAATGCTTAAATGGTTTTAGGTCCAAATTTTGCAAAACCACTATCACATCATACAAAAACGATTCTAAATCCAGAAACATGCAAAAACATACCCTTGACTCCCCAGCAGTGATTTTAACACTGAACATGTTTTGTACATAACCCGAATAGTTTGCTGTTGTTGTTAAATTTACTTTGAAGGTATCTTCTTAAAGTGCTTTTTTTGTTTCCTGATAGATGCTTTTATTTTGAAATGCTATAATGCCAAATAAATGACCGCTAATAAGCCACTTTATGTCGATAAAGCACTTGGTTGTTAGAGGCACGAGGTTCGTATACACTTCGTTTCATATGCAAATTAATAAGAAGTGACTTAATAACCTCCATTTGTAATTCTGTCAAGTTCTATGTGAAAGTGTTAAAGCTAGTAAAGAAGCTGTAACGTTGGTCATGTTTAAAGCATTAAGAAATGATTTAAGTTTGAAACACATTGACTAAGGCACACTATATATTAGTGTTTATTATATACACAATATATGGACTAAAGTGTGCATATATAATGAGGCTAAATGATATATTTAATGTTATTTGATTTAAAAAGAGCAACTTAGTGTGTCATTTTTAAGATAATTATAACTAGCTAAAGCACTCTGTTTTGAGGTTTTCATGTGGTGTAAAAGGCAGTCAAATTCATGGATATGAATCATCTTATTTGATCAATTAAAGGTTTGAAATAAATGCTTTCAAGGATGTAACTGAGCACATGTTTTTTTTGAGGGCCAAAGTGATTTTGTAAACATACAAAGGTATTATTATTTTCTTTATTGATTTCTTTTGGCTCTTACGGTGTGTTCACAGATGTTTAAAGGAACTGCTTTCAATACAACTTAGTGAGCCATCAGCTGGAGAGTCAAATCGTCAATCAACCAGAGATGCTATGTTTTAGTTTTTGAAATACTCTCTTTGAAAAGCTGATTTCAAATTGTATTGACAGTGGGGAAAAAGGTACTTTTAGTAATGGCATGTCTTGGAGTATATTCAGGTGCTTTATATTTCTAAAAGTCTGCAGTGAAAAGGTTATGTTAGCTATGAGGTTTTTGCTTTATCTATAATGATTTTGGTTTATAACACTTTGAACTTGTTAATTAAACATAGCTCAGGCTGGCAAGATAACAGCTGTCAAGTTTTCTATCCTGTATCCAGTTTTAATCATAATATGTAATGTTTCTGAATCTATAGCTAGAAAACATGGCTGTAGATTAAGTGACATCTCACATTGGTTTCTGAAGAGGAGTTATGGAGGTCAACGATGGTTGTGGCAAAGATGGAAATGCTAACTCAACCTTACTTTGGACCCATATAGAAACAGGGAAAGAGATGGGTCTGAGGTGGGCCTTGAGCCTCATGAGACAATGAGTAAAATAAATAGGCAAAAATTGTTATATAATTATGTAAACATGTTAAATGTTGTTGTACAAGTGGACATTTTCTGTGTTAATGAGCATTCCTGGGCCTTTGGAGCCAGCCTCAAGTGGACATTTGAGGAACCGCAGTAGCCTCATTTTTCAACACCTAAGGTTAAGCTGTTTGCAATATAAAAAAGTCATCAATAGGCATACAAGCTAGAGTTGCAAAAGACAGTAGACTCAGCTTTTAGCTGCAAAAGGCATGAATGCTTCCGCTAAGATGGTCATCATTTCAGATCAGTTTAAGAAGGATTATTACAAAAGCTATGGGGCCAGAACCTTGTCACTATCACCTGATGTTTGCAGACACCTTCACTGAACTATAGCTGCTAACTGATCACTTCTCAGAGGGTATATGTATCAGAAAACACACACATACTGACTCAGCTGACTGATGAGGCAACACTTGTTTATGTACCAGAGTCTTCCTCTCGTGTGTGACCTTTGACCTTGGCCTCCATCTGCAGTCATGCTGCTGTTTGAGAAACCTTCAAATACTTACAAACGAGACAAGCTAGAGTTCCTTCAGATTTTTAGGCTTGGAGTGTGAGACATAGAGGTGCACCAGGGTGTAGGTATTTTAATTTTAAATATTTTTTTTTTAATTAGAAAACACTAAAGGAAAAGTTTTATGGAGAACAGACTCTTTCTAAATATAAAATGCATTGAGCAGTGTTGTAAAAAAAAAAAAAAAGGAGAGCCCATGGTTAAATGTTTTAAAGCTGGATGCAGCTTTGTTTTTTTTTTTTTTAAAAAGACATCTTAATACAAAAACCCAAAGAAAAGGAAAATTGAGTCCACAGCCCACAGTATGTGACAGATATAAATGGATGCTGTGCAGTCTAAAGTAAATCACTGCATGTGATTCAGTGCAGAGTCTCCTGCTTCAGACAGCTTCACAGTTTAAGAGGAAAACCTGAAAGCAGCACAATAGTCTGAGATATTTACGACTGTTTTTATCTTAATTTGCAAAGTGGGAGACTGTCGAGAAGGATAGTTCAGTTCATTCTGTTACAGTTACAGTCCTGTGATTGTGTTTTTACTTGTTCTCTCTAATAATACTTAGTCAAACTTGCAATAAATGTTATTTTCATATGAAGGATGAATTGGATTAGTATTGTTTAACGTGTTTCTCATAGTGGCGAAACCACAAGCCGAGCGATAAGCCTGAACATGCTCCGCTCTGTGAAGCTCTCTGTCAGCTCATTGATTTGGTTCGACCTCCAATCTCTCATCATCAGTTTTTCCAGCAAAAACAGAAGACATGTTCGGCAATAATTCTCTAAACCGCTCAAACAAACTCAGTTAGAGTCCAGCTGGTTGTAACAGTGGAGTATTAAGCAGCTCAGCAGACACACGTCATTCTCTCAGTGTGAAAATAAGACTTTAGGAAGACAAAAATACTACTTCAAATCTGAAAAGCGTCTCTTCTTGCCTGCTCAATGTGTGATTATGTGATGAGTTATGTCGGTGTCATGTTTTGTAGCCAATAATACCATGCAGGCTCAGGCTCAGGCTCAGGCTCAGGCTCAGGCTCAGGCTCAGGCTCAGGCGCAGGCGCAGGCGCAGGCTCAGGTTCAGGCTCAGGCTCAGGCTCAGGCTCAGCTTCAGCTTCAGCTTCAGCTTCAGCTTCAGCTTCAGGCTCAGCTTCAGCTTCAGGCTCAGGCTCAGGCTCAGGCTCAGGCTCAGGCGCAGGCGCAGGCTCAGGCTCAGCTTCAGCTTCAGCTTCAGGCTCAGCTTCAGGCTCAGGCTCAGGCTCAGGCTCAGGCTCAGGCTCATATCATTGGTTGATTTTGTGTAGTTTTGAATCACTCTTGTTTGAGTCTTCCCAGTCTGCTTTAGTTGTCATATCTTGTTTTGTGTTTTCTTTCTTTACCCTTGTGTTCTTACTTCTTGTGTTTGTTTGTGTCTAGTTTTACTTCCTGAGTTTTCCTGTTTAAGTGATTGTGTGCCCCACTCTGATTTAGTTTCACCTGTGTATCTTGACGCACCTGTTTAATTACTCTTTGTGTCTTTTGTCTCTGTGTTTCCTGTCTTCTCTGTCAGTTTGTTGAGTCTTTCATGAGTCTTTCCAGTGTTTTCTCAGTGTTTCTAGTGTGGATTTTGCTTTGGACTTTTGTGTTTTGGACACCTGATAGTCAGTTTTCTTAGTTTTGCCTTTTCAGTCTTTTATTTAATAAATCGTTTTATGTCTTCTCGGGTCCTCTATTTTTTGTTTAAGCATAAAACATGACAAAAATGCTCGAAGACGTCTCGGCACATGTGTATCCATATGTACCAGGCTTGAGACCCTGACAGCCCAAGACTGTAGTGATGGGAATTCAGGCTCTTTTTAGAAAGTCGGTTCTTTTGGCTCGGCTCATTAAAAAGAGCTGGCTCTTTCGGGTCCTAAGTGGCTCCTTAAAACTTTTCTTGTTTAAATGAATGTTTTACCTGAAATAATGTAAAATTTTGTGTAAAATGAGTTGCTAATGTAAAAAAAACAAATTATATCAAATGTTTATTATTCATAAGGCTTTATTTATTTACTCAACATGGAGCAGAGTGCTACAAAATTAAATTATAAAGTACAAAAACAAGACTCATCTCAATCAGACAAAAATAACCAATGCATATTGTTTATAAACTTTTAAACACCTTCATTAACAGCAGGTTTCCTTGACTGTCTTTATTATTTTAATTGCACTGATGGGTAAACAGTTCTAATGTCCATGACCTGGATGACTGAGAACCTTCACAGACACTTCTAATGTGCCTTTGCAGGGTTTTTTTTGTGGACCCTGATTGATGACATTTACACCTTGCAGTCTGCACTCTGCCTTTGAACTGACTATGCTGTTGAAATGTGTCTAAATTTTCCTGCAGTCATTCGTTTTCTCACCTTTCCAGTGCATTCTATGTCGGTCGCGCACATTCATCCTTCCTGTTTGTCTACTCATTGTGCTGTGTGTGTCTGTAACCCCTCCCCTCCCGCTCAGTGTGGACACGTGATTGGTCAAGACGCCATCACATGTCTTGACCAATCACGTCAGGCTTTAACAGAAAAAAGACCCCCTCCAAAAAATGGCTCCCAATCAGGATCAGACTCTTGTTCACTTCAAAGAGTCGACTCTTAGAGCTGGATCGTTCGTGACCGACACATCGCTACTAGACTGGTTTATGGTTGTAATACGAACAATAATCTGTGTAAGATCTTCTGGTGATTAACTTCTAGATACAGTGGATATCGGTGTATCTGCTTGAAACTAGGTTCTATTTCTTCTTTTTGAGCCATGCTTTCTATCTATGGATGGAAATTTCTGTTTAAAAACAAAGGTTTAAAATCAGTACATTTGTTGGATCACATCTGTTTACCATGCTATTTGTTATAAAGGCAGTACAATCAGAACAAGCTAGAAGTCAAAGTATCTTTAGGTAACAGTAGAGCATGTCTGCATAAAATGGGATGTTTCGTCATCCTTTATGTATTCTTTCTGTCATCCCAGATCATGCAGTGAGGAGGGGGAGGAGGATGAGGAGGGTGAGGGATGGGGGAGGCTTTAACTGTAGTTCTGCTCCTGCTGAGTGAGATGAGGGTTTGGTGTGAAAGCAGTAGGATCCAATTCACCCTGATGGCCCCATTTACTGATTTTCTGTTTTTTTGATGGACAACAAAACACCAACATAGCACCTCCCACATTCACACCCAACACCTTTCACCCGAGCCGACCCGGGCTAATGTCCTCTCACTGTCAGACTGTGATCCCATAAGAGACCGTCTGTAAACTCACCTGCTCTTCTTCTGTTTCTCTGCAGAGCCGCTTCGCCAAGCAAGACCATGATTGACAGCACGGCAAGCTGAGGAGACCTGCCACTCATCTTTCTATCAGCGTGTCAGAGGGCTATCTCCTTCTCCCCTTCCTCTTCCTCTTCCTCCTCCCTCACTCCTCTCTTATCTTCTCAATGGGCTGGTGACCTCGCTGACACTCCACAAACCTGAAACCGACAGAATAACAAGTTTTAGGACTCAGCTCCACCTGAGGGGAGTCTGGCATGCCTCCTCCCTCCACCTGAGTGAGCTGCTGTAAGAGGAAGAAGACGAAGAAGAGGGATCCCGTGTTTGTACTCTGTCAGGAAGAGGTACTACTCCCTGAGAAGGACCAGTCATGCGTTTCCAGTTTGCGTTGACGCTGCAGGCGCTGTGGACTGGCGTTTGCCAGACGGCCATGCAGCACTACCCTGCAGCGTGGGGTCACTACGATGTGTGTAAGTCCCAGATTTACTCTGATGAAGGCCTGACCTGGGACTACATGGCCTGCCAGCCTGAGGCAGCAGATATGACTCAGTACCTGAAGGTCACTCTGGACCCCCCCAACATCACCTGTGGAGACCCTCCGGAGACGTACTGTGCTCTGGTGAGTAGACCAGACTCTTTTCTTCAGAAGTTTTAAACTTTAGGGTGTGCTTCCACTGCAGGATCTGTCCCTGCATGCTGTGTGGGTTAGTTTTTGAGACTGGTAAGGGATGCTGTTGAGTTGTTTGCCACACCCCCACCCAAAACCCATTTCAAAGTTATATTTTTCTTAAAATGGTTGTACCAAGGGTTGGGACTGTTTGAGTGTTTGCATGCTTGAAAATATAGGTCATGTAACTTCCTTGGCCACTTTCTGGTGACCTTTAGTGGTACTTGGTGTTTCCACGGCTGAAAATGGGGTCTAAGTGAGACTTAGAGGCTCCCAAGAGGCCCTGCTGGCGGTTTGGGTCTATCTGAAAGTACAGGGGCTTTGGGGCTGGCCTTACTAGGCATTTCTGGTTGGTTGTATATTGGCAGACTAATTTGCCTGCTCTTCACAGATCTTTTTACCCCTGTGGAAACCAAACATTGTGCTTGAAGAACCCTTTAGATAATCAGAAATAAGCCCCTGGGAAAAAAATGTGTGGCTACTGTTGCTGGAATGCAGTTGAAAGGTCCCAGCTTCAAAGGCAGTCATTTACAAAATACAGGGAGTTTGAGGGAGAGTCTTGTTGGCACTGAACAGTTTTGATTGGTTTAGCACTCCGTCCAATACAACACTCAGAGGAAGTTAGCAGCCAGTTTTATCGTTTTAAGTAGCCTAGAGTTCATGGAACAAAAAAGCAAGTTCTTTACGTTGAATGTATGGTGATGTGTTAATGAATTAGAATATAGTCATGCTGTGATTGTTGTGAATCAAGTGTTGGCAATGGATGTAACCTCCACACAAGACTAATCAAGACTGCAGATTTATTTGCCGAATCTCCAACAATGGGTTGGAGGAACCTTGCAGTCCCTTGAAAGGATGCTCCTTGAACTTAAAAGTCCCTCTGGTATTTTTTGGTGGAAACACTGCTTTAGTAGAACCATGGCAGCTTTCTTATCTCCATCTGTGTATCATGTATCTCCTGACCCTCCAGCCGTGACTCTTTGAAAGCCTGTGTGACTCAGATTCGCTGCCGTGGCTGAGGAAGTGGCAGTTTGAGCCCATTGACGTCATGTTTTTCTGTTTGGAGTGCTGCTTCCCTGCAAACACTCTCTGATGTGCTGTTGTCGCTGCCTGCTTGCAGAAGACTCTGAATAATGTGACTTTACCAATGACAACACACGCACAAACACGCTCAAAACCCCACACACATATGCATCAGAGTCCCATAAAGATACAGTTCCCTCTGTTGCTGTGATTTCAATGTAAAGTGACGTCCCAGTACTGTTTTTCTGTTGCATCAATAAGTGAGTGGCCTAAATATTCAAACTATCTCTGAGTGAAAAAAGTGCACAGGTGGGCTAAAAATACAACAGCATGTGTAAGGAGAGAAGTGGAGCACTATTTTAAATGACAAAATATGAGGCTTGTTTTTTCTTATGTTTAGAAACGACATGCTCATACAGCACTGTACCCTGGCATTAAAAACATTCAGTGTCAGCAGCCATTAACGGCCATTTTTCACCCTTGCTATCTTTGTTTGAAGAATCCACTGATACTCGCTGCCTCTGAGACTTTCCATCTCAGCATATTTCTCTTCCTGTGAGAAATTAATCTGTGTCTGAGTGTGTTAGATTTTCTGGTGATCAACTTTTGGATAAAAAAAGCGCAAAGTGGACGTCAGTGTCTCTGCTAGAAACTCTGTTCCTTCCCATCTTTTTTGGGCCACGCTTTAGATCTTTGGATCTATAGATGGCAGTTTGTAATTTGGTCTGTTGTCAACACACCACACGGGGATCTGGATTAAAATATCTCCTCATATGTTGGTTGGATTGCCAGAAAGCTTCGGCGGACATTTAAAGTCCCCTGAGAGTGAATCGCTCCTGACTTTGGTTAAATTCTGACTTTTTCTCCTACACCATCATGAGGTTTCTGATTTGTGTTTAAAAGTTAGATTTAATGAGGCTACATTTGTTTATATGCTTATTATTCCGCACATACCAGAGAGTAAGAATTCAATTAATGTTTTTTTAAAGGAGAAGATTTCATAAATTAGTGATTTTTCTAATCATGTCTCATAAACAATAATGCTTAAGGCTTTTTAAATTAATGAAAAGTTTATTTTTCTGATGAAAAAAGGTTCTGAGTTGTAACACGCCAACAAAACAGTCTGTAATTGACTTAAAAGTGATGGTTTGTAGGATCAGAGGGAGTTCATACTCAAACAGCTGAATAAAGACCTCTGATTGGTTGATTGCTTTGCCCTTTGAAGTTCATGTGGCGCTGTTGATTCTGTAAATTACATCGCAATCATGGAAATCACAAATTCCTGCTGGAGATGAAAATGAAATGAGTCAAAGCTGTGTATTAGGTCAAGTATTTAATAAGCAAAGCGGCCTGCTCCTTATTCCTGCTGCTTCTCACTTTGAAGCTCACAGCCGGTCGCCTCAGATTAACGCTAAATGATGGATTCATTTTGGGCCGTCGCGTGTTACAAGTCATCAAAGATTCCGTGTGAACAAATGCTTCAGGAGCTCTTTGGATAAATAGTGAGATGTTGAAGAAAAAAGTAGTAACTCTGGGAGTAAAAATAGACGGTCGCCATCAGCAGAGAGTCAGCTGAGAGGAGACACAGAGGAGGAACAAAGAGGGATTAACAAAACACAGATGACAAAGACAGTGAGCGAGTGATCAAGAGAGCGAACATGAGGGAGACAGAGACTCAGAGGACTCGGAGGCTGACTGAAGAACTAATATCTGCTGCGTGGGGAGGGATGGAGGCTCTGAAATGTGAATAATTCAACATGTTTTGTAGCTAATGTGTTTTATTCATAGGACGCATTATTCAGCCCGACGTCTCTCAGGCACTTTTCAAAAATGCTGACTCCCGTCATCCACCAAGGTTGGTTGAAGGAAAAGAGGAGGAGGACGCCATTTCTAGGAGGTCACCGTCATAGTAGGGTCAACGTGCGCCCTCCCTTAGGGCCGCTCTGTGACCTCTGATTGATCCACACTTGAACCTGAAGCGTGTCTGTGTCTGGTGTGATGTGGTTGAATCTTTGCTGAGCGGTGGTCGTGCGTGTCTGATGCTTCAGCAGAGTTCCTTCTTATCATTATTATTCTAATTATTATGGCAGCTTTAACAGTCTGATGATCTCTTATTGAATTAGCGTTCTCACTGCTCTGTCACCTCTCATGTCTCTGCCGTTCAACATTTCCTCTCTGTGCAGCACTGTAGTCATCACACATCACTGAAATATGATTCCTGCTGCTTCCCATGCAGCCCAATTCTCAGCAATCGGTTTGTGTTTACCCCGGGCTGCCTGCAAATCAACAGCGGAACAATTATCATTGATATTTCAGATACTCCAGCTGCCAATACACCGCTACTCTGCCAATAGTGGTTAGTATCGTGAGTCAGATCGTTGCAGATTCAAGCAATTATCATTAGGCCGCGTTATCGGGGAATTTCATCTCTCTGGTAATTGATTTTGCTCTGGTGGAGGCGCGTGCGTTTCCAGGGCTGCTTCCTGCAGAGCTGAAAGGTAACAGACACCAGAGAGACGCCGCAGCTTTCAGGGCGTGGTGGTGATAATATGAGGGTGGTAATCTCAGGTTGCTGCTTTCACCCTTCACACGCACACATCAACATTCACACACTCACCGCTCTCCCGGTAAAGGCTCTTTATTCTCCTCCTAGCTCTGGTGACCTTTTCGATAGCAATAAGCTGCATTCAGTGAACTCTGCACACAAACCTGCCATCATATAAGATCCTCCGTCCCCTCCGGTTAGACTCTGAGCGGCCTCTGAATCCTCGACAGATCGCAGAGACTTGACCAGCTGATGATTGAGCTGCAGGATTCAGAGAGTAGCTTTCACTTCATACATAAATAATTTATAACTGCAGTAGTACACCTACATGTGGAGAGGAGTTTCAAAGCTGGCTACAAGACTGGGAAAGTGTGTAATCAATGTTTGTTACGTCCATGTCTTAAAGAGAACAGAAAAGTAAAACAGAGAGTGTGCCAGAATATCTGTTTCCAGACTGTTACTTCCTGTTTTGTGTCCTTGAATGTAAAATTTAGAATGTCTAAAAATAGTTTGGTCATATGAGCAGAGTATTTTCATGGTGTTGGAAGCAGCAGTGGAAATGTTAACTACTCTGTGGGAAAGTCAAGCCAGTGAGCCTTCAGAAATAAAGCCTACGACTGAACATAGTGTCCACAGAACTGCCACCGGGCCTTACAGCCTACATGAGCTCTTCTTAAACTGCTTTTATAACTTAGAAAAAAACATGCTTCCAAATCATTTTGAAAGAAAATACAAAAGTTACATAAGCTGTAGTTTAATAATGTTATTAGTCCATCAGTTAAAAACAACCATATGTTGACTTTTGAGTCACTTTGTTCTGGACGATCACTGTGTCTCTCTATGTTTTATCCCCCTGCTGTAGTTGTGAGTGATGTCATGTTGGATACACTCACGTTACAAATAAGCGGGACCCTGAAGAAACCAATGGGTGACGTCACTGAGACTACATCCATGTCTTATGCAGTCAACTCACTCAGGTTTTCCAACACTCAAAAAATTACAGTTTTTCTCAGTCGCTTTGGTGCATTTCTCGAATCATCCTCGACATTTGCAAAACAGTAAATGCATTTCTCAAAACAATTTGTACAAATAGCAAAACACCATGGATTACCTGCAGAAGCCAGTATCTTGCTCAAAATCCTTAGTTCATCTCTCAAAAGTAAATATCTGTGTCAATGAACATGTCAGCGCCATCAGAGTGACAAGTCCTTGGGTCATTGTGTACAGATAAGACAGTCACATTACTTAGTCATGTTGTCAATATGACAGTGTACTCTGGAGGGACGTTCTGATGTAAACTATGGCTAAAGTTTTGATGACAGTTATTGTAAATTCTAAGTAACACCTTAGTGTATGTGGGAGATTGATTGCAAGAGACTGGACAAGATTCACATTTACATACAAGTAAATGGTATATAAGTACACATATACTTGCCAGTTGATGGTTCATGAGATGCACCTTTGAGCTATGTCAGAAAAATGGTTGAGCATTGGTTGATCTAATGCTTCACACATTTCCCTTCCTTAGAGAAAGTCAAGATTCACCTGGGAGCAATTTACCAATTCAGGACAGATTTAGAAAAAACGTCTAATGGAAATGTACAGAAATATGAGTGACATATTCTGACATGTTCAACCATTCTGCATGTGAAGACTTATGTGATGAACTAATGCCTAAATGTTGTGGAGGGTGAGACTATTCAACAGAGACCCATTATAATACATTTTGATCAACATGACATAAGCACTTGATAATGTAGGAAACAGCAGAGTACATAATCATTTGCATGGATGTCCAAAAGCATTTGTAACTTGTCCAAAGAAATGAGAAACTGCTTTTTTGATGTGCACAAGTGACGCAATGATGTGAAGATTGAACAAGTAGTTTTGAGAATTTAAATTCTGATCTGAGAGATGTACCAAAGAGACTGAGAAAAACTGTAACCAAAATAACATCACATGTGTTTCTTCACACTAATGATATAAAGCATAGAAGACCCTCCTTTCTGCGTGGAGCTCAATGATTATACTGTGTCTGGGTGTCTGTGTGCATTCCTCTGCAGCTCTGTATGCCTCTGTTCCTGCCATCATTTAAAACCAGGAAGTGCTGATGAAGGCTGAAACCTGAGTCCCTGCAGGTCGCTTCATATCACAGCCAATAAATATCTAAATGAGGAAACAGAGATTATTAAAAAGAAGGTGCAGCATGTGGCTTTTTTCAGTTAGAGCACTGAGGAGAGGACAACCTAGCCGAGGCATGAAAAGAAAAAGAAGCTAACAAATAGCATCTCAATTATTGTAATGAGTTGTATTGTGTTATTGTCCAAATCTGTAAATCTGATTGTCGTATGATGATGATGTCCTGGAGGTTTGGGTCCGTTTGCTCCTGCAGGAAATGCTCTCCAGTACAGTATATAGTTTATGGTTGATTGATGTTGCAGTAAACTGTGTAGTACGCTCATATTAAGACATGAAAAATGAAGAACTACAAAGATATTGTGACAGTCTTGTGAAATAGCCGTCTGTCTCTATTTGATGTCTGCATCATCGGGACATTTTAGTGTAACAGAATCAAACTCAGACGTGTTTCGCCAATAACAGAGTTAATTTTAAGACAAAGAATAAAAGCTTGTTTGAAGGTGTAGTTTAGTGCCTGTAACATGATGATGCTGTGAGCTGCTGGAAATACAGCAGAGCAGAAATCCGAGGTATGTGTTTGTTCTTCATGAGGTGGTGCTGATCATTAGCAGCTGTGTGCTGGTACAATCCCTCAGGAGTGAACATGTCAGGTGAAAGAGGGATGAATCTGGGGTTATTTTGTTCACTTCTCAATCTCTCCCTGGTTCATTTATTTGTATGGCATCAAAACTCAATCATGTATTCTCTCACTGTGGAACAACATATTATTTGATTTTATTAAAACTAAATCAACCAATGATAAGACATTGACCCATGTGTCAATCTTAACCTTTAACACAGAGCTTCATTTTCTACCTAACTAATAGTTTGCAAGCTTAGGTTGTGTTCCTTTTTCCATTTCTCCAAAAATTTCTCGTGTGCTCATCATCCCTGTTGGAGCTTTTCCAGGTGTGTTTCTGGTTATTGAGGTGTGCTGCGAGCTCTCATGGATTTACATTGTGATGAACAAATCTGACCTTTTCCTCGAGCTGATCCTGATTAAAGGTTTCAGACAGACAGAGATTTCACTCCCCCTGTTCCTCACCCGTCTCACTCTCAGACACTCTGCTGCCTCTGCACGAGCTCCACACCGACATTTCACCAAGAAATGAGAGCGCTGTCAGCAGCAATGTGTCTCATTTCAGACGGAGAGAGTCGGACAGAGGAAGTGTGAGACAGAGAGGAGAGGGAGATTCATCAGGGCCTCAGTGTTTCCTGAGACAGCCTGTGTGTTTTTATGAAGAGAAGCACAAAGAGCTGCTGGCTGACTCTAAAGAAGGTCAGATTCCAAAAAACAATTAACCAGCATGGAAAATCTAATTAGTCGTTCAACAGAACAGTTAAACATCAGAGCTCCAAGTCAACTCTCTCCTTTTTATGTTCCTCTTTCATCTCTAACAGACCAAACTACTAAAGGTTTGTTATATTCCTCCACAGAGATGCAAATAGGTGTGTTAATCAGACACACTCCTGCTGCATTGTTCTTCTTTTGATTAGTGATAGATATCTGCTCTTTCTTCAGGCACAGTTTGAGTTTTTCGCTCATGATGTTCATCTGAGCTCCAGGGAATTCAGACTCTCTTCATGTGATTTAATGAGTCCAGTGAATGCTCGACAAACAGTTTTAAATTAAAGTGAAGGCAGCCCACGCTGCTCTATGTTCAGAGATAACTCTGCTTTATCGGCAGGACACCTTTCACTGTGTTAGATATAAAAAGTCAATGATGTATTTCAACAAGAACAGTCCTGCAGACAAAACACCAGTGACGCAACTACAATGACGCAGTTTCACGGTGCATGGAGAAGATGTGAATTAACATAGAGTAGATTGCGGCGTGTAAAGAGAACTAAGAATTGTGCATGATTTGCCCCCACTATCTGCTCTGCTCTGGTCCAATATACAAAGCCTGTTGCGCAAAACCTGTTAAGTTTCACAGCTCTGTGCAGTTTGCTCTTGTTTTGTGTCTGATTGTAGGAATGAGCTGTCAGCATCTCCACTCTCTGCTGCTCTGATATTTGTATATGTCCACACCAAGCGGCAACCTCAGATCTAAAAATATGAGTCCAATGCGGAAGTGCTAAAAACTGCAGTTCATCGAGATCCGCTTGAGGCTGGCTCTGGAAGTACCGGAAGTCACATACACATGAATGGGAAAAAAACGATCTTTACAGCAGAAATAAACATGTTTACAGCCTGGTACAAAAGACAAGTGTAGTCTGGATAGCTAGTGATCGGGCTGAATTCTTTTTTAACGCGGCAATTTCGAAGATATTGAAATTACGAGTCCTCCAATGAGAGGCACAGCAATATGGCTGCTGCCGACGATTGGCTTCAAACAGCTCTTCAGAAACAGATGGGTGACGTCACGGATACTACGTCCATATTTTATACAGTCTATGGTCCACACATAGATTAGGAGCTGGAAAGGAAAGTGATTCCTCTTACCAGTTTATTGTGAAGCAGATTAATGACGGATGTGAGACCGATTTTACTGTTTATAAAAAAACTTCCTTTCTGGAGTGAGCCAGCAAGAGCAGCTCATTCAAAGAACAATGGCTTCTACCATCTCCACATGTGTAGCCAGGGTTGACACTCGGACAACTACTTCCTGACTGATTTGAACTCCGGATAATAGAAATGTCAAAGTGATATAAACAGATTTTATGCACAGATGCTTATTTTTGAGTCATCCAGAGGTGGAATTGTTGTGGAACATCACTTACAAACACTGCGGCGCAGTTACGACCAACTCACAGTCGTGTTGGGCTGTTGGTGGCGTTGTTTGTGAATTAGAGGTTTTTGTAATGAGGTTCACTTTAATGGAATGAGGCCAATTTTGCACCAGGTGAATGCATAATGGCTCACTTGTTTGTGGCCCATTTAACCCTTTGGGTACTCTGTGAATTAGATGTTGTTATTCTTTCTCATTTGCGCAGGTTACAAAGGCATTAAGCTGTTGAATCTGTTGATGTCACAATTAATACAATAGACGCGGCATTTCCAATACAACTGAGTAACACTGAATTGACTCCAGTTGCAGTTGAATTGATGTTGTCGTCGTTCGACATCCAGCAAATTATTTCTTGCCATTTTAGGACAGTTCAACAAGGAATTCAAGAAGTTGAGTTAATGTTAAGAAAAGCTTCCACAACATTTAGTATCAATGGAATGTTATTGTCTCAATTTTCACATTTCAATGCACCAAGCTTTTATTTTGTATTCTTACACTCGGAGCTGAAACAGTGCCGTGAGGAAAGGTCAGATTCATTCTGCACACAGAGAAGTGTCAGACTGAATCTGTCTGCTCCATGTGAAGGTTATACACACCAAGCTCACATCAGGAGCTCATCACTTTCTCCTCCTGTTTCCATAAAGTTTGCATGAGCATAAGGCTCTGTCTGAATTTTTACCCTGTTTCCTCAAACCGCTCGTTCTTCTTCTGGACAAATACACAGTCGTCAGCCGGCAGAGGCTCAGTGGGAGACATTAAACTGGTGTTGGCAGAAAATCACACTTACTGTCGTGGGCATGTTGTGCCCTGGACTCACACAGTCCACAGTCTGAGGGGGAATGAGTGAGGAAACATCCAGCCTAAGTTTTTCTTTTATCACTCGGTTTTAATGAAAAATGTATTTGAAGGAAGTTCTGTGCCACATGGAGTGTGCCTTTTTCAGCACCCCGAAATTAAAATCAAGTGTACAAAGGATAATGGACAATGCACCATGGTCTTTGTGTCATTTAAGACCTTGCTTTGCAAATGGTGCTGTTGTTGGAACCCAAAAACACGTGTTGCAAAAGTCTTCTCTTTCAAAATCATGCCCTTCAAATTTAGTTTGAAGGGCATGTTTCCTGATGCAGCATATCTGCAGAAGTAGGTTAGTTATTCACACTCCATCACAGTAGGTGGCAGTAATGCACCTTAACCCCGGTTATAACCTACTATTTAAACACACATTTCAGAAATGTGGTTCACGTTGTCATCAGGGACATGGGTGGGTCCTCAGACTCGAGAACTTATGATATAAGATACTTTTGGGTTGTGTTTGAAAATTACATATGATGGCTTTATTGCTCTGATGTAAGCTGCAATCATTAACACATAATAATAATAATAATAATAATAATAACAATAACAATAACAATAACAATAATAAGAATAATAATAATAAGAAGAAGAAGAAGAATAAGAATAATAATTACTTTTCAAATTAAACTTTAACTTAACTTTTTTTAATTCAATAACTGTATTTGTATAGCACCATAAAAACAAATGTTTACAAAGTGCTTTGGCATGCAAAGGAGTTGGAATACAAAATAAACCTTTAACAGACATTTATTCATCATATTTAAGCAGTATCGTGTTGTATGCAGGGATACAGCCTTTTTAAAGAGAAGAAAAATAAAAAGTGGTCATATGTTTTCAGTCGTCTGACTACAAACAGAGACAAAAGTACAGCAAAAGAAGTTTTTACTTTAATGTCTGAAATCTGTTGACCAGATTTCTGCAGGCAAGAACAGAAGCCTGGGGAAATTGGCAGTCACCCCCAAACTCGCGAGTAGTCATGGGAGAATAGACAATGTGCAAGGACACACTTGCTCTACACTACAGTACAAGTGTGATACAAGAAGCCTCATATTGTTAAGGATGGTGTCATATCAATAAATATATCCGTTTCTATTTAGAGCCAAATAATTATCAATGTTATTTCATGACATTGTGTACATAGATAAAGTGTAGAGAATACCCAGTTATATTATTTACGAAAACCAAGCATTAATCTACCATGGGAAAAAATCTTGGCAGCATTTACCAACTTATAGCTGCAAAAAACTTCCTTTAACAGGCAGAGACCTTGAGCAGAACCAGACTCATACTTACTGTACTCACATTACTCTGAGATACTGTATATCTGCTAAGACCGGAATGGAGCAAGAACATGGAATGGTAGATACTAAAAGAGAGATGAAGCCACAAAGTATAAATTTAACAAATTTCTTGTTTACATCTTTACACCAGCCAGCTCGGAACACTAAAAGTTCACTCAGCACATTTAAAATCTAACTGTAGCTGTCAAATCAGCCTGTAGATTTGATGATTTCATGCTAGAAAAGACCAACCCTGTGTTGTCTTTATGTATCTGAGAGGACACGCCTATCGTTTCATGAGTGTTATTGTAGCAGCTGTTGTAGCATAGTCTCAAACAAAACGACAGAGTCTGGCTTGATGCTCTGAGTCTTGTTTAATGATACCGAACACTCTGCTTTTACACACTTCACAACAATGTCACACAATCTTGGCTACGTGACGGTCCCCATAACCACCAGGTCAATATTAGGCAATGTCCTGGTCCTTTGGCAACATTGAATAATGTCCTACAAGAGGGTGCTGTGGCTCCCTTCCCGGTTCCACGCATCAAACATCCCTTTGAGATCTGGTAATGTTACGAGCCAAAGAAAACATGCTTGTCTACACCCAACACATGTCTGGCTCCAGGTTGGAGTGACCCAGCACTACTTTTGAACTCATCAGAAGTTCTAATATTTCTAATTATCATAACCTCATAACAGTTACACAATGCCTGCATGTTCCAGCTCTTGGCCTTATACAGGTCTGATACCAAACCTCCCAATAATATCAAATCTCCCATTCAGCATGAAGATTAGGGTGTTTGCTTTGAATGGTCTCTTGTGCATTTCTTTGAGATTTGGATGTAACTAAAGGCCCATTAAGGGATGCACAGTGCAAATCAGCTAAGGCCATACAAGCTGTAGAGTTCAGCATTGGTTTACTCACTCTGTACAAATAAACATTGAATAAATAGATACATAATGATGTGGTGAGAACTAAAATCTTGTTTGGTGTCATGGTACACATTACAGCAGTGTCATCACCTTCAACATGATCCTCTGTCGTTTGCTGTGTTACTTCAGTTTGGATGTAAAGGGGACAATTCTGTCCAGAAAAAGAGCAAACCGGAGGAAATGTTTACTTCCAGGCAGAAACTTTGTGAAAGTAAAGTTAGAGAGAAGTTGGTATGCAGCGTGAGGTGCTGCTCTGTGATGCCGTGTTGTGTGTGTGTGTGTGTGTGTGTGTGTGTATGACTCGTCTATCTGGGCTCCATCAAGGCGTTCAGTGTTGCCTCACCGTTTACGCTGCCATAACAAGATAACAGGGGGCCTCTCTGACTCCCGCATCCCACAGGAGACTCTGTTGACTTCTTTTTTTTTTTTTTTTTAAGTTTGGAGCAAAACATGTCCTCCTTTGCCGTAAAGTGCAGAGAGGAAACTTTGGAGAAGCTAAGGAACGGAAAATCTGTCTTTTCCCTCCCCCAAATTTAGATGTAAAACATGGTAGACTGTGAGACTTGGAAAATGTTCTCCTGCAAATATGTGGATGAAGCTGCCATAGGAGAGGCTAACATTTTATTTTTCGGGAACATAAACACAACTTTTTTTTCTCTACTCAGTCTTAAGATATAAAACAACGTCAGAGAGACAAACTTGGAAAATGTTCAGAAGAAGGGGTGATGTGTTTTAGAGTTTTCGTTGGGTTTCTCTATGCTTTTATTGAGAGGATAGGACAGAGGAGAGGAGTCAGAAAACAGGGAGGTTATAGAGGGGGATGACATGCAGCAGAGGACAGAGGGTGAGAGTGGAACCTAGGGCCACTACTGTAAGGGCTGTAGCCTCTAATGTGTTATACTGAGGAAACAAAAACATGATCTTTTCACATATTTTGATGTAAAAGCATGCTAGAGAGAAAAGCTTTGAAAATTCCTCTGCACATACTGATAAAATAGTTGCTATTATTTAGGCTAAGAGATAATGACAGCAGAGGGACAAGGATGGCAGTCAAACCCACAAACGTCAGTTTGGCTTGTGCAGCTTGAGCTCTAACCACTGCTTTATTACCAGGAAACAAACACATGATATTTCACTTTGATTCAGCTTGTTTCCACACGCAGACATGATAAATATCCAGAAAATTAATATTGAATAAATGTCTAGGGAGGAATGATTTTTCATCGCTCAGATTTAGACTCTGAGTATTTTAAAGTCTTATTATTGACTCCAAGTTACCCAGGAGGATATAACGTTATCTTATTCTTTATGGCTCTCTGCACTCATGCAGAATATGCACCATGCATTAAGCCTCTGATTTGAATGACACACAGATTCTTGCTCCCTCTCGTGTTTTATTTGACGAAGGCACTTTTATACCCTTTCTCTTCTAGTGCTCTGTTGGCTCTAAATCCCACTGGCTGTAATGGGGGCTTTTGTTGCATTTCACAGTTCATCACTCATGGAAAATTATGGTCTTGAAACACCTCCCCATCAGCCCTCTCTGTTCTCCCTCCGCCTCTGTATGTGAGACTCCCAGAATAGATGGAGATACAGTAGTGGGCTGCGGCAGAGATCGCCTGACTTTTAATTGCTCTTTGAACCTCTGGGGTGGATTTCCCCTCAGAGCTCCTCCTCTTCCTCGCTAACGCCGATTACCACAATATCCCCTCTCTCAATCTCTGTCTCTCTCTGTCTCTGTGGGAGCAGTAACTGCACACACACAGACACGCACACATAGAGGCCAACACGCGTACAAATTGAGGCATACGGTGGCATTCATATTTAGAGGCTCTCATGTTTTCATTAATTCGTGTTGGGGGCTTTTAATTTTAATTGCAGCAGATAAGTGGGGGGTGTTCTGATCCCATCGCTCATTTTTATCAACGGAGGGAGGTCAGACGCTCCCACCGACGTGCCACACACTCTCCCTCCTCTACTCAGCATTTCAAAGCAGCAGGGCTGCCCATCCCTTATCAGCTCATAAAACCTTCTGTGGAGCGATGGCGTGTGTGAGGTGCATGTGTGTGTGTGTTTTCTATTTGGGTCTGCATCTTCATCCATACCGCATGCTGAACCACAGCACACACCTGACGCTTTTAGATGACTGTTCACTTCTGTATTAGGATGAAACCTGCTGTATGTACTAATGTGAGCTCCTGGGGTGTGGAAAAACATGGATGTTCAGAATAACATGCAAGTGTGTAACTTAAAATTTTGTCAGAGATTCTAAGACAGAGCCAGTCACCAATGGGTTGAGTTAAACTGCTATGATATTATTCCTCCTCATAGCAGCCATACCAATTTAGACCGAAGTATACCAGGACATGTAGACTGCATGCCCTGGGATTAGTTTTGTATGATAAATTAATATCACCCAGATATGATGTCCTGCAGAACTTTGTTTTTCAGACTTACTAGACATCAGCAGGTGTGTTTCAGAAGGAAGAGGACACATTGGAGAGGACTTGTGGTATTCATGACCCTGATTTTTCAACCATTAAGAACAGTTTCTCTCCAGCTCCTCTCCTTGTCAGTGTGATTGTGGTATGTTTTATAGACAGACATGTTGTAGAAACACTCACTGAGCTGCCTTAAATCAACAAGTTGGTCCTCCATTTTTGACGTCCTTCTAATGTAATGATTCCTATTTACTATTGTCTCCATGGCTGCATTTGTTGAGCTTCCTTCTGCAGCCAGCTTGCTTCCTGATTGGCTATCGTTTCATTCCATGTGACAATCCAAACAAAGCGTGCTCGACTGTCCTCGACAGCTCCTCCCTCATAGCAGGATATCAGATCATAAATATAGAACATGTTTAATGTGAAAGTATTGCAGCCACAGTCTTCCTCTGAGCAGATCAGGGGAAGTAAACTCACTCCCAACATCCCTCACACCACAGGACATCTGACAAGATAATCTTTAGAACCATAAGAATAACACAGTTCTTCTGACTTCTGTGGGAAGGGGGGGATATATAGGGTCCAAAATCAGCCCGGTTATTTTGTAGTATCTGTCCTGCTTTAGAATAACAATAAGAGTCATCAGTTACAAAAACAAGTACTTAAAGTGAACACACTTTATTCCATTGAGGATTACACTGCAGCCATTACAGCCTGTTCACTGCTGCAGGCTGAAGACATTTACTGCAACAGTTTATTTTTTTGAAAACTTCATTTATACATTTTCTCCTATAACAATACAGTAGTATTGCCAACAAGTGGCCCTAAACAATTGTAAGACTTTAAACAAGTTACACAAAATACACACACAAATACCCACATTTCAGCTGTAAGGTACTGACAAGGTATAAATTACTTGCATTTGAAGGAAAGGGGAGCAAGAAAACACAGGCCAGTTGGGAGACGGCGACTACTGCAACAATTTCGACCCTTTTTGTTGCTCTCAGTCATTTAAAACTAGAGGCCAGGTTTAAAAACACCAGAATTCCCCTTTAACAGGTGTTGTTCCATGAGATGCAGAATCAACACAGCCTTTGAATCATTGCAGACATACTGTACTGCGTGTGCACATAGAGAAAGAGAAACCCTGCTGAGGATAAATCAAATAATGAAGGCTTTTAAAGAACAAGAAAGAATGACCCGATGGTAAACATGCTGTTTTGTTGTTGTCTCTGAGCTGTAGTGTGTGTTTATTTACATCAGACAAATGAAGATTAATATTTAAGAGGGTGCCACATTCAGAGGTTTCCTTTTCCTTTGTTTCCTCAGAGGAGTCTTTCTCTTCTCTCAGAGGCTTTCAGGTCCATTTTGACGTCTTCCTGTTGACTGAAATGAGAAGCCGGTTTCTTCCCCCTGTCAGGCTTTGAAAAAGACTCCTGGATTACCTTGACTGACAGCTCCCAAACCCTGAGATCGGTTGTGTCTGGGCCTCACTGAGCACGGGGCAAACTATGAATCAATATCAACGCTATCACTGATGGAAATTGAATGCTGAGAGCCCCCTCATGAACTGCATAAGAGCATTTTCCTGCTGCTCATCTCAGGTGTTTTTTCTGTCCAGCGCATCAGAGTGGAGCGGCTGTAAAAGGATGTGTAAAGTTTGTTGGGATGGGCAGCTTTTTGGAGCATCAGACGGAACGAGATGAGGCCACAGATTGTCTCAGCACAGAGCAGGCACTCTTTTAAAGTCACATTATTCTGAGAACATTTTCATTTTTCCTGTGCGCTCAGCTTGATCTGACGCAGAGAAGTAATTTGACGTTTGCTGCCATGTATCATTTTGGCTGATAGTTGCAAACAGGCTGGATGACAAGTTCAAAAAAGGAAGCAGACAACAAAACAAGAAAATGAAGTGACATTTCTGCCTTTAACTCCATCAAACCCATACAGGAATATATGATCCAAACATTACAGAAATATAAGATGATTTTTTAGCAGGTTGAACTTTTGGAGGAGACTGAAATAGCAGCAGAGGGAACCGGAGTAGTGAGTGCAAAAGACAAAGGCCTGCAAAATGTGCTTCCTTAATTAAAGGAGGGGAATAACCAGTGCAGCTATTTACACCTAATTCTGACATAAATCTGCAGTTTTTGCCCTGGTGAGACTGCCCCCCCCCCCCCCAATTTAGGAAGCACCCGAGAGCTCTTCCTTAATAAGCATTCCTCCTGATTAGGCCGGCAGAGTTACGCTCTGTTTCTGTTCAGAGAGGGGAGCTGAATTTAACTGGAGGGGAGGTAGTTAGCAAAGTCTGTCATGGATATTGAGATGGTTAGCATTTTATTAGCCCGAGTCAGGACAGAGAGTCATTGGTAAATTGGGTTCAGACTTGCAGTGTCTGCAGGACGTTAGCCTGAGGCTGCAGGGATGTACACACTTGGCATTTCAACCTCTCCATCTCCTGAGCCATCCACTCATCCAATACTGTCTGCCTCAGTCCATCGCTCCGCTAATTAGCAACTTGTTTTATTTCCTGTGGCTGCTGAGCCCGTCTCGGTCTTTCTTCCCCGGCCTGACCGTGAGAAAAGAGACAACGTGCGATGAAAACATCCCCCACAAGGTGCCAGGCACTTGTCAGAGAAGCATCATGTGACGAGGGTGCAAACGATAATCTGTTCATTATGCTCGCAGAGAGAGCGAGCGATTGAGCGGCTTGGCGTGGAAATACATTTTACATCCCCTCTGTCTGCACTGAGGGGGCTCTAAATGAAATGATTTAGTTGGAGGTGCCAGGCGTTAGCTGTTACTCTGGGACACACATTGTTGTCACGTTGAAGGCTCTCTTTCAGTAGCATTCAGCGTGGCTTCAGAATATTCCCCTGCTGTAAACATGAGGGCAAGATGCCAGGCTGCAGACGCTGAGGCAGGCGCGTCGGCGTTTGATATGAGCCCGCTCCTCATCCTCGCCTGGATTCCCTCGGATCTCATCAAGAGCTTCCTGCTCCTCATATTATCAGCTGGTGTGCTGTGTTGCCATCACCTTTACTGCTGCAGAGAATAGAGAAACA
The DNA here is from genome assembly GCF_009762535.1 of Notolabrus celidotus. Lineage (NCBI taxonomy): Eukaryota > Metazoa > Chordata > Actinopteri > Labriformes > Labridae > Notolabrus > Notolabrus celidotus. The sequence goes on from NC_048288.1 coordinate 18,532,102, forward strand.
CTGAGGAGCAGACACCACTCATCAGATGTTTTTATTGAAGGTAGATTAATCAGAAATGAAAAATATCTCACCTGTCAGAGGAAGAGAGTTTCTGTATTCCTTATGCAACAAACTCAACTTGTATCTGTGTTCACCTGTGTTCACTTTGAGCCCGCTTACACCAGAGTCTTCTTTGATCAGCTGTTTTAGCTACAGGAATCAGCAAAGTAACAGCAATCTTTTATCTTTTTGATCAATCAAACTTTATTAATGTGCCATCTCTTAAACAAGTTTAATTTGTTCCAGATTGATGTTCATTATGTTTAGACACTAAGTTACACCAGAACCACTAAAAAAGTAATTGCATAGACAGCAGTACAATATTGGTGATTAGATAATAAGAGCATACGACTGCACAAAATAGACCCACAGTGTACTCCAAATATACTGAAACAAATCTTCTGGAAGGCTGGTCCACTGTTATTGGGCCTCATTCACTAATACATGCGTAGAAATGTTCTTACTCTGTGCATAAAATAAGTGCTTACTCAAAATCACCAGATTTTCCGGATCATCGGATTCATGACATGTGCGTACCAGCCAATTTTGTTCTCACCACCTTGCGTATATTAGTGAATCAGAATCATTCTAAATTGACAGGCACGTGCCCGCCACCTGTAATCAGCATACTACCACGCCCCAATTCATCCGTATAAGGACACCTGTTCGGTGCATCAAGACGCTGAATTTCACCTCGGCAGAAATAGGGGTGATTGTTGCGGAGGTTGAGGCAAGAAAACCAACACTTTTCCGAAGCGTATCAGCAGGAGTCACAATGACAGAAAAAAATGAAGCCTGGGTTTCTTACTGAGGCTGTTCATACTGTGTCTCCTGAGGTTCGCACCGTGGCTCAGGTTAAGAAAAAAAGGTTTGATATTTAAGTGGACGCAAAAAAAAAAGACTAGCAGAACAGAAACAAAGGAAGGAAACTGGAGGAGGACAAGGACCAACTGATCTGACAGCTCAGGGTTAAAGAACGGCTACAATTATTGGAGATACCTCCATATCAGGAATATGTTCATGAACTGTGGGATAAAGTGATGATATTCAACCGTCGCCTAATGGTCATTCATTTAATTTACTGAACACAGCACGCCAGAATTATCTTGAACACTTTCTCAGGGGTGTAGAGTAACTTGTCACCAGCTGTGTCCAAACACATCCAACGAGCCTTCAGTAGCCCAAATGTGCGCTCTACTACGGCACACGTGGGGGCATAGACGTTGATCTAAATAAAACAAAAAAATATGCTCACCAAATAGCCATCTGTTTCTCAGAGCAGAGGTTCCCAAAGTGGGGGTCGCAAGACACAAATGGAGGGCCGTGAGATGTCTTCCAGAATTTTTTATTTTGAATGTGTCTAAAATAGTGCATGTTACCCATTATGATAAAATATATCGACAAAAATAGTAGCTAACCTTGAAATAAAACCTTGAAAATAGAAAATCTTTTGCTGCAAGAATAAAGTGCATGAATATTTGACAGTTTGTGACAAACATGACACAAACCAGAAATATATATGCAGACAAGAGGAAAAAAAAAAAAAAAAAAAAAAAAAAAAAAAGAAAATAGAAAATGTGATGAGTTTTCTGCCTTTCTTTTTGCCAGATGGCTATATGGCTTTTTTCTTTTATTGAATGTAGTTTAAATATGTCATGCATTTAGTTAAAAGAGTATGTGTTTACATTTTCAGAGAAAGTTGGTCGTCATCATTTGTGCGTACGCATGGTCTGGGGAAGTTATACTTTTGTTTGCAGTGTAAAAACAAATTCAAGTAAGAATTTATTGATGAATCCCAGATTTGTGCTTCAAACGTGCGTACACACAGTTTAAGCACGTATTTGTGCGTACGCACTGTTAGACTGTTAGAATGAGGCCCATTGTACTAGTAGCTTCACCAGCAGTTTTCTGTCAGCTGAAAGTTAAAAGTGAAAACTAAAGAAACTGTTTGACTTCTTGGAAATAAGTTGATTTTCTTTGTTAGAAAAAATAAAATGTGTGGACTTATTTGTGTACAGCTAATAAGAGGAGTAGCATTTTCTCTTGGACGCCAAGTGAAAACAGTCTTTTCTCATTTCATACTGGGTGAAACAGCACCCTCTGATATGATATGATGCATATGATGCTGTTGAAACTACAGTTTCTATGAATTAATTTGCTTCTGTCACGCCTCTGAGGAGGTCAGGTGACGTTGACACCCTCTGGTGAAAAACAAAAATCAAGAATTATCCAATTAGATGAGGCTTTGCTCATGCCACTGCCAAACTGTGGTTTGTCAGGATTTGGCTTCACACCAATCAAACCACAGCATGGTATCAAGAGCTGTGATTACATGTGCAATTTTTCTTCAGACTGATAAAAATCACTGTGGTTAAATATTCCAGTGTTTCTTTCAATTTCTGCAATAACAAAAGTCAAGTCAACTCAAGTCAACTTTATTTATACAGCACATTTAAAAACGACCAATGTTGACCAAAGTGCTTTACAAGGATAAAAGTAAAAAGTGCATGAAGACAACAATAAACAACACAACATATCAGGATATTACTGTCCTCTTCACGAGGAGAAGGCCAAAGAGAAGAGATGCATCTTCAACAAAGATTTAAAACATTCAACAGTGGGGGACGATCGCAATTGGAGTGGCAAGCCATTCCAGAGCTTGGGGGCCGCTGCTGCAAAGGCTTGGTCCCCCCGGGTTTTAAGGGGACTTTTAGGCACATCCAAGAGCAGCTGGTTTGTTGACTTCAGTGCCCGAGCTTGATTGTGAACATGGAGAACATCGGCCAAGTAGGATGGTGCAAATCCATTTAACAAAAGTGGAAACTTGGCGAGTCACGTGGAGCAGACATAAGCAGTATGAATGACTCTACCTCAACCAAGAAGACATTATCAGATTGAGTGTTTACAAAGCTAACATCCAAACATCAATGGCATGAAACGACTTCTTGATCTGATGGGATTGAAATTTCATTCTTAATTGGCCAGAGGTGTTTACATGGAGCTTTTTTTTTCTGATTATGATTTGGACTGTGTTCATGTATGTGGCATGTGCAAGTTCAGCATCTGTATGATACTGATGTGTAAGTTAAGGGTTATAATAGCACATCTGGTTACGTTCCATTGCTTAGCAGCAACAGTTCACCAGTCTTTTCTCACTTGGCTTCATCAAAAATGTCCCCATACAACACCAGCTTGAAGGAGGGGACTGCCAGAAGCTTGTTAGCTTAGTTAAGCATAACAATTGGCCACAGGAGGGAAAAGCTAACCTGGCTGTGTAACGATAGTATCGACCAACACCCAACCCACAATTTTTCGACAGGTATCAACTCTGCACATTTTAGTGTTGTCTGAAGGGAGGCAGTTTCTCTGTCTGTATCTCTGCACTCATTTTTAATTTTGCTTAACAATGACTGAGCAATTTGTTTTAATCTCAGCTGAGTAAAATACATCCTGCTAATAATCCTAATTAGCTCCCCTAATAACCCCCCCCCCCTCCTTTAAATACTCCCTCTGGTGAGCCGCTCCCTCTCAGCTGCCTCAGTGACTGATGGGAAGACTTTTAGCCTCTGAGGAGGAAACACTGATGGAATCTGAGGCTTTAACTTACAAGTTTTAATTTAATCAACAGAAAAAGTACACAGATTACTCCACTAAACACCAGATATTATTTCATAACACTGCCGATCGAGAGCATCATGACCAGGGCTGCGTCCCTACATTATAAAGCTGCACTCACAGCTGTGATAATGACGTAGACCTATCATTTCAGCTGACGATGAGACAAAGGGTATATAGCACATCGCTGTCGGCACCATCACTGCTAGCATGTACGGGTTTTTGTTTGAATTCTCATTCTGAAATGAGCTCAGTTTTATCTGCAGGTTTTCCTCTCAAACATACCAAACAGCCTTCCCTCTGAGAGCAGCAGGTACAAACCAAAGGTGACTCAGATGAATAATTGAATATGTTTATTGACTACCTTCACCAGGACTGTGCTTGACGAGACATTTCACTTTCAAATCTCAGTTTTTTCATCTCTCTAGTTGGATGTTTGCCACTCAAGCAGGTTGAAGAAGTTGGCCAGTTCATTGAGTTTTCTCTCGGTGTTTGAGCTCGTGGGAATGAATGCCGAGCAACGCTCAAGATAAAAACGTGGCTGCAGGTTTAATAGAGAGTAAAGTTATGTGAAACCCAACTTGTTTAAAACAGATGCGAGTCAAATTAATGACACGCTTTCCTATTCTTCCATCATGTTGCTACCACCAATACAGTTTTTAATCCTTAAAGAGTTGTCTCTGTTTACCATGATTCAGGTTATCAAACTTGAGATAAGATGAGATGATAAAACCTAAAGCAGACGACCATATTTCTATTTCCCACCCTGGTCTTTGTGGTATCACACAGCAGGACCTGGCCCCAGCCCGTTTAACTGTGACTCTTTTGAACCTGCGGAAGTGTTTTTTTGGGAATAGATCATAAAGCGGCTGCGTGTTTGTGTGTGTGTGTTGGTGTGTGTGTGTGACTGAGTCTCGCTGTGCATCCGGGTGCCATGTGGCAGCGAGCGGCTCGGCTTTTCCTCTGCCAACAGATAAGAACACAGGGTAAGCCGCTCGCTGTGCCAGCCTACTGGATTTCACCTCTCAGCCGTCTTTGTTGGAAGTTGCTCCATTTCTAAAGTGACAATTCTTTCAGAGCGCCATGTTGACGAGGTGTGCTGTACATGCTGGATGTGGGAATCTGTTTGAAATACATTATCAACGAGGAAGCACTAGAGAACAGAAAACAAGCTGCTAAATCCTGCAGGGGATCGTGACTGTGTGGTGGTTACAGCATTGCTAATGGAGAGCAGTTTCACATGCCGATTAGCGACATTAGCATGTAATAGGCCGCTCTGATTGTTGTGACTATGTAAGCACTTCTTAAACACTTTACAGCACCATCAGATTCTATGCGAGATAGCGTTTAATGTGCTGTGTTAGTGCAGATAAAGGGAGGAAAGCTGCTGAAGGAAAGGTGTTAGACTGTTGTGCTGACTGGATGCACGTCTTGCTGCAGATCTCTGCCAGTGAAATGTTGGCAGCAGTCAGCAAACAGGTCTGCAACACGAGGGCAGTGCCTGCTGGGAAGTGTAGGCGGAGGCTGGCATATGGCTGTCGGTGCCCGCAGGCGAGTGTCCTCTTGTTAGGCTGCTTGTTTAAAGTGTGCCGATCTGAGACGACTCAGTGTCAGGGAACTCGGGACAAAGAGTGGCACGACAGGATCACAGCCTCTGAAACAATGAAAACACAGATTATTTAAACGGACTGTTGACTGAAAGAAATCAACTGTGGGCACAAAATAGATGTGGTCTTTTGAAGATAAAGCTTAGCGGGCATTGCATTGAGTAGTTTAGAAGAAGCTTAGAAAGAAGTGTTTTAAAAACTGACACTTGTTGGCCTTGAATTTGGCATTTACGTCTCTTTTTCCCCAAAACTTTCCAGATGTTTGGTTGATACTTTCGTAACGGTGGGTGATACAAAGAATCGATTAATGCTGATCAAGGCTCAGCTGTTACTCGTTGACATATACAGACTCCAAATAATTTGTCTACACTGATTGTGGTAGCCTGTCTCCAGTAGGGGAGAACAGGGTTGGTTGTCACACTTTTTACTGTTTTGATGATTGCTCATCATTAAAACATCTTTCAATAGTCATTCCTACATTAAATTGAAGCTTAAGGTGTTGGCTTGAAATGTGTATCCCTCTCATTTTCCAACTCATATTAACAAAGAGGCAATTAATTATCAAAGACACTCTGAGTTACAGTGATGGCAAATGTAGGGTCTGCGCACTCCAACTCATTTCACCATGCATGATTTTGCCAACATAGGGGTTGGTTGTTACATGTGACATACAACCCCAAAGAGAATGTGACGACCAACCCCAACTGGAATTTTTTGCTAGCATTAAGGCTAACAACCATCTAAAAACTACTTAGCTAGCTAATAAACATCTAAACTATAGCTTTCCCCTCACAGAGAAGACTATGTAGGTGAGCTCTGATCCTAATTCTGGAAATGTCCATACCCCAATTTGAGAGACAGTGTCCTATGGTGGCGAGATATAACAAGTGTGCCAACAACCCGTGTGACAACCAACCCCGTTCTCCCCTATGTTTTGCGTTGCACCAATTTGAGCCCCATTTTTCGCCTACTGTGCGATTTTTGCATGTCAGGTGAGACAATGGTGTGCTAGATGTATTTCTGATCATTTTTCTTGTCTGTGGCAGCTTTTATCTCTGCAACATTCAAATAAAAGGTTAGGTAACAAGTTTGAAAATGTGACTTTTCTGTCAGACTTCATTTGTGTCGGACTAGCTCACTCGCCTGCCCCCCCGTAGCTCAGTCTCTGGTTTTAGAAGCCCAACGTGAGACCAAAAACAAAAAGCTTCCACTTCTCTTCAGTCATTCTGAAAACCTCTGCAGGTTGGAGCCTTTTAAATGCATCACATCCTCTTCACAGTGAACATCTGAATTAAAGAGTCTTCTGTTGTACAGAGAGCAAGTTTAATTCTGCAACTTTCTGTCAGAAGCTTGAAGGACTTTTAAGATTGACACAATTCTCTTCGTGATCTCACGTCACTCCTGCTCTTTAAAGAGTCAAACATAAAGCTTTATCTGCTCACAACAGGCCCAGTTATTCCTCTCTAACTCTATGTTTGCTCCCTGCAGCGGTTACAGTAGTTGTGGAAATTACCGCACACCGAGCGGTTGTTTACCTTTGTTTTATAATTGCTTGTGGCGTTCTTCTTGTTTTAACCTTGTTACCATATGAATATTCAGCAGAGAAGCGTCTACATAAAGGCCTGCTACGAACACGATATATGTTTGAGTGACAGACACTAAACATACCCCCACCGCCCCACAAACCTTGTCTTTTCAAATCCCTCCTGGACACCGCCTGGCTGCCTCCAGCATAACAATTTAAATCCCACCTGGTAATACCTCTTGTCACACTGACAGCTGTCATCAAGTCAGCCGTGTTCACTGTTTAGTTTGCTTTTTAAATTAGCGAGTGGATATTCTCACAATGCTCTTTGTTTTTCACTTCTGAAAAAGGAAAAGTGCACCCTGAGGGAATGCAGCCAGACACAGAGCCACTTTTGTTGTTTCTGTTGAGAACTGACAAGCAGTTTGATTCGTCATTTGCTGCTGTTTGCTGCCGAAAAGTACTGAAGTTGACTGTTTCAGTTCGGATTTCTGTGGTCGATTGTCATAGATTTAATTACACTTTCTTTACACCACACACACTGATGAAGAGCAAGTGAAATGATTGTGACTCGGGTTAAACGTTCCAAGTTATATTAAGGACTCTTATGTATCATGTATTTTTCTGACTTGAAGTCTCTTTATCTTGGCCCGGTCAAAAGTCAGAAATTGCATGGTTACAAGTCCCAGCAATGGAGACACAGGCATTATTGCATCATTTTTAAGGTATATATATATTTTTATATATGTAAATAGACATTTTTTTATGGTTTATGCAAAAGTATGATTTTTTTTTTTTTTTTAAGTTATGTTTTTGGCCTTTTTGCCTTTATTGTATAGGACAGCTGAAGAGAGACAGGAAATGTGGGGAATAGAGAGCAGGGGAAGACATGCAGGAAATGGTCGACGAGCCGTAATCGAGCTGGCGCCCCCTGCGACGAGGACTGTAGCCTCTGAATGTGGGGCGCTTAGACCATTGGGCCACCAGCGCCCCCCAAAAAAGTATGAATTTTGAATGGGCTTTAGTATACCTTTGATTCTGAGCAGTGAATGAATCATAACCTTAATACAAGCTGAGCACCAGGTTAGAAGCAGGTCAGCTTGAAGTCCACTTTGCAGGAAAATGTTGAAAAAATCTTTTCTTCTACAAAGGGGCAATCCTGAAAGCTCATCTGATGTGCACCTAGCTCCATGAGAGTTGATATTTTTTTAAAGTGACATTTTTGGGGGTATTTTCTGCCTTCAACTGATGTGACATCTGAAGAGAGACAGGAAATGTTGGGAGCATAGAGCGGGGGAAGACATGCAGTAAATGGTGGAGGCCGGGAGTCAAATCTGCGACTGCTGCAACAAGGGCTATAGCCTCTGTAAATGGGGTGCGCTTAAACCGCTAGTCCCCAGGGCTTTAATATTTTGATAGCTACTCTGGGGACATCTCATTAAGTGTTTGTTTTAGAAACCAGAGTTTAATTTTGGCAAGAGGTGTGAATTTTACAACACCAATCCTAAGCTTTACTTTGATTTAGTACGATAAGACAGATGCAACTTTTAATATATACCTGTAAAGTGTCTGACAGCAATTTGTGGTATCAGCCACAGCACAGACTGTCATATCAGCATCTGTTCAGCGTCAAAACACTTACAGCTCGTTCTTCAGCTGCATGTTACAAATGCAAAACAATCATTACAGTGAATTACACCAGCATTACTGCAGTGATTTAAGCTTATTGACAGCCATAAAACACAGCGCATAAGCAGAGCCTGTGGAGTAATCAGCTAATGTTTGAAAGCTACAAACAGGAATATTTAAACAGCTGACAGAGCTGCCAACCTGCAATCACTCAGCCCTCCATTACCCCCCCGACCAGGCCTGCAGAATCTGAACTGTAACGGCAGACACGACCTGTGACTACAGCTGAACAAAGGTGTGTGTAAAAGCTAACTGGGGGAACAGAACGTCACCTTGTCTGGCTATAGCTGACAGCACACAAGCCAAAGCTGAGCATGAATGTGAAGCAGGCTGAGGTGAGGTGCAGACCGGACTGAATTATTGAGATCCAGGCTAGCTGCTGATCACGCCCTGTCTCCTCTCCTGCTACAAAAATCCTGCTGTGAGGAGGTAAACACACCCGGATTTCTCAATAGCACTCCTGTCCACCTCAATCTTTCTCCATGCTTTCCTTTTCTATTATTGTCGATGCATCACCATCAGAACTTTTCTGAGATTTTACAGTTCTTATTAATTTTGAAATACACTGTGGTTAACTTGATTGTTATCTGCCATGTACACTCTTCTACAACTACACACTCACAGAAACACTTTGCACAGAATCACACACCTCTGAAGCTGTCTTATTTTGTAAGCTTTCGGTCCTCCTTGAAGGTTAATGTCCACATCTCTGTTCTGATTACACATTGCTCAGGATGAGTGGTTATACGCCAGTTTAACTAGACAGAGCCTACAACTTTACCTCCTTTTTCCAAATCAAGGTACTGACAAGTCACGCCGTGATACAGGACGTCATCTGTGCTGGTTTACATCAGGGTAGTAGAGCATTACAGCATAATGGTAGTAGCTATTAACCAGAGCTACAGCCAAGGTTTGTGGGGTGGCAGTGTTACAACTTACGGTGTGTTCACACTTAACAAGTATAAAATCAACTCCACAAATATTCATGAGAGTTGAAATATCTAAACTCCAATAGCCAATCAGCGTGCAGATCTCCGGGTGAAGTGTGGTGTGACGTATGGACCAGTGGAGATTCATTCATCTGGAATATATACGAATGACTTCCCATACTCTGTGACTACCTACTGTTTATGGGATCAGGAATAAACAGGAACTCACTGTGAGAGTGAGGAGGATTATCTGGTGAGTTGTGAAAAACTTTGCCTGTCTCTTGAACCCTGCTATGGGTTGCAGTAGGAGGTTAGCTCTGTCCCCATTTAACATAATCGGCTTCCCCATTCAATGTCCGCATGCTCAACCTTGTTTGATAACAACACTGCTGTGGCGTGGGAGCCCCCCCTCCCTCTTGCTAAAATTTGGGTCTTGGGCACTTGTGTACACTCGATTTGGACGCGCAATTTGAGCGTGTCATTCCCACGAATAGAGCGAGTAAACACAAAACATTCTCACATTTATATTCACTTGAATAGCGCGATCGTTCGCGTCTGGTGTGAACACGACATTAGACACAACATAGGATGATTATCTCAGACCTACGATATTAAAAATGTATACCTACAACTAACAACATTCCTAGTTTTTATTCTTGTGACAAGCAACAAAAGTTGTTTAATCTAAACTATGAAAAGTTACTACATTGTTCTCTTCAAAGCCAGACTTTATTGACAAAAGCAGCATTTTGTAAAAGGCATTAGTTACTGATATTTCAATGCTTGAACCAAATAGTTTGTTTGTGTTTTTGTGTGACTTTCTCGACTTGGGGGGCTTTTCATGCCTTTATTCAGGACAGGACTGTAGACAGAGTAGGACACTGGAAAGAGCGAGTTGGGAATGACATGTGGAAAGGATCACACATAGGATTCAAACCTTGAGGACTATAGCCTCTGCACATGGGGCGTGCACTTTGACCACCAAACTGAACTAATGCCTGACTTTGATGTTTTGTAATGAAAGTCTGGATCTGACTCAGTGTTTGTCTAATACATAAACACATAAAAAGAAAACTTAACTAACCAGATGATGAAGTGGTAGAGATGGACAACATACTACCTGCTCACAGCAGCTTTATTTCTCTCCACAGCTCTCCTGCAGAGATCAGGTCAAAGTCAGAGTACATCGCATACAACCCAAATTTTCTCAGCTCATTCAAGAAAGCTACAGAAACGTCCAGGCTCCATATTGGTTTGTTTATGCTGTCTAATTTTAAAGAAATCAATATTAAATGGAAGCTGTTTAGTCAATATGTAAATCTTGTTAGCTGACTATTTTGCCAGTACTTAAAGAAGTGTGCTAGAACACCAACAGCACAGCAGTCGAGCCGACTGTGTGCAAGTTAAATTGACACTTACAGACTCCAATTATGTAAAACTTTCTCACAGCAGCGCGGCCTGTTTTCAGGGGTTTATTGATATTTAGGAGGTTTATTAATTCAAGTAGATTGGCTGTCATATTCCCATTAAGAAGTAAAAACTGGGAAGGAGGTTTGGCAGGGCTGTCTGTATCGCTGCCAACAGAGTCTCTCCGAGGGTTTCAGTCAGGAGCTGCAGGCTGACACACACACACACACACACACACACACACACACGCACACACACACACACACACACACACACCCACACACACATACACACACACTCACACTGTAAAGCCAGCGAATGATACCAACCTCACTGAAGTAATATTACAAGCCAAGGTTTTCAGTGAAATGTCAATTAATGACCTTTTAGCGGTTCATTAATAAATAACACAGATCAATTATTCAAGTAACAGATAATGCACAGTGAGAAGGTTGTTTTAGTGGATTGGAACACCAACAGGGTGAGCAGGACTATGTTATGAAAAAAAGTGATCCTACTGTAAACAAACTGATGTCAACGCAGCCAGACTTCTTTCTGTAGATTGATATGAACACAGTCATTCCCCCAGAGTCTGTGATTGGAGCTATATCTATAGCAACAGTCTGCTATCGAAAAAAATAACAGACTGTTACTGTGTATAGTCAGCCAATCAGAATCAAGCATTTAACACAGCCCTCAGTAACCCTCTGACCTGACATTTTAAAATATCTGCTTGTGTGTTTTTAACAAGCTTTGCAGATGAACTTGACTTCAATGTTTTGGAATTTATATTCGGCAAACTAATTTTGATGCACAAGATTTGTGACCAACAACAATATAGGTTTAGAAGAGAGCCACACTAATAAATCGAAAGGCACCGCCTCCTCCTCACTTCAAATCAGGTGTCAGTATTTACTATATGAAAGCATCATCCAACCCATTCTCCTCTATCGTTCCCCCTGCTACTACAACATGCTAACTGTCTCCAACAAAAACAAACTCATACGCACCACAAACACTGCCACCAAAATCATCTGCCTCCCCACACCCAACCTGTCTGACCTCAACAACAGAGCCATCATACGCAGAGCACGCACTATAACACTGGACCCCCAACACCCCCTCTACTCAGTCTTCACACTACTCCCATCTGGTCGCAGATACAGATCCCCATACTGTAGGCAAGCCCGGTTTGGCAGAAGCTTCCTCTCTAACTCTGACAACAAATCTCTTTATAAAGGACAAATAAAGATCAATCTATCTATCTATCTATCTATCTATCTATCTATCTATCTATCTATCTATCTATCTATCTATCTATCTATCTATCTATCTATCTATCTATCTATCTATCTATCTATCTATCTATCTATCTATCTATCTATCTACCTATAAAAGTGAACTGTGGTACAGCCATCAGATAAGCATGCTGGATCACAACGCTGCTGGGATTTGCATCTCTGTTACAACCATTGACTACAGTGTATGGTTACAACACATCTACTTGCTTGAATGTGTGTTTCAGACGCAGACTGGGGCTGTTGGCGCTTATGTACAGCCGTAATTACGAACCAATTATGCCTCGTCTGCAATATGTAACACAAAGTTGCTGTTATTTATCAGTTGTAGAGGGCACAGAGAAAGTATTTCCTGTCGATGTGTCAGATCAGAATCTACACGTCATTTCCGACAGAATCGTCTTTCAACGTGAGACCCCTACATTTTAAGCTTCATGTGCATTTCAATGCCAATTTTTGCATTTATATCTCCTCACACCAAATAGTCAAAGACTTACATATTATGAATGAAGTTATTTGCAGCTCTTGATGGAAAGATTGTACTGCATGTTCATAAGCACATTTGTTAATCCCACAACTGAAGCTAAAATCTGTCCTGACTAAAACATGAATTACCAGCGATATGAACACACACACTACAGCAGATTTTACCCACACTCCTCTCAGATATGTTTCAGATCCGTGCAGCAGTCTGATAAAGCCACAGAGATAAGATCTATAAGGAAGGCTGAGTTACAGCCAGCGCTCCTCTCTGCAGATACTGTCGAGTCAGAGGAAAAGAGGAAGTCTGATACTCAGCACTGATATGCATTAACTTTATTTCATCCTCCACCGCTTCACTTACACCATATTTATGTTGAAATGAAACGCCAGTTTGAGTGCTATTGACATTGTCAATCCCTGTTGTATCATGAAAACTGCTGTTATCTGCTTTCTCTTCTGATGATGTGTCTTGTTTGTAGACGTTTGTTAAACTGGAGTAAAAGACTTCAACAAACACAAACTGTGTTTCCTGCATCATTTGAACCAGGAATTGTTCACTCGTATCATCCAGCATTTGCCTGTCCCCTCCCTTTCCCTCACTGCTCCTTCGCCTGTAGGAAAAGTAGGCCAGCTGAACGGGGGGCATGGAGCAGTTTGCCGGTGAAGTTGAAATGAGAGATAAAGGCTGAAGTCAAACAGGCGGTGGCGAGGAGGCAGAGCAGCGTCGCCGATTTCCCAGGTTGCATCCGAGAGCTGTCGAGGCGTTCGCTTGCTGCCATGTTTAGCGTGGTGACAGAGCATTTGTAACACCTCCGCCTGTGGGTTCCACAACTCTGTCACGTCAGATGAAATCAACTTTCAGAGAGGAGAAGTAAGGGAAACAGGAGGTGGAGGAGAGGAGGCGGGGGAGGCTCATACAGGAGTAAGAGAGAGATCTTTCTCTGCTTAGAGAGTTGGGTTTTCTAGACATTGTTAGGTGGAAACAGCAGCTGCACCCTACTTTCACTCTGTACTGTTATTGCTGTCAGACAGAGGCAGAAGGTGGAGTCAGGGTGGTACAGAATAACTGGAGAAGACACAAAGGGTGAGAAGAGACTGAAGAAGCAGCTTGAGTAGGGGAAACAGAGATCCTGGATGCACTGGCAGGGAATCAATCAGTCTGGGTGTTTGTTTATACTGTGCTGAATGAAAACCTGCAGACTTTATGCTACAGTAGAAACTCCAAATCTAAGACTGAAGGCTGCGGAAACCTTAAGGAAATTCTCCTTTCCCCCCTCAGTATGCAGTCCATACTTTGCCACACAGAGCCCCCTGCTCCTGCCTGAAAAAGTAAACCTTTGTATGTAAGTTGGAATCTCACTGTGTTTGCACATATTCACTTCTGATTGCACGTACGTTTCTCTGTAGCAGTTCATAAATAGTCGAGCCCCGGAATAGCACATGGAACCTGCAGTCAGCACTGTTCCCTTTCATTTTACCAAAACCTACTTCTTACACCTCTACTCACACACACACACACACACACACACACACACAGTTCCAGCAGATATGACTTTATACCTTGTCCCAGATCACACTGTACATCTCAATAAGGCTCTTCTGCAGGTACTGTTTGTGTATTTAACCCTAAAAAAGGAAACAGTTCTATCTTTAGAAGAAATAACCTTGGATTTGGTGATTCTTAAAACTTCTTTTGATCCCTGTTTTTTTATGTGTGAAATAATCTAAAGCCAAATTATGACTCAAAACCTTTCCCTCGGAGTCTTTGAGCAGCAAACCAACATTCAAACAGGCATTTTGATTCAGTAATGCGTCCATCAAAACTTTAGAAGTGTCTGAAACCGTGAACTCATACTCCGTCTGGCAGAACAAGTTCAAGCGTGTTTTATTGAAAAGGTCTACACGTTCAGAGCCTTGGGCTTCTTGAGGATATCATGTTTACTGACCAAAAATGTAGAAAGAAAGAATGTCAAATGATGTATGTACAGATGGTTCACAGTCAATATTCAGATGACTATTGAGGTCCTTCCTCTTCAATTTTAATAACTCTTTACTGGATTTGTTGTATGGTGCGGGGTGAAATAAAATGATTATGCACTTGTGTTTTTTTTTACCTCACAATCCCTCAGTGAAACCTCTTGGGAATAAATGTAATCAGAACTTTTGCAGTCTTGAAATATCATCAAACCACCTGAAATCCTAAGAAAATGATCTTGTTCTCAGAAGTTAACAATTTGTTGTAATGATTCCACCTGTCATTATATGTCATTGCATGCCATATTGGCATTGTGATAATGTGTTTTAATGAGAGTTGAACATAGCTGGTATTCTGCCGTCTGCTGGGCAGAGTTCAAGGGTGCGCCCAAGAGGTAACCTCCGGTCTAAAAATACGAGTCCAATGTGGAAGTGCTAAAAACTGCAGTTCATCGAGGATCCGCTTGAGGCTGGCTCCGGAAGTATCGGAAACCACATACACACCAATTCAAAGAAGACGATCTTTACTGCAGAAATAAACATGTTTACAGCCTGGTACAAAAGAAAAACAAGATGATAATAGTTGTTCACGAAAGATAAAAAATAATTTACACTTTCAGTACTTCCAGTGCTTTTTACTTAACTCAACAGAAGTATGAATTAAACAACAGAGCATCAAATATAATTGAAATAGAATATATACTAAGGGTTAATTGCGAAGAAATAAAATAAACATAAGATAAGTTAAAAACCAAAATAATCTCATGTCAAATATGAAACTGTCATCTTTCAATACAGGCTACCTTATAATGTGATGAAGACAGGGAACATCCTGAAGTGTTATACACACTGCAAAGAAACACCTGACAGACAATCCCCTGCTGACTGCAAACATAACTTCCTCAGAGCTACCACCAACAAACTTTCTATAAACGCATTAATGTGGAACCTAAACTAGGCCTGTACACAAAGATGTCCTCTGACCATTAGCAGATTTCCCATTATTCCTTTTATTTGGTTTATTTTCAGCCTCTCTGTTGACTTGTTAATGAGCTCATCCAGCGTGCAGCCATCACAGAATCAACCACCGCATCCAATCCTCCTCTTTACAGAGGCTTCAGCCTGGAAATGGTGAAAACAGTGCAAATATTGCTCCTCTGCTGGGTTTAGTAGCAGATACATATACAAGAAATATTACAGGCCTCACACACACATACACCCACACACACGCGCGCCCTTCTGTGTGGTCTCATTAGCTTGAATCTCTTGGTTTAATTAATCACTAACAGAGTGCTTAATTCATCTATAATTTCAGCAGAGTGGAGTTGATTAGTGGAGTATTTCCCTCTGGCCCTGTTAAACTTTTTGATTTCCTTTCCTGTTTTTTTTTTTTTTACCCCCCTCACTCTCATCTTTCAGAACGGCGTCTCATCAGGAGCTCAGAGACAATCAGCTGGCGGAGCACCCTTGACTCTCTTTGAGGATTGTGATTATGATGGCAGTGGATGCTTGAAGTTATTGTTGTAGAATCAAGTGGATCCACTCGTGCTTCATTGTTGCTGCTCGCTCTGTGAGGTTTTACTTTTTGATCTGCTGCTCTTTTTTTCAGCCTGACAGGTGATGAAGAAGAGGAGAAGTCTGAAGTGTTTCTCCTGCTTTCGCTCATTGTTGCCGGTGCCGTTGAAGAGTTTCTTTGGCTTAATGAAATAAGAAGACAGAGAATAACATACTTCAGATTATGATTTGCTATTCATTGGATGTCTGACAGATTTCTTCTCTGCTGATCACAGGTTTCCTGTAGCTCCAGGCACAAAGAAATGCCATGTTCTACAGTAATGCCAGGCTTTCTGTTCCCTTTTCCAAAATTGTGGTGGAAGTGGTTGAAGGGAGAAGGGTAGGCGTCATAGGATGAAGCATGAAATCATTAGGGGTCAAGGGTAGATAAGGAAGGTAAGAGATCAGGGGTAAATAAAAGAGGTAAAGAGTCAAGGATAGATGGATGAAGAGATGAGGGTAAGGGTCAAGGCAGTAAAGGATGAAGAGATGAGAATAAGGGCTGAAGGTTGAGGGGAAAGGTGACGACTAAGGGTTTAGAAGGAAAGAATCAATAGAGGAAAGAAAGGAGGAAGTGTTAGAGGGTGGAGCTGATTCATTTGGTTGAAGGTGGTTGAAACCAGAAGAGAGATGAAGGACCTGTACCAGTTGATGTCAGGTGGAGTAGATGGTGAGGTTGGTCTCGTGGGGGAGCCGTCTCTTTGGGCCGTTTCATTTGGAGACCTTGTCTTGAAAAAGAGGAAAGGAAATAAAAAAAAGAGCACTGTACACAACACCAAGCTATTTCCAGGTACTGACTGAGAACATATTTTTTGTGATACATCTTTTATGTTACTATATGCTTGGCATTTTCTGAAGCAATTAATCTCAATGTTATTTGAACAGAACTGTAAATTCTGCGTAGCTTACTAGTCAAGAAATAGTCAAAATTGGGATGTTGGTTGAGCCTGTTGGTTAAGTCCAGCATCCCATGAACATAGGCTATAGTCCTCAAGCGGGCAGCCGGTTCAATTCCAGCCTGTGGACCCTTTCCCTTATGATGCGCCCCACTCTCACTACGGGTTTCCTGTTCAATCTACTGTCATATCCCTTCAAAATAAAGGCTTTAAAGGGAGAAAAATATGACAAAAAAAGAATATAGCATAATTTATTTCACATAGCTAAACTCAGGTCAACTGAGTCTGTGGGGAAATTATGTGTGTATGCATTTCAGTGTCAGCAGATGCAATACACTTGTTGAAGTCCTCCTTTTTCTGATTTCTTTAACAAGCTAAAGTCTTCTCCAAAGAAGGAAGGACTGTTACTTTCAACATTTCATCAGGGATAATAAAAAAAATCAATATGTTATGGGGTTTTTTTATTTCTAAGTCAGTGGAGAATGATGTGTGGACAGGGACATCTCTGTTACATGACTGTTTTATGGTGCTTACCCTCACCGCTCTGCAGCAGAAGAGATCCCACCGTGCCTGCTTTTGTTCCTTTGCTTACTCTGATTCAATTTCTTGGAATTCCTTCTGACGCTTCATATCCATAAATCCAGTCCGAGGTTATGGTTATGTAATATATGCTGTATGTGTTATTGGTTTTATTTAGGAACATTTTAATCAGGATTATGCAGACAATTATTTCCCACAACCAGATCGGGGCTCAGCAGTGTTTTTATCACCTCTAAATGACACGTAGTGTAATGTACTGACGTCAGGGACTAGAGACTAAGCTTTCAGCTGCCAAAATAATGAAGTCTGTTGCTATTGTAGATTTATTCTACATTTAAAAAAGGGTTATGCAAACAGCAATCTGGGCCATCGGCTTCAATCCTGCACGGATGAATAATATTTTTACCTTTTGAATCCGCAGGGGTCCATGTTGCACTTTCAGACGTGTTACCGTTACTTCTACCAATGCATCTGTGCATTTTTCCTCATTGTATAAGTCAATATATTTACACTTTTTATTACAAATTGATTTTGAATTATTTATACCATATATCATTTCTATTTTTTTTTTGCATGTAATTGGTCGCTGTGACTTTTGACACCGCTGTAGAGATTAGTTAGTTTTGCATTGAAGTTTGTGCAGCTGTTTGTTGTACTACCGCCTGAGGCGAATCCACCCTCAGGGACAATATTATTTATCTTTTCTAATTTTATGTAGCTTTTATTATGAGAAATCAGAGAGAGGAAGTGTTATAAAAGTCAATTCTTTGGCAGGTATTTTAGTTTCATTCATTTTTGTAAATACACTGAGCTGTCAGGATCACAGGAGCAGTGCCAAGGATGTGTGTATTCGTCCTTATTTTTCCTTAAGGAGTGTGTGACTTGCCTTTTAAAAGGATGACTGTGTGTGTGTGTGTACCCCCACATTGCTGTCAGTGTGTCTGAGTGTCGTGATCCTCAGAGCTCGGAGAGGAAAAGGCCCGAGCTCTTTTTTCCCAGGAGTCAGCTGCCAATCATTTCCTCAGATTCAGTGTTAAGAAAGGGAAAAAGGAGAGGAGGGAAGGAGACAGAGAAAGGAGAATAAAGGAAAGAAAAAAGAAGAAAGTCTCCCTGTAGAATGACTAAATAGACCTTCAGTGATCTGACAGAGAGGCCTGGAGCTGAATCACAACTACGCTCTGCACAGTAAAACATGCACACTGAACGCTGAGCTTTACCACATTATTGATTTTAATCATCTTTTAAAAGCTCACACTTTACAAATAAATAAAATAAGACACCCTTAAGAGCAGGAAAAAATAAATAAAACCTTGTGAATCTAGAAGAAGATGACTGATTGGATTTCTTCAACACCCTCTTCCCCCCTCCCACCTCCCCCTGCAGATCCCTTTGAGATAATTAGAAGCCGCTAAATTTACCGCTGCTCCAGCCGCTGCTGACCAAGTCACAGACGCTTCATTAATAGGTCCTGTGTCCTCTGTGTGGTCCCTCTAATGAGGGCTGAAGTCTGGTGAAGGGGAGGTCTGATTTAAAAGGCGTCTCCTTGAGTGAGATGTGATGGCACTTATACCACTGTAAGAGCTCTCAGAGCACAAACATGCTGCACTGCTTTTTCTTCGATGGCAGCGGGCCAGAGGAGGAGATATCCTCTTCATCACATTTATTTTCATTACAGCTTATTTTCACTGAGTTTATATCTATGTCTTAATGCTGCCGGTTCAAACCCTTATAACTGTAGCATCTCTCCAACAGAAATTAAGGGCAGAGTTACTGTTTGCTAAATTTTGGTTAGAAATCCTCATCAGGCTTTAAGCCCACTTTTAATAACCAGTGTGTGCAGCTAAGGACATCATGATCTTCACACAGGCTGTGTTAGCTGCAGCAAGTTCCTGTTGTCAGCACTGTCATCCTGAATTCACAAAAATAAACTACAAATTTATCTTAATTTCTTTCTAAATAAATGTCAAAAAGAGTTATTTTGTACAAGAACGGGCAAAGCGGCGTGTGCTCAACTGTAAATAAGAAATAATGCACCTAGATAAAGTATAGGCCTACATATTAATCACTCTTCAAAAGGGACAACAAGCCTACTTTGGGACACCCTGCTCATGCCTGCTGTGTGAAGGCCTTGACCTGTTAACATGCACACTAATATGAGAGTGAAGCGAGGACATTCCAACCCTAACCCAGCTCCACACTCAGCCCTACATGGCAGAGAATTAACCTTCCATAAAATATCTTCAAATTCTGTTTGGTCAAAGTTTGAAACCTGCTCACTGTACAAACACACACACATATTTTGTTGTTGCAACTGCTTGAAAAGCTATTGTGTCTGCAAAGGAAGTGTACCAGCAGCATTAGCATTAGCTGAAGCTTTTTGCCATCTTCACAAAACTTGCAGGACAAGTGTTAGAGTTTGCAGAGGTGTTGAAATTTCAGTATTTGTTTTCACTGTTTGTCAGTAGTTACAGACGTTGAGCTTTCTCTGGTTCTAGTCCTTGGTGACAACTTTTCAAAATACATATGTAAATCTTAACTGATTGCTAATTAGGAATGCATGCTTTAGATTTTATGGAGAAGATATTTAGAGGTTTCCCCTCTTCTTAATGCCAAATGTCATGTTGTTAGCTTAGGTAGTAGCTATCTGAACCTGGTAAGACTTCAGAGCTGGGAAAGTTTCTGACTAGGTTTGAATCCGGAAACCCACAGGCTGATTCAGGGATGAAGACCTAAATACGACTCAGATATTTTCAGTGTACCCTGCAAAAAAAATCTGCAGACTAATAAGTAATTGACCCGACAATTTTACCTCAGGCTGTTGACCAGGCACCTCAAAGTGAATTAAAGGTCATTTTGGATTCATACATTTCATACTAAAAAAACTTCCCTTGATAAAATTGATTTAAAAATAAAGCTGCTCATGACTCCTGCACAGGATGTATAGAGCCACAGCATTAAGTGAAGCTTACTTTTGCTCAGTGGCTCTCAGAGCCCAACACACACTCACTGTCGCTGCATGCATTACATAAATAAAAAATGTCTTACAATGTAGAAATACCTTTATCCTTTTGAGTTACTTCTTTTTATGGCTGATGATTTTATTTCAGTCAAATATTTTAAATTTTCGAGTTGCACATTCAAAGCTAGAACAAATGTATATCCTTACTGATGTCAAAGGATAGTGATGTATTATCCTGATTGGCTACCTATTGATAATGGTGCACACTTAAAGTGTCCTTCTAACACTGTAGTATTATTTGTTATTGCTACACAGTGTAATTTATTTTGTTTCATGTCGGAATTGACTGTTTGACTTACTAAGGCTTACACAGGACTTTACTATGACAACAATAATTGCATTAGCCCCTCTCTTATAGCTGAGTTATTCCTTTGTGTTTTATGTCCTACCTTTAGGAGATCAAACGCTCCAGCTCTAATTTGTAAGGTAGCGGGGCCACTCAGCTTTGTTTCCGTGGGGAAGGAGCTGGGGCAGCTCCCTGCGCTGAGGTTAGCCTCTTAGCTCGGTCAAGGTGACAGTGATCCATGTCTCTCTGGAGGGCTTCTATAGCAGATATGTAGCGTTATTATACCATCAAAAATACGGACGGATGGAGGGACGGTGGTGGGGGATGGAGGCCGGAGTGAGAGTGTGATGTAGCTTCATGATGTCGACTCCTGAGGGATATCTGCTTAAAGATCAGGAGAGTGATCATGGCTACAGGCTGGTCTTCTTTCTCAGGTCTTCAGTGGTGAAAAATTCTCGAGTCTTCACGTTATCTGACGGGACAGTTTGATGGAGAGATGTAGCTCTGCAGCAGCCAGCAGATCGATTATACCCGGGTGGATTGACTCACTGCAGAAATGTCATCTTAATAAAAGATGAATGACACTGGAAAATAGAGGAAAATATCAATGATATGGAGGAGGCAGTAATGTGGTTGTCTGTTGACATTTTTTATTTTTAGACTAAAAAACAAATCTGAGTGCTGAGTAGTCGACTTATTGGATCATTACTTAACCAAACAAGAATGTAGCACATACTTGTCCTGTTCCAGCTCTAACAAACCTTTACTTTCTAACATAATTATATATTTTTTTGTTGACTAAATAAGGAATTATTTTTCTATTCTGACGCATTAACGAATACATAATTCAAGAGGATGCTTACATTACCAATCAACTGTTTAATAGTTATCTGAAAGTAATGAGGTTTACCAATGGAATAGAAATCAATATGTACCCAATGCCCTGATTTTGGGCCTGATTCCCAAACTGTACAAAAGTCAGTAAAGTCTGGATGTCTTGATGGTCCTAAAGATTTTCTTGTCAGATTCTCCTGTTGTGTGAGGATTTGTCAGAATGATTTAACTTCCCCCCGATTGGCACAAAAAAGATCATAGCTGCACTGATTTGATATCATTAATATTAAACATGTTTAATATTTACAATCACTGGGGCGCTGGTGGCCTAGCGGTCTAAGCTCCCCACATACAGAGGCTACAGCCCTCGTCGCAGGGGACGCCTGTTTGATTCCCGGCCGCGACTATTTCCTGCATGTCTTACCCTGCTCTCTGCTTCCTACATTTCCTGTCTCTCGTCAGCTGTCCTAACAAATGAAGGCAAAAAGCCCAAAAGTATAACTTATATAAATATATATATATTTACAATCAGATATCCCGTTGTGTGGGTGGCGTTTGGGGACTACTGAGCAAAACAATAGCCAATCAGGAAGCACAACAGACACAGCCATGGGCACAAGAGTAACAAGAAGCATGACGTTGAAAAGAAGTCAGAAATAGACGACAAACTTGTTGATTTGTGGCAACATGCTTTATGACACATACCACAATCACTCTGGCAAGGAAAGGAGACATTGCTGCCCCAATGGATAGACTTAAATGATACAGTTAATCCTGGAATATCAGATGCTTTTGGAAAATGTCACTTTTATCAAAGTCAAAATATTAAAGACAGAATTGTGGACAGAACAGAGTTGGTGGTGCTGATAGAGGAGCAGTGGTTCATTTAACAGGGATATTAAAACAGGTCAGACATTTAAGGTCGGAGATAATTGCTCCTTATTGGAATTTATTGGTTTATTGTTTGCATATTTGTGCATAAGGTCATAAATGTTAAAAAGAAAACGTGTTATACTTCATATTTAAATATTTGTTTTTAATTCAGTGTGAGATTCTGTACCATTTGTGGTTAAGATTTATTTTTTTCATAGGTACAACTTATTTGGTATTCTACAGTGATATATGTTTTAGCCTGTAGTTTGTAGCGATGCATTGGGTCATTGGACAAATTGGGCCATTTGAGCATGCACATGTTTCCTCAGCTCAACAGTAAAGTGTGCCAAAGTACTGTGCAGGTGTAGTGTACTGTTCCATTAACCTGTCAGGTTAACTGCCCTGGTTAAAGATGTTCTTTTAGCCATCGCACAACTCATGTACTGTACCTGCCTGCTCTCACATATTTACCATCTCTAAAGCAGAGGATGTTGTCTCGTCCTCCTGACACATCACAGTATCACCAATGAGGCTTACACTGTCATATAAAAGATAATGGAATATAAAGTTGTTTTTATGTCCTCTGAATGTGCAGAAGGTTTTATCTCACTGTTGTTTTAACGTTCATGAATCTTCTGAATGGCCTCCGCTGATCTCGATGGACGACAAACACGAGGACGTTTACACATTGTCTCGCCTCATAACCTCTGCTCGGTCGACTGGACGGCCCTCGCTGAGGTGCTTTAGGTGGTGGAACGCTGCAGCTCATAGCTTTACATCACTATTGGATTTCCCCCTCTGGTGCCACTAAACAGCAAATTTCATGTGCTGGACCCTTCCAGCTGTCGCCCTCAGGTGTACTTCAAACTGCTGAGTGTTGGTGGAGCAAAAATACTATTTGGTTTCTTTTTTGTGCTGCATGCTCAAATCCATGCACATAGCATTGAACAGGCAAATGTAGAATTCTTAGGAGTGGTCTTGGATAGAGTTTGGGAAGTGCTGTGGTTTCAGTTTTTAGTCTGTATTGACCAACATCAGCAGGCTTTGGTGTCTGCAGTAAAAACAGTCTTTATGGAGAGCAAAAGCAGGCGGAACACATCCAACGTAATTGCATCCTGACTCCCTTAAGCTGTAATCTGGCGACGATTTATTTCTCTCTATAAACAGTTATATGCATGCAAGAGCAGCTAACTAGATCAGACATATACACTGAGAACCAAAATCTGCTTGATGCTGTGTCACTGAAAACAGTCTGTGTTTAGGTTTCCTGACTTCCCTGAATGCATCAGAAATTATGGATCTGACCTCCATTCAACAAACAAACAAACAAACATCTTAAGTTTTCATCTCCTTGAGCTTGACTTTTGACTCCTCTGCATCATGATGTTATTTCAGCAAACTTAAGACCTGTTTCAAGAAAATCACAAGAAAATCACAACAAGATTTGGAGAGAAGAATTTATCATCTTTTCTTATCTGAATTCTTTGTTGCTTCACAAGAAGCGCACAGAAAAGACAGTCTGGGCTGTAAGTCGTTTATTGCTAACTGCTTGATACAGAGAAGTCGTCCATCAGTCACAGAGGCACATCATATCTTTGTAGGATGACAACACATGAGACCCACTGTGCCCCAAACCAAAATTGTTTAATTAACAAGATTTGAGAAACTAGATCTTTGTTCAGCAATTGACCGTATAATCCAGGCCCAGAGTTGATTTGAAGATTGTCATTTGCCTCATTCATAAATTTAAAAATCATGTACCAGTGTTATGTTCAGTCTTATGTTTCATTGTTGTAGTGTCGGTCTTAACTCTGCAGTCAAAAAGATTGCATTCAAAGGCTCTTATCCTTAAATCAAGCTTCATAACATCCTTTTAACTCATGTATAATTATATAACACATTCATTTGCTTTGAATATTTTAACCTAAAGGTTACGGTTAAACAAAAAAAGAGCTGTTTAAAAAGAGGCTTTATTAAAATCTATGAAAATGTATGCAAAGACCATTTTTGATCTGAGGCACATTTGGCAAGCTGAACCTGCTTTATGTCCATGTGTGGACTTGTGTGTGTGTGTGTGTGTGTGTGTGTGTGTGTGTGTGTGTGTGTGTGTGTGTGTGTGTGTGTGTGTGTGTGTGTGTGTGTGTGTGTGTGTGTGTGTGTGTGTGTGTATGTGTGTTTGTGTGATTCCAGGCCTTGTTGACCGTGGTCCAGGCCGGTCGACCTCCGGATGACCCTGAGCCATTTGAAAATATGATTGTAATCCTTGTGAGGATTTGGCCCGGGTGTCTATTACCACTGTAATCTGTCACACTGGCATCCAATATTCATCCCACGTCCAGGTTAAGCCCCTCTCTCTGTCTGCATCACCCATCACTGAGGGAGAGAGGGGAAGAGGGGAGAATCCTGTAAAGGTGTTGGTAAGACTGGAGAGAGAGAGAGAGAGAGAGAGAGAGAGAGAGAGAGAGAGAGAGAGAGAGAGAGAGAGAGGTTTGAAATTGAGAGAGCACTGCTTCAATCAGGCCTCTGGGTCGGGGATGAAGAAATCTATCGTGGAACACAAGGCCTCATTAATGCAGCTGGGATGGCTTTAACCCCCACCACTCTGTCTTACACACATGCACACACACACTAGCACACACACTCACACCTGGATGGAACAAAGAGCTAAATACCTGCTGGAGACATGGATAGATTTCAGAGAACTGGGGAACATCAGAATTAGGGTTTTTTTTGCAAAATAGGTTAACACATACAAGAAATGTTTTGTTTTTTTCCATCCAACAACAATGAGCACAGAAGTAGAATAAAAAAGGGTGCAAGCTAATACACAGGGAGCTTTAATGAAATTGGATAAATAAGAATAAATTGTATAAAGAGCTTGCCAGTCCTGCAAGAATGTGCAAAGGGATGGTTGATATATCGTACAGTACTAAACACAGCAGGCATGCATTGTAGACAGACAGGACTTCAGAATGGGATAAATCAGGTGTTTGATGCAATGAAATGTCAACACACAAGATAACGTTTAATACCTCACAGGAAACTGAAATCATAGGGTTGTGTGTTTTTGCTCTTTGAAATAATAATAATAATAATAATAATAATAATAATAATAATAATAATAATAATAATAATAATAATGATACTTTATTTATATAGCACTTTTCAATACAGGTAACAAAGTGCTTCATAGTGGGCAATAAAAACAAGAAGAAATGCAAAGCAAAATGGAGCGATAAAAATTAAGATGAAATAAAAACTAAAAAGCATGCAAGCTTCTAAAACAGACCCTTATAATCAGAGTAAAAATTAAATAAAATTACACCATAAAAGCATTTCTGTAAATATGTGTCTTGAGTAATGACATAAAACAAGGGACTGATCCTGCAAGTTTGATCTCTTCTGGCAGGCTGTTCCAGAGTGTAGGAGCCCCGACTGAAATGACCTGCGCCTGACCAGGTGTCCTTTATTAGGAAATAACGGACAACGTGGAGCTCATTATTCCAGATAATGGTCGCCCTGTTGAACAATACTTTGCTGTAACTACGGTCATTTGCAAATGAAAAAAACCTTAAGACCACATGATGTTGTCATCCAATCAAACATGTACGTTTTTATTGAACTGTTACCACCTGTGTGTTTGACTGACACCTGAATTAATTATAGCCCTGCCAATGAAAACATTTTTTGCTACTCTAGTAATAGATTAGTTCTCAGCATCAATTTGGGAAAGTTGTAGGATATATAACTGACCCAAATACCCCCAAATATACTTATTTTTTTACCTTGAAGTACATCAGAAACATTGGAGAGTCTTATATGTGTCTCCCACTTCTCTGTTAAGTGAGTGTACCCCTCATAACTGAGGCCAGCTGTCACTCACAACGACAGCACCTGCGGGATGAATGATGGAGAGACACAGTGATTGTCCAGTCACTCAAAGTGGGCGGAGTTATTCATCAACTGGGGTGAAGTTATGATGTTGATTTTAAGATATTGGTTATCAATGCAGCAGAAACATTTAAACAGCTTTTATTCAGCAGAAAGCCTTAGAGACCATCATAGGGGCTACATGTGGTTGTTTTTAACTGAGACAGATGGACTAATAACTGATAAACATCAGCTTATTTGACTTTTTATGAAGTTACAATTTAGTTTCCTTGATACCAAACACTTGCATACAAGTAAAAATGGTTTCCTTAGTTAAAGGAAATTCATCTTCTAAAGGTGGAGGTCATCTTTTATTACCGGGAATGGTCAGGCATTCTTGGCAGGCCACTGTGGCTCAATCCAAACATGTCCTCACACCAACTTCTCAATCTGTGTTTATGTGAGATTACATCTGGAACATCTGGTTCCTTTTATAAACTGTGAAGAAGGAACAAAATACGCCACATTTAACAACACAGCAGCTAATATTATTCAAATCAACATAAAGATTTTCACCAACAGATGGTGCGCCATGTGAACTGCACAGCCTGAAGCAGAGAGCTAAGCAGTGAACGAGATCTCATCGCATTTGCACACATTTGAAAAATAAGTGCATGAAACAACAGATAGAAGAAGAGCAAAAAGGAGGTGTGTAAAGGATTGAGTGAGTGTTGAGTGTTACTGTAGTTGCACACACACAAACACAGATAGTTTGATTGCTTGGAGCACATCTAACTCGATCTCCTATTAGGAGTTAGTGAAAATACACTACCTGTCCTTCTTCCATCATAAGATAAGATAAACTTTATTGTCCCCAGGGGAAATTTGTCTTGGACATAAGTGCAGTGCAGCTCACTAACAATACATTCATTCAACATACCAACATACAATAACATGCCCACTGTCAAGATAAGAAACCATGATACAATAAATAACAATAAGATACCAGTGTGGCAGTAAAAAAGCAATATCATATGAACATTAGTGCACAGTAGTGAACCCTCATACTCATACTAGAGCATTATGTTAGTGCAGATTGTTTGTTGAGTAGAGTGATGGAAGTGGGGAGGAAGGAGAGCTGGAAGCGATTATTTTTATATGTTTGCTCTGAACCATCTTCCAGAGGGCAATAATTCATATTCTGAATAAAGAACATGAGAAGAGTCCTTCAAGATTTTTGGTGCCTGATTGACAATAGTATTTCCAAAGATAGTCTGAAGGGACAGGTCATTTTTATTATCAATCACTTTCATGGCACATTTAAAAAGTTTTTCTATCTCAGATTTACATTTAACAGATAGAGGGCCAAACCAGGCTGCCATCTCATATCTGATCAGACTTCCCATGACAGCGTTATAGAAGGTCAACACACTCGTACTTACACCAAACAATCTGAGTCTGCGAAGAAAATGCAGTCTTTGGGCCAATTTGGCACACAAGAAATCAACATGAACATTCCACTTTAACAAGTTATCCATCTGAATACCCAAATACTTAAAAGAATCTACCTGCTCAATGAGACCATCACTAATTAAAACAGGGTCATGTGATCTGACTGCCCTGGGGTCAAATATCATCTCTTTAGTTTTGTTTGTGTTCAGAATAAGATGATGTTTGTCACACCAAGCCTGAAATGAGACAACCTCATTGAGATAAACAGAAGGGCAATCGTCAACATTCAAAAGACTCAGAATAAGTGTCTCATTTGAAAACTTGATGACAAAGTTATTCTGATGACTGCCTCTGCAGTCGTTGGTATAAAGTGTGAATAAAAGACGAGAGCTCACAGCTCCTTGGGGTACCCCTGTACCATCTGTTACAGTGAAGTATGGCTGAAAGCACCATGGTCAAAACCTCTTCTTTTGTCTGTGTACGTCTTTAGTGATCTTACTCTGATGTCAGTTTACTAGTTTGATTAAAAAAAATGTATACATATATGCACATTTTCCCCAAAACAACTTACATTCTGAGGTGTGACCTGAGAGGCTTTCTGTGAATATAATGACACACTTTTTAACCTCTTTTTAAAAACACATATTTACTTAGTTTCACACTCTCTGTGTATACATGTTTCCCTTTAACATTATAATTCAGTAAGTTTTATATACCTTATGTCATTATACATTATACATCATACCCCCATCTTTATCCTATATTTTCTATTACCCTAAAAAAGGCTTTATGGTAGCTCTTATTACTTTTATGGCACTCTGTCTTGTTCTTTATGTTTCCTGTCATATGAAACAGTCTGTGCGTATTTTTACCTCTACATAAAGCCCTCTGAGCTGCATTTCCTTCCATGAACCTGCTATAAAAATAATGTTTATCATTACTAGTATTATTATAACCATTCTTATTTATGCCGAGCACCAGGGAGGATAGAAGACGGAGGGAAATGAGAATCAGTACAGCCCGTAATGATCCCATATATTCTATAGTAGGTTTTCAAATGTGTGAATTTTTCTAACAGTTTGCAGAAGTTTAGAAGTTTCCATTAATTCTGTCCTAAAGGCGTTGCAGCAGTGGAGCATATTTTTAACTCAAGAATTCAAATAATGGGGATGTTTGATCATTAAACTGTAAGAGTTTCAGAGACACAATGACAGATCTTAACTCTCAAACATGCAGCCAGAACACTTCCTTTATTTCTAATGTTTTAAATTGCTTCAGACGGGTGATTTGAAGAGTTGTCGTACTTCAGTGAGCGCATCAGATAAATGTTCTGTAACTTGTCTAAGAGCCTCGGTTGGTCTGAACACTACAAATAAAGCGGCTCTGTGGAGTGCGGCTGAATGGATCCAGTGGAATCATTATCCTCTACGCTGCTGTTTTGTTGATTTTCATTCCTGCAGTCAGTCAGTAAAATTAGCCTGAACAGTTTGACAATAACGGGGACCAGGCCAGATGGATTTGGAGCAGCTCCCTGCACCACATGCATGTCGGTTAACACCTGCACACACACGCACGCACACACACCTTCTCTCTGCCATTATCTCTCTGCATCACAATGCTAATAATCGGATTAAGCCTCTGTGTTTTGGGTGGGTCCAAAGCATCTCTATTAGCGCCAATTTAACGTGACTTATCCGCTCCAGCAACCTGAGCGCTGGCTCTGTGATCTGGGCTGGCCGTCCCCCATCCTGGCCACTTATCATCACGCTGGGTTTAATGGAAACATCTTTTGTAATTACAGAAATGCTGCAGAGCCGGCTGCTGTCAGTTATCTTAATGTGTGCCAAACCATTAATCGGCTAACAGAGCCCTCAGAGGCGCCCTACAGTAAAACACAGAAACCTGCCATCGATTTTCACCAGGCCGGATACTCAGCATTTTATCTCCTCTCTGCTGCGGGATGACCACTGAGGTTATTGATCTTCATAAAGGCAGTATTTTGTCGTCGGGCGAGAAGCGAGGGGACAGTAATGAAAGGTTTTTAACCTGCGTGTTCTGGGAGCGCTGGACAACCGGACAAGGTTGCCAGGTGCTACACACAGCAGATTTTCAGCTGCCCAGCCAAAGAGATCGATAGAGGTACATCTTTGTCTGATTACAGAGATGAGTGGTTCTGTGTGTGTGTGTGGGTGGGTGGATGTGTGTGTGGGTGTGTGTTACAGTAAACGCTGATCATGGGATCTGCCTGATTGAGATGTTAAGAACTGAAAGCTTAACCTCAGACAGGACACACCTGCTCACGTACCGATGCACATGAAGAAGTGATTGTTTACTCCTCGAGCTAAAGCTAGAGGCTCCTGCAGAGGCTCTGCTGTTTGCATACAGAGGAGTTAATGATGGCAAAAATGCATCTAGTTTTATAAACCGTGGTGGAAGCTATTTAACTATTGTTCTGAAAACTCCTGTGAGGAGTGACTGATATGAGTAGTGATGCCACTTTGATCTGCAAAAGCTAACAAGACCATTAGAGACAAGATTGGTTATTTCCTTATTCACAGTTTTTGAATGTCTTGCCGCTGCCAGCGGCAGGTGGAAAACTGGGAGACTGAAACAACTTTTTTTTATTAATTTTCCACAGCAAATATTCACAGTGAGTCATAAGTTTGACTGTTAAAACAACAGGAGGAGATTTTTCAACAGAAGTATTACTCCAGCATTTACAGGACAAGATCAGCAAACAGAGGTGGTGTAACACTTTGTCAACAGGGGGCACTAAAATTAACACAAAAAGAAAGCTCTTCATAGCACCAGTAAAACTGGGTAAAAAGCAAACTTTTCAACTGTTTGCTTACCATTTATTTTGATTTTAACTTTATGGGCCTGGGTCCATTCACAGTGTTTTTAGTGCAGGCAGCGTCCATGACCTCAATTCTAGAATGCTTCTCACTGCTTGCTGTTGCTAGATCACAAAAGTTGTCCCATGGCAATTCTGCCTCCGACTGCTAAGTGTTTTAAATGACTTAGTATGCTTCTTACTTGTTTTTATCCAACAGCATATCAAAAAGGAATCAGAAAACAAAATGTATGACAGTTTGGAAGCATTAGCATGTGCTTTAGTTCTGGGAATTATACTTTGTACAAACATGTGTGTTAGTTTCTCCTACATATTGCTGCCTTTGTTGTTGACAAATTTATAACGGAAGTCCTGCCTCTTCTTGATTTTGATTGGTCAGTGATGAAAGGACATTGATAAGCATGGCAGTGTTCCAACTGAGAGCCCTAAAAACTGTCCAAAAAAAACTGCACTAAACAAAAAAACGGCTGATGCTGAGGGCTTTTTTTCTCAGTGCTGAAACACTGAACAGCACTGTTTTTTACCGTAAAAGGGGCTGCGAGTGGATAGAAAATTGTAAATGGAACCAGGCCCTAACTCCTCTAAATTTATCTGCAATCTGTAGTAATAATTGAACCATTCATTGCACATGACAAGTGGACACAGCCAACAGGAAGTCATCCCTTGGCCAGGTGTTTTTGACCCCAGGTATCCCCTGTCTAACTCCTCCCCTGCTTTCTGGTCTCTGTGACTCTAAATGGGACCATAACTTAATAAATGAACATCATACTGTATTAAAGAAGAAACTTGAAACTTAAGACTGAGACCATAAACTAATTTTAAAACTGTTTATTAAATGAATGAATTAACTAAGAAGTAGGACCATTTTCTCATAGACTTATATACAATTAGACTGATTTTTACATCCAGTGGAGTCGCCCCCTGTAGTACATTAGAAAGGATGCAGGTTTGAATTAATTTAAAATGGGCTGTGTTTTCAAAATGAAGTTGCCTGGTTACACGTTTGTTGATGCCACAGGTGTTTGGGCCCACCTGTGCATCAGTGCAGCAAGATAAGGAGTTTAGCAGAGGTCAACCATGACTGCATTATGTTAATGCTGAAGTAAGACAAGAGGATGTTCTTTGCTTCTTGTCCACGGCCAGAATGAAGCAAATCTGTCACTCAGCAGTCTTCATATGGGAGGGTTAGAAGTTACTTTAAACTAAAACTGTTATTTGAAGGCAGAGATATGATAAAAATGTAGATTATTAAAATCATTCTTTAGGCTTTCTGACACCTTTTGAAAGAGAAAAAGTTAAAACACATATTGA
This sequence comes from Notolabrus celidotus, assembly GCF_009762535.1. NCBI lineage: Eukaryota > Metazoa > Chordata > Actinopteri > Labriformes > Labridae > Notolabrus > Notolabrus celidotus. The sequence goes on from NC_048288.1 coordinate 18,564,157, forward strand.
GTGAGAGAGTACTTCAGCTTGTGTTGTATGATTAAAATAGAGATAAAGCTCAAATATTTATTAAGTGGGTCAGCTAGAGGAATTAAATCTGTATGTGTTCAAAGCAGAGCGCTCTGACTGTCACTGGTTTACATTTGAAGGTCTCCCATCAATGATTGCTCATTTTAAGTCCACAGCAGCGTGGTCTGCCCTTCTGCATGCCAAGTGTGTTTTTTAGAGACTGTCCGCACCCCCTAAGCACGCATAACTGTCGCCTGTGAGTTATTACACATCTGTCTGAGGATACACGCTGCACCAGATGCTGCAGTTAATGGCACACCTAACCTCCTACCATGAAAGCTTCACTAAAACCCTAGCGGAATTTTCCACCGCCAGTCTGCCGTCTTCCGTCCAACGCTGGGAGAAGCCTGCAGGGGATGGTCCAGACAGGATATTAATGGCCCCCCCCCCCCAACAGTCAGAGGCCTGACGGAGCCCTGTTTCATTGTCACCTTGCCTTGGAGGACAGAGAAAAACTTGCAAAGCTTATTAGCCGAACGGAGCCGTTTCTCCCTCTGACTTACTCGATCTCTGCCTCACTGCTTCATTAGACTGTGTTACATCAGAGGCCAGTGTCCTCACACACAGACACAGACAGACAGACACACACACACATGCACGCACATACACAGGGACACGCACAGGGTGACATCTCCCACCTAATCAAGTAGTGGATTATCTTGTCCTGATAAATTGGAGCTTGTAGCACTTGAAAGGTCCTCTTCGAGGAGTGCCTCCTCCCCCCTGACAGCTCCACTGAGCCCCCAGGGAGCAAGGAGAGAACATCGCCTCGTAATGATTTGTGGTAAATCGGACAAATGTTTTTGGAAAGACCTCTTTCAAGCGCAGGGGGAGATGAATTTAAGGCTTCAAAGACACTCAGAGCCACAAGTCAGATATAAAAATAGACATCCATTATCCCTCTGTGATTGAATATGATGAAATAAGAAAAAACACTGAGGTGAAGTCAGGCCTTCAGCTTGTTTTAAAATGAACCAAATTGTAAAAAATAAACGAGGTGTGCGAGGAGCCCAAGGTTCCTGCAGATGCTTGGAAATACAATGAACTGACTGAAAACACTTTAATGTCAGGTTTTGGAATGCAATCTGTGAATGAACATACAGTCTGTGCACACTGCACGCTATGTATGCAGATGACACTCGTGATGCCTCTGTAGCTTTAGTAAACTTCACAAATCCCTTCATTACTCTCTGAATGCCATGTTGGTACATGAGAGATATAGTGCCATGTTTCAAATTAGTTTTATTTCTCACAGACTGACAACTTTATTTATGTTACCTTTCTTCCTCTGCTCTCTCTCTCTCTCTCTCTCTCTCTCTCTCTCTCTCTCTCTCTCTCTCTCTCTCTCTCTCTCTCTCTCTCTCTGCAGGAGAACCCCTACATGTGTAATAATGAATGTGACGCCACCACAGAAGAACTCGCCCACCCTCCAGAGCTCATGTTTGACATCGAGGGTCGTAACCCCACGACCTTCTGGCAGTCTACATCCTGGAAGAAGTACCCAAAGGCCCTCCTAGTCAACATCACACTGTCCTGGAACAAGACCATCGAGCTGACCGATGACATCGTCCTCACCTTCGAGTCAGGCCGGCCCGAGCAGATGGTTCTAGAAAAGTCTCTGGATTATGGACGGAGCTGGCAGCCCTACCAGTTCTACGCCACAGACTGCCTGGACGCCTTCACCATGGAGCCCAAGACGGTGCAGGACCTGACCCAGCACACCCTGCTGGACATCATCTGCACAGAGGACTACTCGCGAGGCTATGTGTGGAAGTACGATAAAACAGTTCGTTTTGAGATCAAGGACCGCTTTGCTCTGTTTGCTGGGCCCCGACTCCACAACATGGCTTCACTGTATGGCCAGCTGGACACCACCAAGAACCTGAGGGACTTCTTTACCATCACAGACCTGAGGATCCGCCTTCTACGGCCTGCTACAGGAGCTACGATGGTGGATGAGAACAACCTGTCCAGATACTTCTATGCTATCTCTGACATTAAAGTCCAGGGCAGGTAAGACACAATTTTTTAAGTACACTTGCTCTATGGTGGACTAAAGGCTGGGTTACTAGCTGGACCCTTACAGCCATTCTGTACTTTTTAGACTTGCAAGGAGATGGGTAGATCCATGCTACTACTCAGCGTGCTGGTACAATGTTCTGAAACTCACAACTTTACTCTGATGTGTCTGGAGGAGTGAGCGTCTGCTCTCCATCTCTGTCATGGATGCAGTGTTCAGCCTGGAGCTGCAGGTCTGTGTCTGTTTGGTGGGGACGCTGAGGTACACACATACAGAGCAAAGAGGCCAGAAGGCAGGATGAGGCGTACACTTCCTCCACACTCACACAAAATCTATCACCTCCCTGCAGGGCTGGACAGAGGTGTGATCTCCTGTACTTGTGCTTCAGACCATACCATTGTTTAAACCTTAAGAAAAGCATTTCTCTGATTCATTGCTTTCACAGTTCATTTCCTAACTTGCTTGACAATCATAGTCTGTATAAAGAGGTGGACGTAGTCACCATGATGTTGCCTTTTGAACTGCCTCAAGTATTGCATTTTGGCTTTCTCCATCTTGGAAACAGAAGAGATTAAGACCATAAACTCATCAGGTGAACTGAGGGAATAAATCAGCTGAGACGTCGGACCATTTTCTCATAGACTTCTATATTTTGCATCCAGTGGAGTCGCACCCTGCTGGACATTGGAAGGAATGCAGGATTGAATATGGATTTGCTTCACTTTTGAAACAAGAGGCTATGTCCACTCTAATGCTAACAAACAATGCCTTTAACTTATTGGTCGAGTAAGGGAACAAGGACCAAAGGTTCTTTAAAAGCAGTTATCACCAAATCTTCCCCTTGCTTATTTTAGTGCTTATGCTGGAAAGACACGGCTGTCACACAGCTCCACTCCTCTCTTCTTAGCCCATCTCAGTCCCGACAGATGAACATGTATCTGGATCTGCTGAGGGTTTTGCTGGTTAAAGGTAGATTTTCCTGTTATTGTTATCTGCTAAATGATGCCAGGTGTTTGCTCATGGTAGATTAATGTTGGATCTCTGTGAATCATATAACAAAGATGACCTGCTTTTTTTTTGTTTAGTCTTGAAAGAAAGAAAGTATCAGTTTTGAATTGGCTCAATACAAATCAAGATTGGTCAAGAGATTCATCTTTACATTCAAAACTTTACCAATTCGACCTTGTTGTTGCAGATTCATGAGTCAGGCTTGATAGTCTAAGGCCAACCTCAACATCCATTGTTTAATGTCCTGTGGCTCTCTTTCCAGTTATCACACAAGTCAAGATTTCCTTTGAAATGTTATTAGAACCCCATCTCCACATCCCTCAATTGTTGTCACTTGCCAAAACAACAAAGTCTGTTTCCAGGAATGAATGACCTCAGCCTTAAATGACCTTTCGAGATCCGGGAAATTTTAATAACAGTTTACACATCGACTGAAAGTCCAGTTCATGGCCTGATATTTTACGATAACATTGTGACCAGCCATTTGTTCTAAAACTATCAACTGATATCTTTACACACTGAGTTGCTGCCATTTTTCGTCAGCCTGACTGAGTCACTCCATATTACTGCAACCTCTTTCTGCAATGATCTGAAAGTGTCAAAGGGACAAAGGGGGTTTGACAAGGATCGTCAGTCCTATGTTAGCTGAAAGGTTAGTAGGGTTAGGGTTGGACACCATGAAGGACCATGTTTGACTGTAAATGTGATGACGCCTCTATAGGCTGACACCTCAGTGGTTTCTCTGTGATTTTCGTGCAGCGACAGTGCACCCAACAGCGAGGAAAAATGCGTTTACCGTTACCACTCTTTCCAATTAGGCAGAGGATCCATAATGATGTGCAGAGTTCGCCAGTTGTCAGCACATCTTAATTAACCAAGCTGCTTACGGTTTGCTGAAGCACTCTATTCCTGACGCCAAATTCACTCAGCTGTCTATTAGCCTGTGGAAGACTCAAGAAGTAGCATTTCTGCCTATCAGGTCACCGCTTGTTGTAATTAGCGTTTGATTTACGGGACCCACAGAGGGTCATATAACATGAAAACAAGCCCGCCATCACAGCGTTTTGTGCAAAGGCCGCTTCCTGGAGCAACAACAAGAGTCACTGGGGCATAGACTTAAGTGGATCTGTTTTACACTGTGTGCGTTCTCCATTTAACAGATGTGACTGTGGTTGTAGGGGTGAAGGAATGAAGATTTAATTACTCTTGTTTTGCTTTTTCACACATGAGAAGCTGGCTGAGCAGAAGTGCAGAGTGGCGGAACGTCACAACAATTCAGAGATATGAGCGGAAGTGTTGAAGTCAGGCTGGGGCTCACAACAAAGCTCCTGTCACAACATCAGTTTGTTTAATCAATGAGGGCGAGCGAACAAAATAAATCAGAGTTTGCTCAGCAGAGTGTGCAGATTAGCATCATGTAATAATTTAAAATAATAATGAGAACACAGATGCTGTCATTCTTATTGTGTTTGCTGACAAATAGTCATGCTTAGTGGGCGATTTGTTAATTTTTAACAAAAGGGACGGCCCAGTGGGAAAACGATATGTCATGTCTCCATTACTAAAAAGAAGGATGTGGCGTAAAGGATCAATGAGTCGTGCAGAGGAGAATAAAGTGTTTAAGCTGAACTGCTTTAGGAGGAGAGGGGCGATGCTGGGATTTTAACTGAGATAACGAGTGTCTTGCAAGGTGTCAAACCTCACAAGAAAGGGTGTCAAACCATTAGGTTTTTACATTTTTATAACTGCAAAATTGAGGGTTAATGTATTATATAAGAGGGTTGTTTTAAATCTCATGTGTTGACCAGAGTAAAGGATGAAGAAGGCTGACACGGGAGGTTAGTCAATGACTTCATGCTTAAAAAAATAATTCTCAAAGTACCCTCATGGGGTCAGCTGTGCACATACACAACGTGCCATGTCTAGCTTCATGCCAACTAACATCAGACTCATTAATGCTAAAGCTAGGTCCCCACCAATGCTATCATTCATTCATTCATTTATATGTTAATTTATTTGGACATTTTCATCCCTCCTTCTCTACTGGTGTGATTTTAAACTTCTGCACATGTTGTCAACTTCTGTTTCAGGTCTGCCTTACTTTGTGTGGTATTTGTGCTGATGCTTTTAAACAGAATAAGTTTCTAACAGATAAATGAATTGCTTCGGATTGAATTGAATTGAGCTGAATTGAATTGCAGGGCTCTCGGGATGAATTGGCAATTTTAAATAGGCAGGAATTTGGTAATAACTTTTACAGATTCACTAACAAAACCTAGGATAAAAAAGGAGAGACAAAAACATAAGAAAGAAAGACGCTACACAAGGTTGAAACATGAATTGTGCAGGTGTTACCTAATGATATGAAAAGCTTATAATAAAAACAGGGAAACAAAAGAATACAAGTATGGTCAGGTTGAAACTAAAGCAGTGAGGGAAAAGAAAGGTCGGAAGGCAAGAAACAAAAATGCTCCTCTTCACCACATGCTGTGCAGAGAGTGTGTGTGTCACAGAGTGAGCCGCTGTAGCCCCTGCTCTCTTCACCACCTCCTCATTCCTGCTTAGAGGATGCACAGATCGGGCTACACGTAACAATAATTCAACGTAGAGTGATCAAAGGGGTGATAATAAGGTAATAAGCAATATCCAGCTAGCTCTTTAAAACATAACTCATGCCAAATGCTAACAGTTTGGTTGGATTAGGTTAAGTTCAGGGACAGACTCTGGTTTTGGTCTCCGTTGGTGCTAAGTGTCTACATAATTAATTATTAAACATCATACACTAACACCCAATGAATGCTTATACAGTGTGGTGAGGTTCAGGGAAAGGGTGTGATATATATTTAGATATGTCCTCATAGACGCTAGAAAAGTAATTCATGTGTAATATGCAAATTATGCATTGAACATACTTTATAAACCTGAAAGAAAGAGTCACCTCCTTCAACATGCCGGTGTTAATTGATGTCATGGGGATCAACCCCCTGCCTCCTGGATGAAAGTTATGTATCACTCCATCATCCAGAGTGACCCTTTAAAGTGGACTTTGAAGCTCCTCATACAATACTGTATGACTTTAAAGCCTTATCAACACAAGAAACAAGAGACAGGGTCCAGAGAGACGCTACAGGACAACTTACATGTTGAGTCATTGGGCCGTTAACCCAGCTGCTGTGTTTGATGAGTTTGGAGTGAGACGGGGCCAAAGGTAGACTGCCTCCCTCTGTAAACACCCTCCTGATCTTACTGCAATATTTTTGCTGCTGTGACATTATTTTAATTAAAACTGAACATGCCTGTGAGGCATTTAATGACACACTAATTTGTTGATTTCTTTAATATGCCATTAAAATGGAGAGCAGCCTTACTACACATGGCTCTGATGCTGTAAATGTGCAGGTACCCTTGGGCATAAAGACCCTTTGATAATGAATGCTTCGCTCAGAAATTGAATTTCTGACTTTTCCATTGATTGAGAAGGTCATTCAAGAAAAATAACTGGAGGGAATTTACTACACAAAGAGACGGAGGGGGCGTCCATTCAACAACGAAGGGGGCTGTCATAAAAGCGCAGCTTATTTATTCAATCTGACTAATCATGACCGGACTCACACTTCCCTGTGGGGCTGTAGATCTGAGAAATGGCTGTTCGCCACCATCGGACTGCTGTCGTTTACCAGCCTGCTGCTTTTAGTCGACGCCTGCCTGAGAAATGTTCTCCACTGTTTACCAAAGGTAACACACAGTTCAGACATAATGAAACACACTCAACACAGAGAGGCTTCACTCTTCTTCCCCCCCCTCCCGTAGAGAATCACTGCTCTGCCCCTTTCTCTGCACGCGTCGTATACGAGACATAAGCTCCTTAACCCCCAGAATACGGTTCTGTGAGACTCGGCGGGAGCGATTTGCAGGGCAGGGAGGTTTGATCTGGCATGTTTCAGTGTGCTGGACTCAGCTGCTATCCTCCTGGATCGCAGGGGGTGGGGTAGGGGGGTACAGTAGGGGAGCTTGCAGATTTTCTGCCCTTGCCACAACAGTGCAGTGTGAGAAACAAAGAGAGGAACCTAAGCTCCTTGCTAAAGTAGGTCAACCTAGAAAAGAAAAGACAGAAAAAGAGGGGAAGAAGCAGAAGTTTTGCAGAAGCAGACCTCTTTGCATCTGTGGCTTGTAACTGAAGTTGTCACAAGGAATCCAGGAGTGTCATGCATGACCGTCCTATTATGGTCGATTACAAGGAGGAACTGGACCAGAGGCACCCGGGAGAAAAATCGATGCAAAGAATTTCAAATGAAACCAAGCATGGAGCTGTGAGATGGATGTGAACAAAGCCGACTATGTGGTGACTTAAATGAATTCGACACGCTCTCTGTTTTATTGTATCAGCCATGCTGAATGTGCAAGGGGAGAGAGAGAGGGAGGAGAGGATTTTCTAATTATCTACTGTATGACTTTGGCATAATTTCTCTGCATGTCTTTCTTTACATGCTTTACAGTAACTGAAGCATGCAATTTGGCAAACTGTCTCTCCGCCTTCACTCCATCTCCCCCTCCTCTTCCCCCCCTCCCCTCTGTGATCAATACAGTGTAATTAAAGCTGGAGAAGATACAGGCAACTCAAGGATCTCTCTCTCTCTCTCTGTTTCTCTCTTCTCTGTCTCGCTCTATTTCTCCGGTGTAGAGTAGACTCGTCCCTGAAGGGTCTCTGGGTCCCTGTCTTGAATTATACACAAGGACCCAGCCCAATTTCATTTCTGCTGCACCACTCAAGGGATAAACACCGACTACTCACCTGCAGAAACACCACACACAAAAGAATTCAGCGTAAAAACTCTGGCTCTACTGAAACCACATTCATTGGTTTTAATTGCCAAAATCTACAAGGACAATCCTTTTCAATGGACTCAAATTAAAAAAAATCTGCATACAATTACCCCCAAAAATCCCCCACATGCATGCCTCATATCAATAACAACTCTTGCTTGACTCTACCTTCGAAATTTGTCTCACCATTTCACTCTCATACTCATGGGAGTTGTGATTCAATTTGCAATGCATATATGTGAGGTGTTATCAGAAACAACCTCTAGGGTTCACAGTAACTCTGACTGCATGGGCAGGTAATTCACCTGGGAGAGGATTGCTTATTATGACGCATGTGCTATTATCTGGTCCGGGTTCCTGATCATCCTCATAGAAGCAACCCTGATGGCCCCCTGCATGTGATGACGTTTTCATGGACAGCCTGATCTGGGTCTAAAGCCACTGAGATCTGCTAGAGCTGAATGTACTTGCAGATTAATTTGGTTCTACAAATTCACATCCAAACTTGTCCAATAAGAAGCTTGATCAGTGGCTCCATGCTTTAAAATAGGGTGATCTATAGCCATGCAGTGTCTGTGTTGTACAATTTGCAATAAATAAGTAATATCTGACTTGTCTTTTAAAATGAGGTGGTCCAGTGGGCAATAATAGATATGCAGCATGCAACGTGCTCAGACTTTCAAAAACAAAGCTTGTTGAGAAGCATTTCACATTGTAAGAGTTTTGGATGTGCAACAACAACAACAACAACAACGCCTGCAAGCTACTCCAGACAGGTAACTCGAGCTGCACTGATTTCACACTTGATATGCGTCATTCACGCGATCACCTGACAAACGTTTCCCCCCAATTTGTCGCTCTATTTAGGCTGCAAGATTTCCGGTGTCTCCCTGTGCTCTACTATTCCCCTGCACCTGTTCTGCGCTCCTAGGTCCAGCCCCAATGCCTCTGAGCATGCACCCCTGCAGGCTCTGATCAGGGGGGGAGGGGTTTAAGACATTACCTCATCACTTCTCATTTTCTGCAAGCAAAAATAAAACTGCAAGGAGGGATGAGGTTGGAGCCGAGACACGAACAGTAAAACAACACACATAAACATTTACACCATTAAAATATGAGCTGATTAAAGGTAACAAAATGGTCATATTAGTCAAACTTTTGAATCAGAACAACTTTTTAGGCCAAGAAATTGCATTTTTTGTATGGTGTTGAAATAGGCTGGATTAAGTGATCATAAGAAGGTGATTGCTCATTCCTCCATATGTATATTTAATGTGTGTTAGGGCTGTCATAGGGTGGGTCAACAGAAATACAGATATCTCTTTAAACTATGGCCAACTGATTATAAACTAAGGGATTCCTCATCATTCTGGAAATGTTCAATAAGGCCTTAAAATAGATTAATATACCCAATGAGGCTGATATGAAATCCATCTGACGCAGCATGCAGTCAAACAATGTTTCAGTCTCCTCTAAGCGCTGGAAAAAAAGCAAAAAAGCGAATTCCTCAAAATGTCAATCTTACTGGAAGCAGCCCAACCACTCTGTTTTATTTTCTGAACAGGTCCACACTACAACCCACTAATGTCCAAAAGTAGCACCCAGCAGAGCTTCCATGTGGGACATACAAAAATAAAACACAGGTTTGAACAACATGAGACAGTTCATCTCTCCTCAGCATGAGGGTCAGAGTATCGGTGCGGTCTAATTGCTGTGTAGTTCAGTGCGTGTCTGCTTCGGTTGCAGCTGTTTCAACTACAGATCAGCAATTTGGTGAGTGATGGCTCTATCGGCTCCCCCCCTCAGGGACGAACAAACAAGGAGTCAATCTGCTTTTCTTCCTCCCCCTCCTCTCCCTCAGCACTGGGCTCGCTCTCGGGCCGGCCGCCGGTCGACAGATAATCTATTTGTGCTAATTTCATGTTTCTCTCTGCCCACTTCTCTCCTGAATAAGTCATTCCACTTGTCTGCCCTCCTTAGTCTCTCTCTGTCTGCCACCATAAGCGTCTTTTTACCTTCCGCTGTGCTCTGCAATTCTGCTTCGTTCTTTTTAATCAGCACTCTGCATTAGTCATTGTTTTTGGGACGGAGCAGGTGATTGGTCCAGATAGCTGTGGCCATCTGTTAACGTCTATGACACATGTCGGTTTTATGGCTGCAATCAGATGACCCTCAGCCTTTTTGTTTGACCAGCGGACAGCAGGTTGGAGGAGAAATTTCAAACTTTAATGAGTCTAATTTCTGCCTCTGTCATATTTACTGTGGACTGAGTCTGGGGTGAGTCATCAGAGAGGAAATACAGGACGTGTTGATGTGCTGTATGTGGTTGTAATCAAACACCAGTTCACTCTGTCCCCGTCCATCAGTCTGTCACTGTGCTGGCCACACTGACAGATACAGTTTCTGCCTCTGCAATGATGATAGTCCCATTAAATCATTATGACTCAGACCTTTGTTCTCATATTTGATGTCCTAAAGTAAAAATATCACTTTGTGCAGTTCAGAAATATTGCAGCTTGTTGACCCACAAACGAGGACTGCACCAGAAAAAAATTACATTGTGATGTGTTATCTTTCTGCAATATTTATTGCAATATGAAAAATATTATTAACCTATAATTTGTGATTTTAAGTCAATTTTCCTCTGACAGAACAAAACGTATCTCTAAATTTTACTGCACTTTGGCCTGCAAGATATGAAAAAAAAAACATTGGATAACTTCTCTGTGTTTTCAACAGGTTTTGCCTGGATCAACAACGTATTAAAAAAGCAGGTTTTTCATCAATAAATTATCACCAATTAATCTGAGGTTTGCTGACAGCTGGCTGAAGCTTCATTTGACTGCAGCCACATGGTGTAAAAACATGTTCATAACACTCAGGTAAAATGTCCAGGCTGAGCGAGAAGACATTGAATTTATGCATTTCACAATTTCATAATTTATTAGGATAAACCCAGATTTTTGTGATGTGTTGCATCATCACAAAATTCATTGCAAATGCTCATATTGGGGTATCAGTAAATTTGTGATTTTGGCACTATTTTGGAAAGTATTTTGGGGGGGAAAGTGCAACTGAAGTATTAGGAAAAGTACTCACTCTGCAGGAGAATTTATTTGACATTATTCGGTTAACACTTAAAGTTGGTATATATGTCATGTAACAGTAGGTGGAGTCACTTCATTTACTTAGTGGCAGAAAGCACGTACAATCTGGTCAGGATCATAGACCGTATAATACATGGATGTAGTCTCCATGATGTCACCAATGTGTTTCTGTTGTGGAGTTTTGAAGCCTATCGTCTGTTGTTGCCTTACTGGAAATGCTGACTCAACGTAACTTTTGATCGACCTAACAAGAGGCAGAGAGATAGAGTTGAGGTAGGCCTTTAGCCTCCTTGCTAACAGCTAGTGTGCCCGCCTGTCAGTCAAGTCGGCCTAATTATAAAAATCTTTCAACTTTAGTATATTCAAAACTATTGAGTTGTATAAAATCCCCCCATATCAGTATGTATGGATACTGATCCCCCCTACTCTCTCTGCTCTTATTTTACATGTTTGTTTCGGCTAAAATCAACCCTATACATTTCATCAGATCATCCGTACAGTAAAAAAATGACCACAGTGTCTAAGGACACTGGATTATGTTTTTATATTTACTCCTAATGTCTTACAAGGTCTGTTTAACACTGCTGCAACAAAAGATAACATGTATTAGTATACATATATTTCATCAGTGCATTAATTCGACCTCTATTTTGTCAAACACCCAAGTTATTTCCACAATTTTTCCCTATAGTGAAAGTAACCTATCCTCATAACTAACAAACACTCTTGAAGTGAAATTGTCACTTCAGAAACGAATAGAAAGCAAAACAGTTTATCAGATAGTAAATCACTGATCAGGCTTTTGCACGTCGACAGGTTTTGCTTTGTGTTCTTCCCCAGCTTTGAAATCAGGTCCATATAAATGTCAGAAACCTGATTTATGTCAATGTCCACATATCACTGTACACTGTAGGGATCTTTATCAAGTCCATATCTCCTTAATGTAAGTAGATAGTTGTGTATTTTGCTCCTGTTTTTGTTGTTTCTCTTGCTGAAGGCAGTCATGTTGTTTGCAACTCACTCTGACTGAGGAGGTGTGTTATGGTGATGTGGAGCAAACTGGCATTGATTTTTTTTTTTTCTTCCTTCGCTTCTTGATGTTGTTGATTTTTGCATCATTGTTACATTTACAAACATAAGACACAGTTAACTAGTTTATTCCAACCTCACAGGATTAATTCTTCCATTCCTGTAATGATGAAGAATATGAGGGGGTTCAAACAAGACATTATACACAGATTTTGTTCAGCATGTAGGCCGTTGTTTTGGGAAATAACAGATAACTTTATATATTTTGGCTTCAAACTTAAAAAAATAAATAAATAAATAAAAGAAGCCATGGGAGAAGCCAGAAATATACTCTATGTTGGTCCTTTATCACATAAATCGACACATGACAGGAAGACCATGAAAGATTGGGAAAACATACTTAAAATTCCTGTGAGGAGTTTCCAACTGGTTTACTGAAATTAACACTGATGTCCCTTTGTGACCTACAAAGCAAAGGAGACCATCAGTAAGAAGATTGATCATTTATATGAAGCCATTTTTAAAGTATTAAACTGCTTCGGTTGGAGCCATCACAGGAAGTGATAAACAGAAAGTAGCATAAAGTCGGATTCCATTTTTACACTTCTTAGACCGTTTTGTCCACAGGGGGCGCAATATCGACACAAAATAAAAGTTTCTCAAAGGAGCTTTCAAAAGATAGATTGCATAGTTAAGGCGTACTCATTCCAGAATTAGAATCAAATTTTTACCAGCTAGGTTTACAAACACCAGGAGGTTCTCTTGGTGTTGGTGGAATGAAATACTGAAACAGTTTGCAGGTAGAGCGATAATAATCCACAGGGTGAGAGAGAGAGTCAGATGTATAGGCTTAACGTTAATTTAACATTAAGGGACTGTGACTGAGAGTGAGTGCTGGGGCCCAATTTTAGTTTGAGGTTTTGTTTAGCAGCCATCAGTTCATACGTATCAAACTGTAGAGAGACAAAGTTTCCCGATTAAAGATCAGATTGAGAGAGTTTCCCTCAGAAAACTGTTCTAGCAGAAGTAAAAAAAAATAGCTTAAAATGGAAATATTCTGCAGGTATGATTATGACACTCTTTTACTCAAATCGAATATATTTCTTTATTCAATGTATTTTTAAGGTACTTAACATAAGTAGCTGTTATTTTAACCATGTGTATTTTGTCATTTGGACAGTCTCTGCGTCCTGTGCTGCAGTGATGGTGATTCACTGCGTGGTGTTTTCTGTGAATGAGATTAGATAACAAATAGAGTCAAATTAAATTATTCCCTGCTCTGACTCCGACCTCCTCTCTCCTCTACGCTCTTTTCATCCTCCTCCTCCTCCTCCTCTGTGCAGGAAACACTTCTTTTATTTATTTCTGCTTTGTTTGGAGTCAGGTCGGTTTGAAGCTGCCTTCCCACACTCACAGCTCCACCGGGACACGAAGCTCAGGATGGTTTATTAACCGGTGACCTCCAGTTTGCTACTGAAATATCATCACTCTTCCTTTGAAGGTCTGTGGATACCTCTGAAGATTTACTGTCGAGGTATCTTTGGGCTGTACCCAACTCTGAGTTTGTTGTTGGAATCAGATTTGGTGGTTTCTGTTTGTCCCTTTTTTCTCAGTTCAGATTCAGCTGAACTCTTCTATCAGCCTGCAGTAGACCTATGTTTTCTTCATAAGACTTCTCCATAAGAGCTGGCTATCTGCCACACATTTAATTATTTCCAAAGAACTACCTTCCTACCATTCAAAGTCAGATTGTTGCTGTTTTACATATTTAATTCTATAGCGGTAATGAGTCAATAACATAGAGTTTGTCCAGATGTGGTGGGTGTGTTTCTGCCCGAGGAGGTGTAAATATAGAAACACCCCCCCACACACATACACCATATCTAATTAACCAGATATTCCCAGATGCAGACCCCCCAGCATTGCTGCACACGTGAACCATGAAGGTAAACGACAATATAACATGTAGAGGTTCTATTGAGGATGCAATGAGTGGAGGCAGAACATGAGCTGCAGCAGGAGAACACAGTGTAACATATCTGCAGGCCTGATCTGTACATCATCTCCATGCAGCTGCTCCATGACAGCGTAACTGCCCTTTATGGGGGCGTGGTGTGCCTGGAATATTCTGCATGCTGACGTGTTTCCTGTCAATCAAGTCCTGGGTCAGATGTTTAATTAGCTTTCTTAAAGAGGAATGAGCATAGCATTTTTAGCATTGCCAGCGGTGTGACTCTGCAGGAATGTCACGTCCATTCAGTCCACAGTATGAATTGACTGTAATGACATTTGGTACAGATGAAGAGCTGAGATTGTATTTTCATAATCCCTCCACACGCTGGTGCTTTATCGATCTATATTGTGATTCTAACTAGTGGACTTTAAGATTATTCACCTTACTGGTCATAAGGTAAGCTTTGTTATACCACCCGCTGCATTCCAGACAGTTTCATTTTTCTCCAAAACACTAAAAGAAATGTTAAAATCCATCATTGTCATAAATATATTAATCAATTATACTTTAACTTTTACATTAATACTGCAACACAAAGTGCTTGATATAAATAAAACAATATAAACCCCCAGCCCCACAGTCCATGCTGAAGATAAGTAATTTGTTATAAATAAATGACTCGATAGAAACATGAACTGAACACAGGAAACACAGGAAGGAGGATAAAGATGATAAAAATCAAGAAAGAAAATAAGACACAAACAACATGGAGGAAATGTATAAAATACAATAAAATAAACTCTGATAATAGACAACATATAAAGCTTACTAAAAAATAAAATGGGTAAAAAACATAGACATAGACATATCCGTCACGTCACCCATCTGTTCCTGAGCGCTGTTTTGCAGCCTTATTGGAAATGCGGAACTCAACCAGACAGAGTGTGACGTAAAGAGGCTGAGTTTGAGCCTCCTAGCCAACAGCTATGTGTTCCCCACTGGGAGTCAAGTCAGTCATGTCCTTATTTGGGCAAAAACTTGTAATCTTAATATCTTCTGAACCGTCACGTTAGAAAATAATTCACCCCCATACAGTGTGTGCCGATAGAGAAATTAGCTACGAAGAGCCAAGTCGTTTTTTGAACCAGGCTGTAAACATGTTTATTAGTGCTGCAAAGATCGTCTTTTTTGAATTGGTGTCTATGTGGTTTCTGGTGTTTCTGCAGCCAGCCTCAAGGAGATTCTCGATGAATTGCAGTTTAAAACCCTTCCGCATGGGCTTCATAGTTTGAGACCGGAGGTTGCCGCTTGGTAAAAAAGCCAATAAATGAATTAACATGAGATCAAATATTCATTAAAGTTGTAAAGTTGTCAGCTTGTTAACCAATGCCATGACCTGAAAAGGTTTTGCTTGTGCTGCTGTTGTTAAAACAATGAACAGACAGCTTCACCAGAAGGTGTCCTTTATGAAGAATTAATAGACAACCTGCAGCTAATCAAAATCAAGCAGTCCCACAGACGATGCTTTGATATGAAGTGTAATTGAACCTTATTATTTTGGCAGAACAGGATCAAATTATACAGACATGTTTATAGTGCTGAGTCCCTGAAGTCTCATAAGGTGACTATATTTTTGTTGTCAAAATGTGCGCCTGTTTATTTTAGATGAACCAGCTAGTCATACTTTAGGTATGTTTGAGATAACATCCAAAATGTCATATAAAACATTTCTGTGATGATATGGATTTGCTATAGAGCAATTTCAGCTCACCACATAATGCTCTGCTAGCTAGGTCATCGCGTTATCATTAATCTTTGTCATGTAGCAGTGCTACCCCATAGTTAGCTAACGTATTATTTTCTCCCATCATCATTTTTTAAAGCTTATTATGACTACAAAGGTAGATGTGAGAAGCTGAACAGGATTCAGCCTATCAGAATAGTGTGTGTTGGAGCTGAAGTGAATGTTTACACCTGGTTCTTCACACAATGCAAGAAAGAGTGTACAACTGCATGTTGAAATGATCACTTTCTGGACTTCAGAGTCTGTGTAGTTTGGAATATTTATCCTGTTTCTAAATCTGCTTTTGTTTTATTTTGCACTAATGCTGCTCAAAGCTGTGTCGGTGACAATAAAGACTTGGATCTTGAATCTTGAATTAACATTATGATGTTGAAAAAGCTTTTGCTGATTTGTATCAGCTGTTAGTCACAGAAGTGCTCGGTTCTTAAATAAATGTGTTTGCTTTCCTCCAAACTGTGTGAAAAACGGTCCTCACAGCTCTCTGGTTTTTATCCATCAGGCATGTTTTAACTGTGTGTGCTTGTTGTGTGGCTGTTACCTTCACATAGATCATAGTAATCAAATATCATACAACATGAATTTATGACTTCATGGTAGAGATCTGGCATGTGGCAAGATAATCACAGAATCTCCTCTTTAACCTTTCCCCTGTACTCTTTATTCATGTCCTCATTTAGGATGTAAGTTTTCAAGTGGTATTTGTTGTAAGAGGCGCATTTAAATGGAGCTTAACACGTGAATCTTTTATAACCCTGGGCGTAAACAGCACAGATAATGAGGTTAATCTGAAGAGAAAACAGCGTTTCATTTTCTTCACAGACGCAGCACCACGTCTGACAGAAATAAACTTTAGTTTTTGAAAGGATGCGGCTCAAGTGGCTGATTTTATTGCTCCTCTTTTAACTGCAACCGTACTTATTTTTAGTTTGTTTACTTTGTCAAAAAGTCAAATATAATGCTGAATCTTTAAACGCACTCATGCATTGTGGTAATGTAGCTCTACAGAACATGTATTTTTATACACATTGAGGATTTTGAAGTTGTGCAAATGTAGGTACTTTCAGGCAGGGATACATACACGTTAGATGATCACCATCACTATCACATTAATAATTTCTCTCTTCTATGTGAAAAAGCTTCTTGTGGTAAAGGTTCAGAGAACTGCTGAAGTGATGAGTAAGATATCCGTCTCAGCATCACAGTTTAGTTACCCTGTGCGTCCTCAGATGATGGATACACTGTAAGTGAAGGTGGACTTTTCACTTCTTCGTGTGAACCAGCAGATTCCTCCGCTGCCTTTAAACCCTCCTCTGATACTGTCTCACATACAAACAGGATGAAAGAAGGATGGATTTATCTCTTTCTGCTGAATTCACTCTTTTCCAAAACAATCCAGCTTAAATCTGCTGCGCTGTTCCTTCATAAGGCTCATGATATTTATTTTCTTTAATATTCAGAGCGCAAACAGAGAGTGTTTTCTGTTTGTCTGAATGAAGATGTTGCGGCTGAAGGATTTATACAGAGAGATGCAGAAACTTGTGTAGGTGCAGTCAGTGTGAGGCGAGGCAGAGGTGAGAGTGGACATCTATCCTTTAGATAGATCTATAAAATCACAGCTGACACGAAAAATGGTTTATCTTTCAGAGATGTGTCGCCTTTGACACTCCTGGCTTTAAAATATATGAAATCATAACCACAATTTCTTAGGTGAGGACTGAAATCAAGATTATTTAACTCAGCTACTCTGACATCATTCCTCAATCTGAACTGAAGAGAGGGGTGATACCACACACACACACACACACACACACACACACACACACACACACAAACACACAGCTGTTAGAGATAGGCTGTACTGGCTTTGTTACAGGCGACAAAACAACATTATGAAATGGACCCTGGCATGTATCTTTATATCTTATTATTCTACTCTCATAATCCAAAAATATAGCTTGAAATAAAGTCTGATTGATCCCTCACCATAATGAAACATACTTTTCAAACATTAAAGGTACAATATGACATAAAGCTACAGTCTATTAAGGTTGAGTCATGATTTTTGATTATTTAGATAGTCGTTAATTTATAGAAATGTATACAGTTCATGTGACTATTTTCCTACCTTTAAAACATGTTTCCATTACTCTTTCTAGGGCCTGGCTTTAATGCTGTACAACTCGCACATTGGTGGCTGTTGCCCCTCTGAAAGCAGTTTGCTAACTTCCAATTCAAAATACAAAAAAAGAAGAAAGCGTTAATGGCAGATACTAGTACAACTAGTGTGTTCTTTTTTTTTTTATATATATGTTTTTATTATTTTATCATTTTCAGGACAAAAAAACAAAATTCTAGGCTCAAAGATATGTACTGTCACCCATTCCCCCAAGCACAGAAAAAATAAAAAGGTAAATAGTCCAGAACAGGATTCCAGATCTTAAGGAATGAGCCTTCATTGGTCCTAAGAACTGCACTTATCCTTTCATGAGGCATAACATTGAAAATCTCCCTATACCAAAGTGTTACTGTGGGTGGGGTGTCTTTAACCCAATTTAACAGAATGCATTTGCGAGCAAGAAGCAGGAGTTTGTCCAACAATATGTAGTGATTATGAGAAAGTGTTAATTCTTTAGAGGGCAAACCCAATAAGAAAACTAGTGTGTTCTAGAAACAGCTGATTTGAAACATTGTCTCCCAAAAAGCATGGAAAGGAACATTTTTAAATTGTCCATCCATGTATACCATCTTATGGAGTGACTCTTATTGACTGTATAGAGGTAGTTGAAGTTGCCACCTGTTGTCACCTCTCTGGTTGTGGACTATGCTGTGATGCCAGCATTTTGGCTGCTACTATGTTCATTATTTAAGAAGTGACCATATTTTGACAAGGGGGTGGAGCATGAAAGGAGCAAGGAGTTAGCAAATTCTAAGCTATCGGCTAACCTGAGCCCTAACTTGGTTTGAAAGACGCATCTGGGATATATTATTCAGCAAATCAACAATGTGTACCACAAAAACAGGCTTTTTGCTCTCTGAAAATATGTAAAGTTGTGTCCTCGGAGTGCCTTTTAGTACAACTGATCACTCAACACGTTTCTCAGGTTCCAGATGTTGCAACTTATCCCGTACCCCCTGCTATGTAGTCTCTGTGACTCTAAATGGGACAATATTTTACTAAATGAACATCATGCTGTGTTGAAGAAGACTTTACACTAGATACTGAGGAAAAGTTTACTGAGGGAGTAAGTCAACTGAGAAGTTGGACCATTTTCTCTTCTATACAATCAGACTGATTTTACAACCAGTGAAGTCGCCCCCTGCTGGACATTAGAGATAATGCAGGTTGAAGGCATTTCTGAATTGGCTGCAATTTTGAAACCTGCACACCGAGTCCAATTTCCATGTGCATTTTTGTAACCTTTATTGTTGTGCAAAATAGAGCAAGAATGTTTATTTCTCTGTCTAAATTGAGAACTATTTTCAAAAAACACTGATCCAAAGTAGCTGTGATCAAAACTGTTACTTCCAGTTATAACAACCATAAAAACTAAACCTGGCAGCAGTGTGCTCCGCTACAGAGCAGCTCAGTCGTGTGATAAACATCAAATACACTGAGAGCTTTATGTACAAATAAAATCGAGTGATAAGCTGCCATGTCACTGACACTGAACCCTCAGAAGCTGCACACGCCAACTCCTTCCTCTTTATCACAGGCCGGAGGAATCAAGCGAGGACAGAGATATGAGGAGCAGAGCTACAAGTGACACAGAGATTTTATCACAGAGCAGAGGACTGCAGGAGAACTGCAGGGAAAAAGCTGTGCTCTGATATCAGGGAGGAAGAAATATATTTATTTTTTCGCCTCAGAAGTTTACACCTGATAGACTCGTTTCCTGCAGTTTCTCATGATCCAGTTTTTATAATATGTGCATTTATTTCTACTGTTATTAGAACACAGTAAACTGGATGCTTGTGTGAGATGGGAAGATTTGCAGCGCATGACTCAAGCCTCACTATTTTATATGGGACGTGGTGGAATTATGCACAGTGTTTCCACATGCATGGTTTGGTTTGTGTGTGTGCGCTCATGTGTGCATATGCTGCAGGCAATATCCATCCTATATTTTATCCCATAAATCCAAATCTAGTTAAGCGGGGAATGCAATCTGAAATACACATAAATATGCACATAAACACATGCGCACATACAGAATAATGCAGGCAGTATCTTTTACGCCCATCATGTTCCATACATTAACACCTCATATAATCCAGATTATTGATTACTAACTGTATTTCACTGACTCATGCTAAAATCCCTGCAGGACAATGAGGAATTGTCCAATCTAATTCCCCATGAAGCCTTTATTTCACAGTCAGGGTCACAGATTCTCCTCCTTTGTGTTAAAAAGGGTCTCGGGCACAGAAAGCAGACACACTGGAGGAATTTTTTCCTCACTGTCGAGAGAACACATTCAACATTCATGTGGTGACCC
Organism: Notolabrus celidotus; assembly: GCF_009762535.1. NCBI lineage: Eukaryota > Metazoa > Chordata > Actinopteri > Labriformes > Labridae > Notolabrus > Notolabrus celidotus. The sequence continues at coordinate 18,584,459 of NC_048288.1, forward strand.
ATTTTATTAATGGAGAGGCCTTTTTTTCCACGTGTCTTCACCCCGTCTTTGTCGGCTGCAGACGCCCTGGTAATGGGCCCTCCTGTCAGGGCTTCATGACTAATCTCCTCATTGACCTCTCCTTCACTTGCAGCCACCCCACCCCCATCTCCTCCCCCCCAACACCCCCTACCACCACAACCATACTGATGAGTGTGTTACTGGTAGAGATCAGAGGGAGGTTACGCAGTCTGTGAATCAAATACAATCATGAAATACTCGATTCAAAACAAGTTTGAACATGTTTTCTTCTTTATGTTGCTGTAATTTACTCTTTCTCATGAGCCTGCATGTATATTCAACCATTGAGTTCAGATTGTAATGTATGAGAATCAGAATCAGAATCAGAAATACTTTATTTATCCCATGGGGGAAATTCAGTTTTTACAGTTGTTCTCTACACAATAATTTATACAAATACAGTTATAGAAAATAAGTACATGGTTGAAGCAAGCGGCAACCTCCAGTCTCAAACTATGAAGCCCATGCGGAAGTGTTAAAAACTTCAATTTATCAAGAATCCGCTTGAGGCTGGCTGCAGAAACACCAGAAACCACATAGACACCAATTCAAAAAAGACGATCTTTGCAGCATTAATAAACATGTTTACAGCCTGGTTCAAAAAACAGCTTGGCTCTTTCTCCATCGGCACACACTGTACGGGGGGTGAATGTTGACGGGAACACATAGCTGTTGGCTAGGAGGCTCAAACGCCGCCTCTTTACGTCACACTCTTCCTGGTTGAGTTCTGCATTCCCAATATGGCTGCCGCTGTCGATTGGCTTCAAAACAGCGCTCAGGAACAGATGGGTGACTTCATGGATACTACGTCCATAATTTATACAGTCTATGGGTTGAAGTCCCCGGAGATCAGGAATAGGGCACTCTGGCTGTTGCTGTCCTACATGATCAGAGTGAGGCTGTTTTTTTTTTTTTTTTTTTGCAACAGTAGAGTTGTAAAGATATTTTAGATTTTTTTTTTTCAGGTGGCAAGGACACTCACACCGCAGCAGCCATGATAGTGCCCTTAAAGAGAAACATGCTGCATATTCAAAATCGATGCAAAAGTTGAGGAAAAATGCTTCTACAGAAATGTGCTGCAAATAACGTGCTGCTAACGCACAGGCATTTGCAGCAAGCGCTCTGCACATGGGATAAATCATCACACCTGAAGTGCTCCAGGCCTTTAGGGGACTTTCTTTGCAGCACATTTTTTCATGTGCAGTGCATTTCTGTCGTTGCATGTGTTATGGACTCTTGCATTGTTTCTGAATTCGCTGCCTGTTTCTCCTGATGGATGACCTTCATGCTGTTGCAGTGTGATTGCCGTTGTCAGCCACTGGAGGAGAGTTCAGCTCTGGAAGCTTTACAGCTAATGATCTTAAAAACTTTTTTTTGCTAATTTGTGACTTCAAGACATTCTATTACTAAAAGATTGAATTTCTTCCTTGTTGTTGTTGTTACATGAATGTGGCCTTCAGTTCTGGGTTTTGCTAGAGAACATGTAAAATATCTCACTTGCTGCTTTTCCAATGCTCCTCTATCATCTCCACTTCTCTGCACTTGTCTTTTTCTATTCAATAAAAAGGGGATTGAATAGCAAAGAAGTATTACGTTGCCAAACATAAGAGCCACTTCTAAGATGCTCTGGGTTGACAAGCCTCCAAAAATTATCGCTGGCATGCTTCGTTGAGGACTCATGGCTGGAGTAGTACCAAGACCTGCACGGAGAGAGCAGCCAGATTACTTAACACATGCACTTCTGAAAAAAAATATTCAGGTCAGACTAACTGAAATATTCCAGTTATCCACACAAGTTTTCCCTGTCAGACCAGAGCGGGAGGTCTAACATGATGTAAAATGGACACTGTAATAGTCACTGTGTAATGTTAACAAGATGTCCAAGATGAAAGGAGAAGCAGAATTTATATTTGACATCTTTTGTCTTCATACTAATGCTATGTGTAAACAGACCTCCCATCTCACAGGAGGTTATTTTTCTGACTTTTAGCTGCTGTGTTTTCTTATCAGCTCACCCCAACTTTTTGTGGAAATTTTACTAGAAGGCTGGTAGGAAAACATATATGTAAACTCTGGGTGAAAAATTCTGCTGTTTGCATTCACACATATGGCCCACCCAGGAAATTTAAGGAAATTTACAGGAGGTCGATGCATGTGTAGATAAAGACTACAATATGGGTCTTGGTGTATTTTTTTAATTTAATTTCAATTTGTTTTTTTAAATTAATACAATAATAGTTATATGAACATATGAACTGACAACCATCAACAAATAAACCTACAGCTCACCTTTACTTGGGTGAAATAAAGAAGTGATAAGATGTGTAGGAGAACACAGTCAGAGGTAACATCCTCTGGTATGTCTGATGTCCCACTGAGACGTACAGCGTCATGCTGACATGAGAGGAAAGCTTCTATACAGTGTAAAAAACACCATATGGTGATATTTCCCCCTCATAGACTAGAGCACAAACAGCTTTTATTACAGAGAGGGAGAGGGAGGTGTCGGTAGCTTTATGATTCAGTTTGTTTGTGTAATTCACCTCATGTACACACACTCACACACAGAGAGCTCAGGGAGGGAGATATCTGACAGTGATGTGGAGACGACGGGCAGTGATGAATAAAAGTGCCTGATAATGGGATCGTTGAGTCATGAAAAGGGATTGTGAGCGAGTTATCTGAATGCAGACGCTCATTCTGTTTGACCAGCAGACGAGTTTCAGCCTCGAAGCAGAAACACGAACGAACAAAAGATCTGCAGCCGACAGAGAGGAGTAGGAGAACAATCGCACAAAGAGAAAGTGCTGTATTGAATTTTACACCTTTGCTCCTTTTGTCAGGTTAATGTAACTCCCAGCAGCACCATGCGGATTTTTTAGAGAAGATGTTGATTGTTATAATGATTACAGGACTACAGCAGGGATCAATACATGTGAGGATGCCCACAAATTTACACATGCTAAAAAACAATCTGGACCAACTAGTATTAACCAATCAGGTGTCAGCAGGCTTAGGTGTCTGGAAGAAAATACTGTCTGTATGGAGAGCAAAAACAGGCAGAACCCAATCTACGGTAAGGACATCCCAGCTCCTATCAGTGCAAATCTGAGGACAATTTTTATCTCTTTATAAACAGATATCTGCATGCAAGAGCAGCAAATAATCTGTTCTAGATCAAACATTTACACTGAGAATCAAATCTGCTTGATGCTGTGTCACTAAAGACAATCAGTGTTTAGATTTCCTGACATCCTGGAATGCATCAGAAGTCATGAATCCGGCCTCCATTTAAACAAACATTTTAAAAGATGTTTTCCTCTACTGTTCTACTGAGGACAGACCTGATAAAGCTTGACTTTTGACTAATCTACATCATGATCTTGACATCATGATTTCTGCAAATGTAAGACCTGTTAATTACAAGAAAATCTGCTTCTTTTTCAGAGTTAAGCCTCTTTAAAACTTAAAATTTACAATGAAACTGAGATTCTGCATAGACAGATGAACAGGCGTCGTTCTTCTGGGGGTTGCAATGGACCAAGAAATTACAGATATTATTTTGTAAACATATCTGGGGCCAGATTTCTTTTCACTTTTGATCTGAACACGTCTCAGATTGCTTAAGTTGCTTATAGTGTAAACAATACTGCAAAAAGAAATTAGTGTTGGCCGGCAGTCATCCATCACTAACTTCTTGCTACACCCTAACTCTAAACATTCAACACAAAAAATTTTTTTTAAATAAACCAATAGACTGAACGCACAAGATGAGTATTTTTACTCACTAAGAAATTAAGACAAAAACACATTCCCAGTTTGTATTATTAAAATATTTTTGCTATACACCAATACTTCTTTACTCATGCTTTTGAAAGAACATCAGCCTGCAGGATGGAAATCTTCCTAAGCCTTTGTAAGTTTTCTCAAAAGCACTGAGTTTCTGTATTGATGCACATTTTTAGAAAATGTAATTATCTTACCATGCTTCATTTTCTCTTTGTGAATTACTTAAATAATGCAGCGAACACGCAGCATAAACGTCAGTGATTTAATAAGAAAAGGCTGCTCTGTTTTCAAAACCATCTCAGTCAACATGTCTGTGAACCTGATTTGAAAGAAAATTAGCCGTAAAAAGGTAGATCAGCATGATGTTAGCACTTTTAGCTTGATTTGGTCTTCCAACTTGCACCTAATAACTATATACTTTTATTCTTTTAACAAGTGTCACTATTCTTTTTACTCTGACCTTCATTTATTTGTTGCTATAGTGCTGTTACTGAAGCATCAATTATTAATTTAATAGCATAATAATGTATCATCATAACATCATTTGGATGTCTCCCCAACTTACCTTTAATAGATTAAACAAATATATGACGCATTTTTAAACCTTCTTTCCCCACAGGTTTAATAATGACTGTGTGGTACCTGCAGTGCTCAGTCTGCAGGGATAAATAAAAGTCAATGGCCACTGGTGAAAAACTCCCTACTTTAAGTGTATCCACAAAAAATACATACCTTTATTGTAAACAAACTATTTATAGCAGCGTCATTTTTCTGTCATTTCCAGCTGAAAAAGTTTGAATATATTATAAACTCTCATTAGAGACTTGTTTTCTGAAGACAAACATGAAGCTAAGACAGTGAATCCCCAGGGATTTATCCTCTGGTTGAGAAATAAATAAATAAACAGCAGTATTTTTCTGTGTTTTACTATAAATACGTTGTCAGTGTGCTGGTGTGTATTGTGGTTTGTGGTGCTGAACGGACAGCTCCTGTAAAGTGTGCCCACTTTGTTTCCTCAGCTCTGCTGCTGCATGCTCTGTCCATACTGCACAGTAACTACAACTTTATTACACAGACATCCAGTTATTCTATTCTGTACTTTATTATTCTATAGCTCTCTTTAACTCTGTCTTTTCCTCTGTTATCGCATATTCACCTGCTATTCACTGATCACACATATATTCATATTGCTGCAAAGGTTATTCTGCAAAAATAAAGTAGTCAAAGTGACCAGTTGTATCCAGTATGGATGATAGCATAGTTTTGGTTCTTGATTGTGATGAAATCAATGTAAAATAATGATAAACTCCATACTTTTTCCTAATATATAGAACCATTTTAGAAATACCTCAACAATAGAAATTCAAACCTCTTCTTTTCCATATCCCAATCACTTTTTACACCCTGCTTGTTTCTACCTTTATAATGTAACTTGATGAAACACTGCGGCTCCAGTTCAGCTCAGTTGGTAGAGCAGGCCCCCTATGAACAGAGGCTATAGTTCACATCACGCTGGTTGCAGGATCCCAACAAAATTAGGTGCATTTTTTCATTTAGCCTTTATTTAACCAGGTTGGTCCCATTGAGATCAAAGATCTCAAGAAGGGAGACCTGGCATGTCATCTTACAGCCCCCCTCCACACTTCCTCTCTCTCGCTGCTACAACAGAGAAAGACAACAAGCCCAAAAATGAATCTCAAATAATGTTGACTAGAAGGAACTCTTCAAAGACACTTTCTGAGGTAGCTTGAGCAGCAGTTCAGCTCCCCGAAGCCCCACCAACAGAGTTTAAACATGAACTTCTGTTGTGCATTGTTTCCCTGCTTTTAATCAAGACAGTTGGTTTAGTAGACAAACAGATCCTGACTTATGTTAGAAACCTTTAAACAAATCTTAACCTTTAAACTGAGAGTGCTTGTGCAGCTCAGCTTGCAGCCCCTCCTGGCTTCCACTGTCCAGTTTTGACCAATGAACCATGTTTTGTTTTTGTTTTTGTTTTAGTATTCCAGCTTTTGTCATAATCAGTACACTCCTTAACTGTTAATTATAAGTTTATGTATATAGAAAAAAGTAATAATGATTAAAACAGAAAAAAAACATCATGATTTGAGTATGCGAGCCCAAACTTAGCCAATTAGTATACATATTTGCATCCATAGTATCCATCCATTTATCAAATCTTTCTGACTGGATGGAGCCTAAATCATGAGCAGAAATTCACCCTCTATATGAGGAGCAAAAACACCTACCCAGATGCCCAGATGTGAACACACACAAACCCTGCTCTCCTATCTCCTCTCTCACGGTCACACCTGCGTACTCCTTCAAGCCACTCTTTAAATCTCACACTGTTCTCATTCATCACCAGGAGCCCATACATTCAACTCAGTGTAAACATCGCCCCCTCTGGTCTATCAGGAATTCCTGCTTTCAGCACTGAGCTTTAATGACCATCGCCTGGGGGGTTTTAGGGGTAAAAGAGATGCTTAGAGCACAGAGAGTTAACCTCTCTGCATGTTGGGAAACCGCCAACATGCTCTGTAATTACAGCTGATCTCAGGGTCCTGGTCCAGGTTTCAGATTTTGGCCTCTGGTGGGAGATGTCTACCCCAGACATCAGGGTTATAGAAGGAGGAGAGAGTCAAAGATTGATGAGTGGTGACATTGGCATGGAGTAACAAAATAACAATTACCATGACATTGAAAAAAGATACGCTTTTATTATGTCCATATTGTCTGCTATTTAGTGACTATGTATAGCAACAAATCATAGTCAAAGCCAACATTAAGTTATCTGACGACACTTCCCATGAAGAGCAGGTCTAGAGCGGTAACAGGCAGGAACCTCGAACAGAACCAGACTCACTAGAGAATAGAGACAGGCTCAATGGAGAACAGAACCAGACTGAATGGAGAACAGTCATCTTTCTGGACCACAACGCAGCTTTTCATTCCCCTTGCTGCTGGTGATTGAAATTTATTATAAAATTTGATGATTTTGAAGACTATAAGGGTTAGAATTTTAATGTTTGAATCCAAATTTTGGCTGATTGTTATGAGCTATTTAAATTTAAATTGCTGGAGACTCAATTGTTGCAGCCAGAGTTAGAGATATGAGAAACTAAGTATTCAAATTATATTGTATAATTATATTTTATATTTAGTCGTTATTTACTCATTATTTATTTGTCCAATCCATTTATATTATTAACAACATTTGCCATGAAGTGATGTGAGACGAGATGAGGCGAGACCAACAATATGAAACTGTACAATACGATACATTACTTTAAGATACGGTACGATACGATATGTTACATTACAATGTTACAATGTCATTTAGACATTTACATTTTATTACGTTAAATTACGCATTATTACATATTATTACATGTTATTACATTACGTTACGTTACGTTACGTTACGTTACGTTACGTTACGTTACGTTACGTTACGTTATGTTACATTACGTAACGTTACGTTGCATTACGTTTTTATGGCACCTCAATAGCAAAACATGTTCTGCACCAAGGTGCCTTACAAGGGCAGACACAGGCTACATGCCAGCAAAAAAACAGACATTATACTGTATATAGAGAGGAAATGTTCTGGAAAAAAAAACAAGGTTCAATTAAAAACAAGTTTAAACCAGTTAATCATCAGAATCAGAAATACTTTATTTATTCCGGGGGGGGTTGTTCTACACACAGTAAGTTATACAAATACAATAATAAGCTATGTAGAAAATAGATACATGGTTGAAGTCTCTGGAAATCAGGAAGAGGGCACTCTGGAGGTCTCTCTGGAGTCTGGCTATGGCAGCGTTGAGAACGTTGGACCCTGTAGTCCGGTTGGCAGAGGGGGGATGTAAACAACTACCAGTATGACATGTGAGAGCTCCCTGTACAGATAATATGATCGGAGGAAAAGGGAACCAAAGTAGGTCTTAAAGTGATTCTTAAAAGCCTCAACAGAGTTCAAACGACCTCCGGCAGGCTGTACCTGAGCCGAGGAGGCTCTACATAGACGGCCTTGTCCCATGTCTTTTTCTTCCATGGACAGGTACAAGCATAAAGCCGTAATGGGAGGATGCGAGGGGCTGTGGTGGTGCTGTAAATTATTGAATAAAGGCAAAAAAAAATCCTCTCTCCCTAGCCCCAGTGGATGATTTGATTTTTATCTTGTTTTTTTGTTTGTTGACAAGACCAAACCAGAAATAAAGAAACAACAGAAACATGATGAATAGAGATAGGAAAGTCATCCTGCTGCCATGATCTCACCACTGTTTTGTCTCCCTGTGAGAGTCGACAACCATGAACTAGATATTTATGCACTGTCCTTATTCCTGAAAAGACAGTAGTCCTTGAAAGCTTTTGTATTTGCCAGTGAAAACAAAAATCGCCTCTTATTCCTGTTTACATGCAGCCTTGAACACTTTAATTAAACCTAGCCTCTACACTGTTGTCTAGCTGGTTTGGATTTATGAAATTGCTGTGCATATAATGACATATAAAGCGGGAATAGTATCTGCATGTGCAGTGTGTCTTTATCCAAATTAAACACTGAGTTATTAGGTTTAATTAAAAAATATCCAAACAGAACATGCTGTTGAACACTTGACAGAAAATATAAAATGTAGACTGTGGATGAGGGGTATGTTGCACCATTACTCGTGTTTCCTCTCATTTTGTGCACACACACTTTCTCCAAAACACACACCAACACTCAGAGGTCAGATGCAGTCTAACCTCCTACAGTCTCTGGACCACAGCTACCAACCCAAACCGATCAATACTTCAGGTTCTTTGGGGAGTTCCTTCCTTTAAAGGCTCCAATCAGTTATGTCTCTTATGAAATGACACAATCATTTAATATCACTCCTCCACCTGCCTCACCTTCCAATCCCCACCACTCTGTCCTCCCCCTGATGGAGCTGTCTCACTCCTCTGCAGTGCATTTTTTGTCGCTGGGTCCACAGCCAATAGTCTTTAGCTGAAAGCAGTATCAGTGAGGCCCAGCATGTCGATGGTATCGAGCTGACCTGGCATGTCACAGGCAGTAAAGACCTCCTGATTGACTCCTGCTTGGATAGCATGTCCGACTGCATACATTAGTAATGCAGAGGCTCGATAGATGGATGGCCCGGACCGATTGATGCAGGCAGACGACACGTTTACCTCGATGCAGGGAACCGGAGATGAACTGAACCTGCAGAGCTGCAACAAGCACCACTGACTGCACACAGCTGACAGTCTAGGTACACATCTCCAGCTGCTTTTAAGGAAATACAACTGAATCATGCGGCTGCAGGTCAATGCATACAGGCAAGTAGAAATGGAGAAATAAAATGACTGCTGCTTTTCAAGTCATACTTTTCAGTGTGAATATTTTAGAAACAGATGATATACTGAGATTTTCATTCAGGAGCCTTTTGCAGAGAATTGCCAAGTTAGAGAAATATCTAGTTACAAGGACAAAATCCTTGTTTTACTCAAGGTGAATGTTTGCACTGGTTCAAGCCGAAAGAAAAGCTCTAATAAAACATTAAAAAACATTGTATTTGCAGATTAGCAATCCTTAATGTACGACACAACTTACCTTGAAGCTGAAGACCCAACCAACCAGGTGCCGTTTATTTTGTTTTTTACAGAGATATGTGGCTTTTGTTGTTATGGGTGTAAAGAAACTGGACAATAGAGATCCTTAAAACTTTACCTGGTTGGATCAGTCTCTTTTTCTGCTCTGATTATTGGGTCAGAATTCACTGTAATGGATACATGCTGCCATGGGTTAAAGGTTCTGGCAGCTACTGGTGGTTTTTGTGGTTGAAACACGAGTGTTGATTAAACTGACCAGCCTGCCTTCATGACCATCAGTTTACTCATCTTTATTGGCTAAACCCAACAAATTCCACCATGTCTTGGAGATAAATCTGCTCATAATAGTGTATTTTGAAAATGTTGTTGTATTTTACTGGCAATTCAACCCAACAAGGAACCTTTGGGATGTGGTGGAATTTTTTTATTTATTCTTTTAAAGTTATATTTTTGGCCTTTTTGCCTTCATTTGATAGGACAGCTGAAGAGAGACAGGAATGTGGGGAGAAGAGAGGAAGGGGAAGACATGCAAGAAATGGTCGACCAGCCAGGGATCAAACCGGCAACCCCTGTGACGAGGACTGTAGCCTCTGTATGTGGGGCGCTTAGACTGCTAGGCCACCAGTGCCCTAGGGAAATTTAAGAAAAAAATCTGCAGCAGCATCATGATACATAACATCCACCCAATAATCCAACCTTAGAAGCAGTTAATGAACAGCTGATCCCAACACATGATCATGTTTACAATTGTGGGTTTACTATTAGTGTCAGTCATTGTGATTGGAGAAAGGAGAAAGCCAGGTGCTTAGCACAAATGGTTGATTAGCCCACTTTGGCTGGCAGTCGGCAAAGTACGACTCAAACAACGTCGATCACACACTTATTTCTTATTTTCTCCCTAGTGAGTTCACACACTCACACGCTAGTTGCTGTTTCACTCAGTGTCAAATAATGATGTCATTACTGTTGCACATTTTAAATCTGTAAAGCCGTCCGCAGTTCTTGAGCCCACTAACACAGTTCAGCAGCTGGGTGATCACAGTGTGCCACACCAGGATTTAATCGGCTATTTAAGCACATCACTTTTTAAACAAATACACAGCCAAACACCATTAAAAAATATAACTGGAGCTTTTGTAGATACTTCTTGATGACATCTGTACAATGAAAACAGTCTTTCTCTCACTCTCTCCTGTGAGTCTCTGTAAGTGAATGAAAAAGTAGGAGGTGATGTGAGGTAATCTGGATTTTTTTTATGTACAACTGAATAGTTTTTAAGCCCAGCTGCATAACCTGTCTGTTCTCCGTTCTCATCCATTTACTTGTTCCTCACAGCCTTGGTTCAAGTGTTACACCAGCCTTAAAGTTAAAGTGATGGAGATGTTTTCGCATGCTTGATAAATACTTTAGAGCAGCGATACTCAACCCGCGGCTCGCGAGCCGCATGCGGCTCCTTTAAGACTAGTTGCGGCTCTTTTAAGTCCACTTAAAAAAGAAAAATCTAAAAAAAATCTTTAAAAAACGAAAAAGAAAAACATTGTCAGCAGAATTCATCAGCATTTCATTATCGCTCACAAGTCACACATCAGTCATGACACACTTCAGTCATTAAGCCCCCCCCCCCCCCATCCCTCTGAACAACCAATCACAAATTATTTCAGGTTTCCCGCTCGATTGCTGGTGCGCGAGATAATTGCTCCGTCACACTTGGAAAACTAGCTTACAGCACTATGCAAAAATGGCAAAGGAATACAAGAAACGAAAATATGAAGAGGAATATCGAACATTTAAAGAGGACTGGGAACTCGAGTTTTTCTTCGTCTCCACCGGTTCGGGAAAATGCATCTGCCTGCTTTGTGACAACATCATTTCACAATTTAAAAGGTCCAATTTGCAGCGCCATCACGACACAAAACACCCGATTTTCAGTACCGACTTTCCGGAAGGTGGAGAGCTGAGGGCGGAAAAGCTGGCCAGACTCAAACAGAACCGAACTGCTCAAAAAAACTTTTTCCACACTAATACGAGTGAGAGAGCGACAGAGGCATCCTACAAAATCACACATGAACTGATGAAAAAGATGAAGCCATATACTGATGGAGAAATGGTGAAGGATTGCATACTGCTGGCTTGTTCAACGTTGTTTCCTGAGAAAAAAGACCTGGAACGAGAGGCAAAAAAAATTCAACTGTCGGATTCTACTGTAGCTAGGAGGGCATCAGACATTTCAGAGAACATTGCACATACTCTTAAGGAAAAACTGTCATCCGCTGAGTTTGTCAGCCTTGCAATGGATGAAAGCTTGGATATCAATGACACGCCACAATTACTCATCTTTATCCGAGCGATCAACAGTAAGTTTGACATTACAGAAGAACTGCTTGACATGGTTTCACTGGAAAATGGAACAACGGGTATTGAAATAAAAAACGCTGTGCTGGAAACATTAGAAAAGTTTAACATTGGACCAGAAAAAATCACAGCATTCACAACAGATGGCGCACCGGCGATGCTTGGTAAGAGGAACGGAGCCGTGGCCTTGCTGAAAGAAACGCTGAAAAACGGCGGGGCTGCTGCTGAGGGTATTTTCTCATACCATTGTATTGTTCATCAACAAGCCTTGTTTGCTAAGTTCAAATGTCTGAATGAAGTGATGGCAAATGTAATCGAAGTGGTTAATTATATAAGGGCCCGTGCAAGAAACCACTTAAATTTTAAACTGCTGTGTGAGGAGTTTGACACTCACTATGGAGATTTGGTGTTACACACCGAGATCAGATGGCTGTCTAAAGGACGTATGCTTGCACATTTCATGGACCTGCTTGAACCCCTGAAATCCTTCATTGTCGGCCAAGGGGAGACTTCCCGATTTTCCTTTTTGGATGATAAAGAGTGGGTGCTGTCTGTTGCGTTCCTGTGTGACATTACGCAGCACTTGAACGAACTTAATCTCAAGATGCAAGGAAGAAACAAGACCGTGTATGAGCTCTACATGGCTGTCAGTGTATTTTCTGACAAACTGGATGTACTCGAACAAAGTGTCCGTGGTTCTGATTACCGTTTCTTCCCCACCGTGCAGAAAGTGATGGCGATGCATGCAGACGCTCTCCTGCCCTGTCAATCACAATTCTGTGACGTGCTAACTGAGCTCAAGCAAAACTACACATCAAGATTCCACGACTTCAAGGACCATAGCAATATTTTTCTACTTGTGAAAAACCCATTCCTGGTTGAGGTCAATGAAATGAAGCAAATAAGCGACCAGCTCGGACTTGTGCAGCTTCAAATGGAGTTCGTGGAGTTAAAGGGCTCAGATGAACTTCAGCGTCAGTTTCGGATTACAGATGTCGTGGACTTTTGGAAACTGGTGGGGCATCTCCCAAATATCTCCAGACTGGCAAGACGCATCATCTCAATGTTTCCGTCCACATACCGGTGTGAAGCAGCATTCTCTGCGCTCTCAAAAATAAAATGTCGCAACCGAAACAGATTGAGTCTGCAGCACACAACAGAGGCCCTTCGGATCGCCGTTTCCAGCGCAGAGCCCGACTTCAAATCACTTGTGCGGCAGAAGGAGTGTCAGAAATCACATTGAGTGTGAAGTAAGTACAACATTACTGTTCTGACAACCCCTGCTGTCTAATATCTGCTGTTATATGGACAGTGATGATCAGTAAACATGCTGTCTGTTACCGTACCTGCTGCTATGGACAGTGATGATCAGTAAACATGCTGTCTGTTACTGTACCTGTTGTTATGGACAGTGATGATCAGTAAACATGCTGTCTGTTATCTGTTGTTATGGGTAGTGATGATCAGTAAACATGCTGTCTGTTACTGTACCTGTTGTTATGGACAGTGATGATCAGTAAACATGCTGTCTGTTATCTGTTGTTATGGACAGTGATGATCAGTAAACATGCTGTCTGTTACTGTACCTGTTGTTATGGACAGTGATGATCAGTAAACATGCTGTCTGTTATCTGTTGTTATGGACAGTGATGATCAGTAAACATGCTGTCTGTTACTGTACCTGTTGTTATGGACAGTGATGATCAGTAAACATGCTGTCTGTTACTGTATCTGTTGTTATGGACAGTGATGATCACTAAACATGCTGTCTGTTACTGTATCTGTTGTTATGGACAGTGATGATCACTAAACATGCTGTCTGTTACTGTATCTGTTGTTATGGACAGTGATGATCAGTAAACATGCTGTCTGTTACTGTATCTATTGTTATGGACAGTGATGATCAGTAAACATGCTGTCTGTTATCTGCTGTTATGGACAGTGATGATCAGTAAACATGATGTCTGTTATCTGCTGTTATGGACAGTGATGATCAGTAAACATGCTGTCTGTTATCTGCTGTTATGGACAGTGATGATCAGTAAACATGATGTCTGTTATCTGCTGTTATGGACAGTGATGATCAGTAAACATGATGTCTGTTATCTGCTGTTATGGACAGTGATGATCAGTAAACATGCTGTCTGTTATCTGCTGTTAGTGATGATCAGCAATGTGTGTTTTGTGGTTGCAGTGAAAATAATAAATCACAGTTATTGCACTGTACATTATGCTTTTCATTCCTTAGTAACATATTACTATTATCCATATTCTCAAATGCATAATGGTTTCAGGGAGGAAAGGAGCGTTTTTGGATTGTGGCTCTTGCAAAAATATTTTTTCGTCAATGTGGCTCCTGATTAGGACAAGGTTGAGTACCACTGCTTTAGAGGATCTGCTGGAGATATAGTTTTGCATCACACACTGAGGACTCTGTGTTCAGACAGAACACACATTTTCTGTCTCTCTTTTGTCTTCATGCAGCGCCTCTGTGAATGTATTTTCCCAACAAATTGAAGCAAAAATTGACGTTTAAGAGAGTGTGCTGCGTTTTTCCCAGTCTCCACTTTCTTCAAACTGCCAACTTTTCACAGAGGAGGACAGAAGGCGAAGAGAAGGATATAATTAGGGGGAGGTTTGGGGCCGAGGTCCATCCCAAGAGAGCTGGATCTGAGGTCTCACTCCCTCCACTTCCCACAATGCACTGCAGGCCAGGGGGAAAGAGGTAGAGGAGGCAATTAGCAGGTAACACGTTAGCAGGCACAAGGATCTGTTTTAAGCTGATACAGGCGGCTGCTGCTGGTGACATTTCAACGGGGGGAGAGCAGAGTCGATTAAGCTTCTGAGGAGGTGTTTGTACAAGTGCTGATAATTACCCTCAAAAAAGTATTTCATTTTACAAAGACTGCTGTATTTAGAGGTTATCTTGTAATAAAACCATTAAGATTCACAAACATTCTAAACAAAGTGTGGTCATCATCAGGGAAGTCCTGGTGATCCTGGTTAACAGGTCACCAAACTGGGCTCTGGTCAGCCTCATAGCTCATCCAGAATCAGCCATGTTTGGTTTCTGCTAGGGTCCATACATGTGGACTGTTTTTTACCAATGGAAATAAACACAAATGGTTCAGCAATAAAAACCAGTTAGAGCGTAACCAGTTGAAAATGTGCTCCCCCTTTGGTCTGGAATCATCAGAAGGATTGAAGTCCTCTCTCTGACACTTTTTTCATTAAAGAATATAAACTTTATCTAAAGTGAAAACAAGGGAGTGGGATGAAAAGTGGATGCTCTACTAAATTTTTTTTTTCAAAATGGCTTGTCCCCACTTGGTGAGTGTCAAATGATAGTGTCCTGTTGGTATTATACAGAACAGAATGTGTGTGTATGTGTAAGAACGAGAGAGAGCTGGGGGATCAGGTGGGACTTATTTATTGTATAGTAAATTTCATTGTGTGTTGTGCAATTATCTAAACACACACACGCGCACACCTGAGGGCATTTCTCAGCATCCACCCCTGCATCTTTATTTCGTTCTCATATAATTAAGCTCAAGTGTTTTTAGAGCCGCCCCTCCCCCCTCATAAACCCACTGCCCGCCCTCTTCACCCCTGGTGTGTTGTCGCTCATTTACAGCACACACTGAAAACAGACTCGAGCTAAAAAAGGCGTTTATTAACCAAGCATTTGACCCAATTGGCTTGCTATGAAAACACCTGGGCGTTAGATTGAAATTTAATTGCTTCACTTAGTTAACCCACTTAAGGACCGTGTTGAGTTTAGTCTGCTCAATTTGTTGGGATCAGCAGCTTTGTGCGCCAGGGATGTTGTAGGCTTGGATTATGGATAATTACTATTAATTACCGGCTGATACTTTTGGCTTTGCAGCCTCAGTGAGCAAAATGGAGCAGTGTCAGGACACGGCTGAATGGAATTATGAGAATAATGGCTGGAGTGATAGGAGGAAAAGGGCATTTAGTTTGAGACACAGGGCACAGGGCTGCTTTGTTTTTGTTTGTTGTTGCTGCCATCATCAGTGGGGAGGCGCAATATGTCGCCTGCACCCATGGTGTCAATCAGAATCCCATTACTGCAGAGGTCAGAGACACACCGCTGCAGGTAAGCTCCGGCTGCTCCGCTCTCATTTCCACCAGGATAAAGAAATATAATAAATTTACACCAAACAATATCTCCTGTCTCTCTGTATTTCAAGGAGAACTTTAAACTCCTGCTGGATAAAAGAAAATGTTTGCTCCTTTTTCTCAAACAAAATGAAATCAAAACTTCAGTCAAGGTTTTTTATTTTTTTTGCCAGTGTAGCAATTTGAGCTCACAGCCTCATGGGTAATTTTATGAATACATATCAGGACCTTTAGCTCGCAGCCGGTGGCTGGCACGCTCAATAATGCCTGAGGCAATATCACTCTGAGAGAACCACACAAAAACAAAGATGCCTTGGCACCATGAATATTTATTAATGGGCGATAGTGGAGCGCCGTACAAAATGACAGACTAATAGGTGGATGAAGAAGAGAGATATGAAAAGAATGATAAAAAGACTGATGGAAAGTCAGGAGAAGAAAACCAACAAAACGTTTAAAGTGAAGCAGGCCCACAGCACTGTATGCAGTGGAACCCTGGATGAAATATGTTATTAAAATGCTGCTAAATCCACGTTTGTTTGGCTCAGGAAAGGCTGTTTCTGGTGCAGCAGTGAGCAGAGGAGTCTCCCCTGGTATCCACATTCAGGAGCCACCACTGATTGGCAGCACAACAGCTCTGGTGGGTTTGAGACCCTCAGGGCCTCACTGGCGGTCTCCATCATTATGCCGAAGGCGCTATCATTTCTGGATGCTGATTAAAACGTTGGCGAGGTTAAAAGAAGCTGAAGGTTAAACCACAAAGGGCTCCATGTGAAGTCAGTTCACACCACTTCGCCTCCCACTCGTCTCACTCACAGTAACAAGACTTTTATAACAGCGAGGCAAAGACACACTGAACACGGCTGTGAAGGATCCTGATTTTCTGCTTCTAATAGACATTGACTCAGCTCAAACCACTTTAACCATTTTTCAGATCGCTCCCTTTTTTTGTGTCAGAGTGGGCAGGAAATTACTGAGATTGTGCAGAGACTGTGTGTAAGAAATGGATGTCTTAACTGTGGCGTTTCCCATTGGTTTGTGGACTGTGAAGTTTCCAATATGGCATTTTGGCCATTGCCATCTTGTTTTTGTTTGTTTGTTTGTTTTAGAGCCAGAAGCAACCATATTTAGACAACGGGGTGGATCTAGAGAGAACAACGGGACTGGCAGACCCTGAAGTATTACAGTTTTACATTATGCCCAAGGCCAAATCATTAGCTGGCAGTTTTATAATGAAAGACTCAAACTCTAACTGAAAACTAATGTGTGGTGATAGGTCACCATAATAGTTTACCAGTATAGAAGTACCTACATGAGCTTGCAGCTTGTACCCAACATGCTGAGCCAATGACAGAAGAATAACTGACATCAATCTTGACTCCCATGTACAGGCTGCCACAATTACATCAGTGTAACACAGAGACCAAAAATGATAACTAACCTGGTATGGTAAGCACAGTCACAGATATCTGCTGATCAGTGCTAAAAATGTAAAAGCTCTGTGTCATCCTTCTTGGACGTCCTGTGGCTTTAATGAAGTGCACAGAAAGACAGATTAATTGTTAAGGTGAAGTGCAAGGACTGTAGCTGAGGTGACACCCAGCCAACAGCTAACAGCTACCACCTGTAACTCAAACAGGCCACGCCCCCTATTCTGACTATCTTTAATCATTAACCTAATGTGAACAGGTGAGTTCTTTATAAAGTAAGCCTGTGCAGTTGTCATGAATAGAGAAATAAGCTATAGACCCAAACTGTTTTTGTACCAGGCTGTAAACATGTTTATCAATGCTGTAAAGTTGGACATGTTTACATGGGGCTCTTTCAGGACTGACTCACTTTAAGAGAAAGCCTCTAGTGGACACAGCAGGAACTGAAGTTTTTGGCGACTTAAGCACTGACATCAGTCTTCATCCACAGAAGCTGCTGCTTGGATCTTTGCAGTACCTTTAATGCAGACTGTCATAGTCTGTTCACTGAAAAATTGACTCAGTGAGAAACTACAAACAGGGTGTGAAATGAAAAAGAATATCTGCTCCTGTTTCTTTAAGTATACCATAGCAATGTTTTAACATTAAAGGCTCTGTATCAGGATTGGTTTATAGAAAGCTGTCAGAATAAAAGTCACTTAGGGTCAGCTTTGAACATTTTTAACCAAAGTTATAAATATCTCTCAAAGATGATATCATATTTTATCAGTGTCAGGGAGGTTTTGAGTGTCAGCTGCAACCTAAAAATGAGCTGAGCAGCATAAGTTATATATGTTGATAAAAAATATATGTGATATGATGAAATAACAGATTTAGACAGCTTACTTTTGCACACCATATATTTAATTTACTACTTCTTCCAAATGCTGCATGTCCCAATATACCTATGAGATAGTAATAAGAGAAGCATGAACTAAATGACCATCTATTTTAAACTCTGTTGATGATGAACTTCAAAAGACACACAATCATGATGACATAGGGATCTGCGGTACCCCAACATAGAACTAGTGTGTCACAGAATTCAAGCTGCACCTGCTAATCTCCTGCTATTGATGACTGAAATTAAACACAGGGCTGGGTGAGTAGCTCAATCAATTAATTAATCAGCACATATTACTAATTGAATAATCTGTTGGGGGCAATGCAGTGAGGGAATGAGAAAACATAAGAAATCTGGGTTTTATAATTTATGCACCAAATTCAAAATATGACAAAGCAATAATTCTCTAAATAAGAAACATAGACAAAAGATAACCAGGCTCAATATAACAACAACTTCATGGACTGTTGAGCAGCAGTTGGGCACACTACTACTACACATAATAACGGAGTACCTTCAACCACACTGGAAACCTCTGTTTGATAGAGCAGCACATGTTTCAGCATGATAAGCTGGCTCCATGCCTAAGTACTAAATCACACACCTTTCTTTTAAAGCTCTCTGTACTGCAGCTCACCTTTACAAAGGTCATACTTTTCAAATATTGTGCAGACAACCACAGGACAAGTAACTGAAGATTTATAATTACATTACAACTATGTTAATTATGAGCCAGCTCTCATACATACAGGTAATAATGTAGATGTATGCATTTAGTTACTTGTGGTTTCAGTTTCTCTCTGGTGTACCAAATATGTGTATATGTCTAGTTACTGAATAATTTGTCCTCTTGTTCATTTTTCCCTCCCCTTTCAAATATCACACAGACCTGAAATTTTGTCATGAGTCAGTTTGTTCAGGTAGCAATTGCAATCTTCTTAGCTTCGTTCTTTATAGACTGTGGATGGGTCTATTTTTCATGCTTTGGTAATATCTGTGGTATAGTGACAAATGATTCTACATCAGACTGAATATTTCTGAGTTTAGTGAAGCCTTTATTCGGCGAACTTAAATTTGGAACAAGCAGCAGTTACGATTGCTATCAGGGTCAAGGGGACCTGAATGATTTAAGACTTTCCTCCAAATTATTTAATTAATGGGAGGATCAGGCTAAGCTGTGGTGAAGCAGAATGTGCAGGGTGAGAGAGACCAGCTGTCGTTCTCACTAAGATGTCAGTGAACACAACTGTGGGGCTATCTGTGTCATCTCCCTCGTCAACACCTCTCCCTCCATCTTTTCTCTCTCTCTCTCTCTCTCTGCCTGAGGAGCAAGCGCAGAGATGCCTTTCACCTGGGCCCTGGTTAGAAAAAGCAGCTGAATGAAAGGGCACTTTGAAAGGTTTGAACAGTGCCAGTCTGTCTGTCTGCCTCTCGGCATTTTGTCCCAAAATAAACAAACACAGTTCCATTAATCTGTGATGAGTCACGCCTGTTGGAACTCAGATTTTTTAGTTTGTATTTTAAGTTGCAGCCAGTGTTGGCACACGACGCTGACTCCTGGTACGCTTTAGAAACAACAAGGTTATCTTTGAGAATCAAACACGATTCAGCTTCAGAAGTCAAACAGAGAGGGACTGAAGCTCCACTCTCTAACAGTAGGACACCAGAACAACAGGAACAGATGAGGTGGGGGGCAAAATATGGCAGATACTGCTTAAAACGACTGAACCTCAGTGTGTCTCAGTCAGAATAAGGAAAGAGGACACCTACTGGGACACAACATTGTGAGACAGTACAATAACATACTGTAAAATACAGGGCAGTGAGAAGGGGTACAGTATAATACAACACAATATGGTGCAATGAAATATGTTATGATTTAGTATTGCATTGTGGTATGATATGATACAATACAGTATAGTATAATACTGTACAATATAATATGTCAACATACTATGATAGGACACAACATGCAATACTATATAATACAATATAATACCAAACAGTATTACACGATACGGCCAAATACTATATGATGCCATACAGCACAGTTAAGAATGCTACGGTACGACCAAATCACATATGGTACAGTAAAATACAGTACCATGTGTTGGCATAAGACCATGCAGTACGATACGATTCGGCATATTCTCTGGGTTTTTTTTATATCAGAATGGCAAGCTCTATGGATGTTTTACAAACAAAAATGAAGACAACTTTTTTTCAATCTGGCTTTTCATTTGGAGTCACTGCTCTACATTTTAATGATTTTTAACATTTGTTCCTCTGCCTTAAAAGTGCTATACAAACTGGACTGGACTGGACTGGTCTGGACTGGATTGGATTGGATTGGACTGGACTGGATGCAATCAATCAATCAATCAATCTTTATTTGTATAGCGCCAAATCCCAACAAATGTTATCTCAAGACGTTTTTATAAACATAGGAGGTCTAGATCACTCTATGTCAAAGTAGAGTACAGAGACCCAACTTCAAGACAAGGTAAGACTCAGTCTGACCCCACCTTAATCCATCATGAGCATTGCACATCGCAGTATTTAGCTAGATACAGTGGTGAGGAAAAACTTCCTTTTAAGAGGCAGAAACCTCAGGCAGAACCAGACTCATGTTAGACAGCCATCATGCCTCGACCGAGTTGGGTCTTGAAAGAGGGATAGAGGAGAATAAGAGAGAGAGGTGATAGTGATGAGACGAGTAGTAGAAGCTGGAGCCTACGGCAGCTCAGTGGAACCTACAAGACAATGGAGCTCTGGGACTCCAGAAAGGTCTAAGGGTTAGTTAGTAACTTGGACTTGGACTGCATTAGATTACAGTACAGTTTATGTGCGTATGAATTTGTAACCTGTGGGAACTAATTTGTTATCTGCAAGAACCGATTTGCAATTTTTGCACCCAGATTGGATTTAAAATGTGTGTGCACAAATTACAAAAATTTAAGAATTACAAATCTGCAACCATGGATTTTTTAGTATCTGTAGGCGCAAATTATGATCCGTTCCCACTGATAACAAGTCAGAACGACCAGATTATATACTGTGCACAAGTATTTGCATATAGTTCCTTTTTTTCTTGTCCTGGAACTCTGTAGGACAGTTCAGCATACTGTATGATTAAATATGATATAATATGATACAAAATAATTCAACTTTACTGTCATTTTCATTACAGGCAGATTACATGTTTTTTTAAACATAGGAAAAACTCATAGTTGGGATGAAGGTGCTCAAATTAGTTTGGAAAAATAAATTCATCCTTGAATCCAGCAGAAGTACAGATACCTGTGTTGTACATGTTATCTTTGATGAAGGTTTAAAGTGCCGGCTCTGAAACATCCTCAAGATCTAAAAGTAAAAAGTGTCCCCCTGAAGGACATTTCTGCCGGCTGTTTCTGCGCTACACTAGCTAAGGCTCACCTCAGATTAGAAGACTATGAAGGTGAAATCCCTCTGACGTCTAATAAAGGAGAAATCATGAGTATTACCCTTTTTTATGTTCAGAACCATGTGTTGTAAAGGAGGAGAGGTGGGTTTGTTCTGCTGGAAGATAACAGACTTTTAAAGAATCCTAGATCATGAAAAAAAATGTTTAATGAGAATCTGTAGCTTTTCAACACTTCTTTATGGAGTTACATTTGGTGAATCATAACAAATTATACAATATATCAAAGCAAAAGCAGAAGAAAGAAATGCAGTGGGTGAGGGGTAATGAGAAGGTCATTCCTTCTCCAGTAACCTAGTAATCATGACATTATAGTTTTAAGGTAAGATATTGTGTTTGTTTCTGCATATGATCTGGTGAGAATAGAAGAGATCCTGTTGTTACATAAAGTTTTTAAAAACCATCAGATGTTGTGTAATTGCACAGTCTCAGAGTTCATCACTGAGTCATGTTGTTTTCTGTTAAAGTTCGTTAAAAAGTGTAAAAACAATTCAAAGTTGTCTGCACTCCTGCGAGGTCTTTCTGCTGCTGGAGGATCATAAATTAATTTAACAGGTAGATATCCCCTCAATGCTCGTCGAGCCGCAGCAGAAAATGAATTTGCTGAGTTTATTGTTAAATGGAGGTTCTGGTGAGCCGGATGTGAGGGAGGATTTAGTGCACCTTCAGGGAGCCCCTCTTTCCTAACTGGAAATATGCTTCTGAGATCTCATCTCATATTAATTTGTCATAGTGAACGCAGCTCCTCGCCGCCCTCTGGCTAACTCTGAGCTGTTCAGAGCTGCAAGCCTCCACGTTTTTACTCTCTTTCTGCTGGTTCTACCGTTTAGCTCGGCTTGTTTTCCTCTCTGTCCTGCTCCTCTCTCTCCTGATCCCCTCCCCGCCCGCCGACTGTGACCTTACCACAATTATGCATCCTCCAGTGGGACAATTAAAACCCAGCTACCTTCCCGAGTGCAGGGGGGACAGACAGAAAGAAAAGGGAGGAAATAATGATGCCAGATTTGTTCTCCTTCTTTTGAATTCACTCCTCTTGAAGTCGAAGAAGAAACAGTTTGAGCCGTTCTGACTGTTCAAACGCCATCGCTAGTCAAGGACACGCTGCCTTTCAGACACGTTGTCCAACAAAATAAAAGCTTCCCGTGTTGCTACAAAAATTCACTCATGTTGACATGTTTGTCCTCTTTCAACTTCCCCCTCCCTTCCCCCCTCTATGACAGGTGCAAGTGCAACCTTCACGCCAACAGCTGTGTGTTCGACAAAGAGAAGCTGAGCTGCGAGTGTGAACACAACACCACAGGGCCCGACTGCGGCCGCTGTAAGAGGAACTACCAGGGCCGAGCATGGAGCGCCGGCTCCTACCTGCCCATCCCCAAGGGCACGGCTAATATCTGTGAGTACACAGAGACACACAAACACACACACACACACACAGGGTGATGGATGGATGGACACAGACATGACAGGGGGAGTTTAATACACTAGCAGCAATTTTTTAATGTTAGATTGAATACAAAAAAAGTTCAATCCTGATTCAAGCAGCTTCCTGTGTGACATACTGCAGAGCTCTGCCATTCACTGTGTTCACATTGAGGTTTCAAACAGATCAAAGACATGGGAGAGAATTTTTTATGTATCTTATTTGTGTTGGTTCTGAAAAAATATGCACGCAAAGGCAAAAGATGTTACACTTCCTTAGAGTACATGGACCCAGCAAATCAATTAGTCAGTCTGCAGAATAATGACATTTTTTGGGTTGTACCTTGTGGAAACATTTGTCACATTTAGCCACTTTAACATTGAAAATTTTGGCAAAACTTAGACTTGTTTTAAAGTTTGGCTACACCTCTCACTGTTTTGGAAGCTAGGTCGTCATTTTTGGTATGTCTTGACAGTGTCTAAACTCCACTTTAAATTTCGTGAAACTTTTATTCTTATTATGAAATGCAACAAAAAGGAGATTTCTCTGCTTCTTTTTCCTCTCTAGACCACATTGAGACCTGATCCCGCTGTGTCTAGTCTTGTCAGATATGGACTTGATTATTCTAGAGAGGTTGCAGAATTTTAAAACACACTTCCAGATTTATGAGACCTTTAGTGTGTTTGCGAAAATGTAAAGTGGTTCTGGATTAGGACCTGGTTCTCTCATCTTTTTACCCAACAGCAAAATCAGAAGCTGTAAATTGGGAGGTATACCTTCAGCGTCATCAGGTTTTCAATATGAAGCTTTTGTGAATTATGTCAATCTTTTTTTAACTTAATCTAGTCACCTGAGTGGTTTATTTTCAAGAGCCCCGTGCTGATCATTTTGATGTTGATTTTGCCAGCGACAGCTCAGCTTGCAGCCCCTCCTGAGGAACCCTGGTTTCAAGATTGAAACTTTTATATTCAGTGTTTAAACAAGCTTTTATCAATTCAATTATAAAGTTTACAGCCTGTGACTCTCTGTTTGTGTGTGAAGACAAAAAAACATGCAGCTAAACTCTAAGGTTGCTAGACAAATATCCCCAATTGTCTACTTTTTCCAGGCAGCTCAAAACAGGAAGCTAAATGTGGACAAACTGTGTGATGACAGAAAACAGTGCTGGCATGTGTGAAGTCGCCAGTTGTGAAACTACATTTTTAAAACAAAGCCAGTGTATGCAAATGTTCTGCAGCATCACACAGCGGGTCTGACAGTAACTGAAGCACACTGAGCAGGTGCAGCAGGTTTATCTGAGTCCTCCTCACTGACCTTTGTGTCGACAGAGGTATAAGCAGCAGATTCAGCAGCAGCAGCAGCAGCAGATAACCTGTCTGACTTCACTCTTTGTTAATGTCCTCCTCTTTATAAGAAAAAAAAAACACTGAGCACAGAGAGTCAGAGCTCTGACTGCAGAGACCATGAACACTCTCCTCTGTCTGAGAGTGCAGGTCAGGGTTTCACTGTACCTTTCTGTTTATTTTACCTGTGCTCAACAGGTGAAGTGACTGGTACAGCCTGTAAACCTGTAAGTCAGGTTTTCAGCGTGCAAGGTCGATACATTTCTTCTCTGAAGGAATAAAGTGTTGTTTTCAAAAATGAAGATTGATCGAGCTACAGATTACATGGATTACAGAAGATGAGGAGAAAAATATGTATGATCTGCCCCTTCATCCCCTTTATGGGTATGCCAAACAGCCTATTAAGTAAAGAGTGATTAAAATGAATATTTTATTAATGTGTATCAGTTACACCTTAATGAATTATTCACAGTTGAGCAAATGCCTCTTTCCATCTCCGGTACAATTGATCTTTTTGACATTTACAAAGCCAAAAATCATGATAACAGATTTTCTATGGCCTCACTTTGGATAAAAAAATAAATAAAAAAATGCTCTACTCTGCTCCAATTTGTAGCTCATTAGGATGATACCGCACTACATGATCAATAAAACAGCTAAACTACATGGAAGATATTTGACTCAGAACACAGCCATGCAAGCTACTGAGAAAGGTAGCTAAACTAGACTGGAACTGTCTGAAACTGGAACGCCCCCATATATAGTCCCGAAGTAACACCAGGGGAGCGTCTAGGTGGTTATTTTTAAAAGTGATGGGCCATGGACCGAGCGTCTGTATTTGATGATTATGTATCAAAGACAGGCTGCATAAAACACAGAACTAACAGCGCTCACTTCTCCTGCTGTTCATCAGCCTAAACAGCATCATGATGAGCAGCGGTGGCATTGGTTCGAGAGTGCTGGCATTAATTTAAAAGCCCAGTTTTACCCCCTCCTCCTTTTATTGCCTCTGCTGTGATTTCTGATTTTCCTGGCGGCTGCTGCTGCTGCTTGAGGACTCTGGGCCACCGGCTGATGACTTATTCTGCCTCCCAGTGGAGCCGTGTTATGAGACTTAGGGAGGGTTTGTGAAATGGCCGATCCCTGAGCTCAGATTGACAGCACATTATTAAAAAAGGTGACACACACACAGACAGACACACACACACACGCATGCATAGACACACACAGGTGCTCATCCGGACCTCCTCCTCAGAGCATTCATAACTACCACACAAGGACACTCATACTCCCTCGGCCCTGCAAGTGATGAAAAACAGTCTTAGTATAAAGTGCATTATTATACTTTGTCTTGGAGGGGAAAAAATCCATAATGTAATAACGCTGTGAAAAAAAAATGTATAGAAATGCAAGGCTGTCCCTGCTGAACAGAAGAAAGTGCACAAGGCTGACAGGAAAATGCACCTTTCCTTTTTTTTCTTCTCCAAAAAGTCTCCCTCTCTCGATGTTTTCTTCAAAACCGGCAAGCATATGGCAGCTCTACAGAGACAAATTTGTCAAAGATGAAAATTTAATTAAGATTTAATTTCTTTTTACTATGCCCATCAAGTCGTCTGATGCGATAAGGGGATCGATGAATCATCATGTGAGGGGATGTGGAGGCAGGGAGGGGCTGATATTTGGTCTTACAGTATTAGGAGGAGGAGAAGAAGAGGATTGTAAAAGTGATGATGAAGGAAAAGAATGGCGACGATAGCAGGAGAGGAAATGTGCATCACTCTCTGTCACAGCTAACTCAGCCTGCCGGGGTGGCTCTGTCTCTCTCACTTTCCTTCTCTCTATCCACCCCCCTCTGATTCCCCTCCTCCTCACCCGTCTCTCAGCCTCACTCATTCTCTCCTCTTCCTCCCTCTGTGCAGACAGAAGGAGAGGGATCAGTTTGAGAATTAACCATGGCAGTTCATTTCACTGTGGGGCTCGGGATAGTGAGGGAGATAGGAGCCGGATGGGGGGGAGGGAGAGGA
This sequence comes from Notolabrus celidotus, assembly GCF_009762535.1. Lineage (NCBI taxonomy): Eukaryota > Metazoa > Chordata > Actinopteri > Labriformes > Labridae > Notolabrus > Notolabrus celidotus. The sequence goes on from NC_048288.1 coordinate 18,610,958, forward strand.
TGGGAGGGTAGGGGGGCAGTAATGGGTGGCCTCTGAAAAGTTGAATCCAAATGTTAGAAATGTTTCCTGAATGTGATATTAAAAGGAAAATCCTTAAGTGCCCTTTAAACGGTAACCCCTCTCTGGAAAAACTTACCTTTATATCAGGCTGCATGTGTCTGCATGCAGCTGAAAGGAATAGATTAGCTTAGCTTTAATGCTGGATATCTCTGGGAGCAGGAGACACTCTGCGTCTAGTTTCAAGCAGTTTCAACCCATCAAACCATTAAAAAATTATATATGTGCACATGAGTTACTCACTTATCTGTGACACGACAATATGGTGTACCTCAAGGATCAATTTTAGGACTCGTATTATTTTTTATTTGCTTCAGAATCAAACACTACAGTCAAATTGCTTTTTCGCAGATGACACCAACTTCTTTGTATTAGATGTAGATATTTAAGGTATTTTTTTCTCAACATCATTTTAGAGTTTTCACGGTTTTAAAATATGGCTGGTAAAATACATTTCAAATTCTTGAAACTTCTTTGTCTGACTTCATAATTGAAAGAAGTTAAGCTGATATTCAAATGTCCTGTAACCTGACACTAATAGAATTCAAAGCTTTTAGTAACATGACCAGCGCTGAAACATGGAGGGTGAACCAGAAAACAGAGATATAAGAAACTAAGTTGCACTCGCAACCTTTAAGCAGCAACGGTATTCCAATCGCTCAAAACAGCCAGTCCTTGCCAGAACTTCACTGCCAGGATTTTTACATGTATCAAGGTGAGAATCCTTCCCCTTACCCAGCTGCATGGATAAAAGCTTGCAAAAGTATGTATATTTTTGATCCGGCTGGGTCAATAAAACTGCAGTTTGAGAGGTGAAAAGCAAGATATTCTTCATTATCAAAGCAAAGGTGGCTGATATCATTCATGCAGACTGTTAAAACCGTCTCTCCCTTTCAAAAGTTCACTGTCAAGCCTTGAAACTAATAATGAACCTTCCCATCAACTTACCCAAAACCACTTAATCACCACCAAACAGTAGCATTATTACTAAGCTACTGGTAGCTAGTTTGTGAGTGGTGTCAACAAGTTCAAGCTGGAGTTGTTTAGATTGGTCCACCAACACTCACCATATCAGAACAAGCATTATGTAAAGATATTCTGATCAAACATACATTAAGTAAAATACTCAGTGTTAACTTCTACTTGCCATTAATGAAATGTTCCCTCAAGGGCATGTGAACGTTGATCGTTGCCATTAGTTTGTTCTCTCACCAGGGACGGCGGAGTGTTTAATAGTATTAATCAAATGTTTCTCCCTCTCTGGATTTTTTTCCTCGGCTGGGGTTCTTTAGAGGTGAAGCCCAGGCTGGTCTCCTCATCATAGATCCAATTCCAGTTGAACAACAGCTTAAAACACATAGCTGAAAGCAGAGTCCAGTAACCTACCCATAGCATGTGTTAGGAGGAGTCCTTTCTTGCCCACCAGGGGGGCGGTTCCATAAGTGTGTGACATCACGTGAAACAAATGGATAGAAGTGAAAAAAATAGAATAAGATAACAACAACAAAAATCAGACATTTTTAAAGGAATACAGAGGATATATGCACAAAAAGTAAAATACGCACTTTCCCAACCATAAGTAGGAGACACTGTAGAATAAATAAGAAAATAAATGTAGAGCTGTCCTGAGAATAACTGCACATAAAGAAATTATGCATATCTATTATTATGTGATAATTTTGCATACCTGGTACCCCTATTTGTTAAGCCTTACCACCTACAGATGATATAATATATATATATGTTTTAGATAAAATATGCAGTGTGACTTCAGGCTGGGAAAGTTTTTATACATATAATTAGATGCAGAAATAATTACAAGTGAAAAACAGGAAGAGATTGTTAAAAGGAAACAAAAGAAGCCTGTGAAGGTTGTGACCCGCCTCTACACGGTGAAATAAGTGGAGTTACATAAGAACAGAGCGACCTTGCTGCTGCACAGTGACAGCTTTTTAAATGTTCAAGTGTTGAGCCAGATGATGATAAAATATCCTTCAAACCACCTGCAGTCATTGCTACTTAATGTTGGTGACAGGTTTACATTGTGCAAAGAACAAGTAGTGTGTTCAGGGCTGAGACAAACAGATATGTTGTGAGACAATGCCAGGATTTAGACTAATTTAATCAGATTTATTTGTTCCCAAAATAAAGACAAACATTACAAATAGATGGACAAACAGTTGTGTATGTATCCTTACTGTCTTTGCTGAGAGTGGCGCATGGGACACAGCAACTGGAAGGCAACAGGTAAACAAAACATAGAAAAATAAATTACTGAAGAGTGAGACAGCACATGCAAAGCAGTGACCGGGAAAAAATGTTATAAAAAACAGGTAAACAAAGCAAACAAAACTTTCTGCTGTGTTCAAACTTTTCTTAACTTTAAGCCCCTCTTCTCAATAGAGCGTCAGCACTTGTCAGTGAAGTATCGCTGCAATGAGTCACAACACAGTAATCTTCTACAACACAGTAGGGGACATTTTATTCATACAAGAGTGTGTGCAGATATACTTAATACACCCCTGCAGTCTGGGCACCCAATTCAAAAAAGTCTGGACTTGCCCCTGCTCTCAGGACATTTCTATCTCCTAAGAGTGGAAATGAGACTTGATTTCTTCACATTTTGTGAATAATTGAATTCAGCCGAATTTTGTCCTCATTACAGAAACTTTTCAGAGATTATAGTCTGGGTTTGTTCTGTGTGCAGCTCGATTAAAAGAATAGATTTCTTGTCAGAACAGGATTAAGAGACACTTGTTCACATTTAGCTGCAGCGAGCCTCACAGTTTATGGATCTGCTTTGATCAGAGCAGTAAAAGGCATGGACACAGTGGATTTAACTGTAATGATTCATCCACATTAGCCCTCCACTGTCTGACTGTAAACTCTGCACAGTACCCCTCATTTCTGCAGGTGACAGCAGCAACAACAAATGGTCCCGTTTATGACTTACAAATCATATTTTCTGCCGTTGTTCTCTAATTAGAGGACATTAATGCAGAGCTGGCAGATGCCTTATTATCAGTCCGACAGGGAGCAGCTGAAGTGGACAAACACTCCTCCTCACCCTCATTATATATACACACATTTAGATTTTTCTGATTAATCTTCCCTCATGTGCAGAGGAAGTGTGTTTCTATACATCACACCAAATCCCACAGGAGCTCATAATGCCTCTGTGGAATAAATCTCATTCTGCCGTGAGAGAGAACCAACATATATTATTCTATATGGGTCTCTCATATATGTTCCTTGAATGTGCATGAATACAAAAATTCACATTGGACTGGAGTCTGTACACTCTGTACATATATGTCTGGAGACATCTTTGAGCATATGCCAAAATCTTCAATATGGTTATACAATTTTAATATTGGCACGTGAGAGTGAGGAAGAAGAAGCAGTGAACTGATTTAACGAACTGTCTGTGAGGGGCAGACCTCACTGACACACACTGTGCAAAAACACAACTTTACAACATGTACTGTACACTAACACAAAACTTTTGATGAGAAATATTTCTGATGGACAGTTAGCCATTTCAAAGTTGCAGTTTGTAAGTGTGGCTAAAGGTAGCTATGACACTCAGTTAGCTTTGCAGCTAGTGGTACAATTAGCTGGCTCTGAATACAGATTGTTAGCTACAGAGCTAAATTAGCCCTGCATTTATAGTGTAATTTAACACTACTCCCTGTCTTTTAACTATGAGGTGTTCTTACTTAAATTTATTCATTTTCAAGTCTAACTGGGAATAAAACTGTCTCTGGTTTACTTCACTCTCTTACTTAAAGAGATTGAAACCTGTTCCACAGAGTGCCCCTTACTGGCCTAGAGCGCCTTTGCTGTCTTGTTACAATTTGCGGAAACAAGAATTTTAAAGCATGATGACAAAAAATGAATTATAAATTAGATATTCCATGATCAAAACTAACATAATGTCCCTTTAAATCATAAGAGGCCATGTGTCTGTGTAAAACATGATTTTTTTTTTAACCAGGGTTGCAGCTCTACTTAATTAGTGTTGTGTCTTTATGCGTCGGCGCACATAAACAGGCGTGCTATGCACACATAGCTTAACATCCACCTTCACACGCAGCTCCCACTCATTTTTGCTTTTATTTATTTTTCCACAGCTATTTGGATTTCCATTTTAGCCCCTCTCTCTTTTTTCCTTTTTTCTCTGTAAAACTCATCTTGTGTTGTTTTGCATCCTCTCATTCTGTTGCTCCTTCTGCCCTTCTTTACTGCCACCTTTTTCTTCTTCTCCTGCCTCCGCCTGTTCTCGCTCCATCTCTTGGTTTTGTTTCATGCTCACATTCTCTCTCTCTCTCTCTCTCTCTCTCTCTCTCTCTCTCTCTCTCTCTCTCTCTCTCTCTCTCTCTCTCTCTCCCCCACAACACCCCCAACCACCCCAGAGACCGAGCTTGTTTACTCTGTCTTTTCCACATCTCGGCTCTGTGCAGCTGTGACGGTAATCTTTCTTTCAAATATTTGTTTCTTCCATCTCCAGTTTTTTTTATACTCCTTCCCCCGTTGCTGCTGCCACCACCGACGCACACCTCATTCCTCCTCTTAAATCTCAAACTGTGCTTCTTCCAACATGGCTCCTGGGCACTTTAAGACTTGCCACCTTTAATTCAGATCTACACAGCAAGCGAGGGATTCAGGCAGTGCGGCGAGGCAAGACGTAATTTTGCTCCTGAGGAATTCAATCAAGTTGCATTGCTGTGTGCTTGTGTTTTGGCAGTCTCTGCCGCTACCAAACGGTTAGCGATGCCTGTCACCATCACTGGGCTCCATGTAGCCAAAGAGCTCCAGATAATGATGGCAGCCAGGGAAAGTAATTACCAACTTTGCCTGCGGTGGAAATTCAGCAGATAAGCTCCTTTTTTCAGAACCGTCCAGGTAGTGTAGGTGACACACAAAGAAGGTCAGAACAGATTGGATGCTGACAAATACAATGTCACGCAAACACAATCTTACTTCCACATCCATGACTGACTGGTTTCTTGACAGTACAATTCACCACATTCATACTGCAGCCATTTTTGATAATGTTGTACTGCCGTTTTTGCGGTTGTGGATAACAAAGGCATGGGAATCTGACATATCTTTTGCATTTTAGAGGGACATGTATGGTGGCCCTGAAGGCCAATAGTAATAAATATTTCAAAAGTGTTCTGCGAAATGTATTTTGTTAAGTGAAATTTATTTTGAGCTTTTGAAATATTTATGACTATTGGCCTTCAGGGCCACCGTAGACATGGGCTCATTTCAAATCCCAAGAACATATTTGATAAACCTTTAGTCACTGTCTGACAACAGCTAACATCGGCATTTAACCGATTACTTGCAAGTATTAACATGAGCTAGGGTTTTATATCTTGTAACAATAATAAAAAGTAGTAACTACTTGGAATTGTTTAAATGCCACCACTACAACATTTAACATTGTACATATTACCTCACATTACCATTAGCAAGGAATTTGTAATGTGTCACAATAATCCAACAGAAATATTAGTCAGGAAATTGATTATTTATTTATTTAACCTTTATTCAACCATGTAGGTCAATTGAGAAACAATTCTCATTCACAATGATGCTACCAACAGACAAAAGCTAGCCAATCATTAGCATTCAAGCATTCAACCAATTTATTCCTATTCATTCCTTGCTGTTGAATGGGTTTAACCCTTTAAAGGGCACTCATTGAAATACTTTGAAATTCAAAATTTCAACCCTAGAGTTTTATTGGAGGACATAAAAAGACTATTTAATACTTGTGCCATTTTTCAAAATGTTCCATTTTCAAGTAGAAAATCGAGGTCAACGAAGTTACCAAATATGGCTCCTTGCCCTGTGGTGGTAAAAACAATTCAAAGAATAGTGTATATGAGAAATACAAGAAAAATCATGTAGGGGTGAAAAGAACATTTATCTAACAACATTAGAACGTAAGAACATAACATAGAACATGGGGCGGGGGGCAATATCCAGGTTGCAGGTGGGTGTGACAAAGTTAGGGTCTGTCACATCATCATCATCGTCCTCTTCATCATCGTCACTGATGGCAGGATGGGCTGCCACAAAAACATTCTCCTTCCTTTTGCCATAAAACATCTGTGCAGACATTGCGTAAAATTTAGACACATGCAATAAAACATAAATTGTATTAAAATGTAGTCCTTATTTATTTATTTAGATTATTTCATTACCTGTAGGGCTGCAATTATTGATTCTTTTTACATTTATATATCAGTTTATCAGTACCTATAGGTGCAGTTCACGTCACCTCGGGTTTCTGTCTCAACCTCATTGTGAAGTAGGGGGGGTGCCATTTTGGGTGTGTGTGGAAGTTACCAAATATGGTTCCTCGCCCCATAAAGGGTTAATAACGTATACGAATTCATGGCTTCTGGTTATGTCACCAATAAAGTCAATCCTTATGTCAGCTATTGTTTTCAGTTGTCCATCACTTGAAGAGTGGTGGAAGAGTGAAGATTTGTTAGGTTGTCATTGTTTGTGTATGATTTAACGTGGAACACATCACTGCAGCATTTTAAAGTATTTTAGCAGCCAACCCAGAGCAGGAGGTCAGATGAAAACAGCCACCAATATAATATGACAAATATAGGAACTGCACATTTGAAGTCATCCTCCTGTGGGATTAGCCTGTTCAGAGAGGAAAAAGGATGTGCGCCAAATATATAAAGCCCATAGATCCGTGAGAGAACATTCTTTTATTGGTTTCTGGTAAGCCATTAGTGAGGTTACAGTGATGGCTTTGGATGTATGACAATAGAACTGGAAGTGAACCAGTGAAGGATGAACATGAGCCGCTCTTTGAACTGCCTCCCTACTGTATTTTAATGCCCATATTTAAATGTGCATTCTGTCGTATGTGCTGACCCTACATGCACACGGATCGTGTTCAGTGAGTCTCATACCCCTCTGAGATCATGTTCACAATCCAGCATCGTCCACTGTCCCTGCACAACTCATAAAAATCAATGGGGCACACCGACAACACAAGCTAATGCTCTTCCTGTGTGATAGGACAGAATTAGATTGCAGCCGTGCCACGTAATGGCAGGTCCGGGCAGGTGAAGGGGAGTGGAAATGACGGTGATTGTGAATTAATCGAATGACCTGACATGGGAGCCTGGACATCTGCTCAAACCCCACAGGTTGTTCATAAAGCGGAGGATAATTGCACTGACGGACCATTGGTGTTCCAGATCATGACCTGGAAGAGAAGCTTATTTGGCAACGAACTCCACAATCTGACAAAGTCTGATTTATCAAATGAGCTTCGGCCACTCAGACACTTGGATTGTACACAGAGGGAGTACTGTTAAATGCAAGATTAGAATCAGTATAATGTAGGAGATTTCAAGCAGTTATCACACATGCACTTAACTCCTAACATTTTTTCCTGGGTGGGCAGCATGTGTGAACACAAATGGCTGAATTTTGAACCTGACTTTACCCAGACTTTTTCCTGCCAGCCCAGAAGTAAGTGCAATTTTCACATGAAGTTTGTGAAAACACAGCCGGTTAAGTCAGGGAAAATCCCCTTGAGTGGGCTGGCAGGGCTATGACGTTAAAATGTCATTCTACTGGTGCACAACCAGTGTGATTATTTATTTGTAATTTGTAATTTATTTATTATAGGATAGCCCCTTGAGATGCAGCATCTCGTTTTCAAGGGGGTCCCAACAAAACACAAAGCAAATTAATACACACAAAACAGTAAATCACAACAAATACAAACACAGACAGCTCTCCCTCACCCTTACTCACTCCTGGACCCACCCAGCACCCCGCCATTAAACAAAACCTTGACAATAGACAGCATCAACAAAGAAAAATGTATAAATAAAGCACATTAACGTACGTCAAAAACAGGAACAGCTTGTTCTTAAATGATAAAACAAATTTTAGTTAAAGCAGTGGATGGAGGTGAGGGATTTAAGAGAAGGGGATAGATTATTCCAATCAGATGGGGCTTTGAATTTGAATGACCTGCGACCAATTTCTGTATGGATTCTGGGGACTATTATGGTGCATGTAATATGTACAATTACACTTAGCATTAATATAAAGCCAAAAATGTCATCATATCCTGAAAACTCTGTATCTTCAATCTTGGATATCTTGTGAAATTTAGACTCTGATACCCGTAGCAACCTTTTTACATCCAGCTTACCTCCTGGACCCTCAACCAGACGCCACTGACAGAAATTGTCATTTTGCCTCACAGAGGATGGGAGTTACTGGATACATCTGCCTGTGTTTCATATTTATTTTGTTTTATTGTGACTTAAATGTTTAAGATGGACAGTGTGTAACAACCACGATAACACAAATAGCATAATGGTAGCTGTGTTTTTTTTTTTTTCGTGAGGTAAAATAACTGTTTTTGTCAATGAAGTCTGGTGACCTTGAAGAGAGCAATGCACCTGCGCCACGAATACCTATAAGCCAGGGTTAAAAATACCAGACGTACCCTTTAATAGCAGTCTCTCCCTGTAAATGAGCACTTCTGATATATCTTTAACATCTACCTGAAGATACACAGCAGTCAAGCAGCCAACAGTTTGTAGCATGAGTATTTTCTTTCTTTTAACACAATTATAAAGAATATTCTCTCTGTTCAAACTTTAACTTCTGTGATGCACACTCAATAAAATCTCCCCCACAGTACCAAGAACAATTCTCTCTCTCTATCTCTCTCTCTGTCTGTCTTCCTCTCTGGTTTTATTTTTATATCCCTCTCCATTTAATGTAGTGGGTCCCCTGCTAATCTTCCAGACTAGATGAAGATAGCATCAGTGTATTATTGCTCTGTCAGCTACTTAACCAGGCTCTTTTTAGCTTGGCACTACTGTCTTCTTTTCTTTTTTTTACACTTCTGTTACAGAGATAAAACACTTACAGTCTGATGTTGTTTTACTTTGAGAGTAACTGGAGGAATGTTTTATTGAATGCTGTGTTTGCTTAAATAGAATGTACAGTAACCTACATGTGAAAGTGGAAAATAACGGTGTTTGTATCTTATGAAATAATGAAGACTGGTTTGCAGTTTTTAAAAGTATACATGTACAGTAACCTAAATAATTTACTGTTTGCCTTGCTGCTGCAGCTGGCCTGCTTTCTGTTCTCACAGCACAGTATGCAGTTTAGAATGACTCACAGGCCAGATTTATTTCTCACATCTAAAGTTGTAGCAAAGTCTCCTTAAATCAGATGTGGGTACACAGAAGCAGGTGTATCAATGCTACTCTGCAGGGATAATTGTTTTCTGTCAGATTTTTGTTGCAGTCACTTGCTAGCTTAAAAGCTAGTTTGTGTGAAACTTTCATTTTGTGATGATTCTGCCGCATCCCTGTGGATAGATTAGTATGCCATCGCTCTTTGCTGATCTTGTCCCATTCATGTGTAATTGATGTTTTCTGAGTCCAAATCTCCTCCTGCTGTCTTTAACATTCAGTTGATCTCCTTGTCTGAATCGACCTGCTGACTAACACGCATCAAAGATCAAAAAAGAAACAAGCAATCTTCTTTTATCAACAAGCTAAATGTGGGTTGAAGTGAGAGGAAGGGGCGGAACATCAATACTATGGTTCCAGCTATGTCTTGGCTCCAAAATGCATTATCAGTGCGGTATGTTAGCACCCGTCACAACAGTATTTTGCCGTTTGTTTGGGAGATGGAGATGCATTTTCCATATCTATACATTAAATGTTGCAAACACACATGAAGTCCTCATGTTTCCTCGCTGTAGTATTAGGAGATATTTCGTGACGGCTCCATCAGATAAAAGTCTCCACTACCAAAAACCATGCACTGATGCCTCTTCGCCTCCTCGCCTTCCTCTGCCGTAGGTGTGGTGGTGAGCTACTGGAGAAGAAAGCAATCTTTTTATTTCATTTCTTCTTCTCTGGTTTACGTGGGCACATTCCTCCTCTTGCCCAGCATTCCTCCCTCCCTCCCGCGGTGAGGGGGCTGTTTGTTTTTGTGGGCAGGCTGCCTTATTGAGGGCAGGGGGGAGAGCCAACAGGAGGGAGGGCCTGCGCTCAAACGGATGATTAGAAAAAGAGGAGCTGGCGTCGATGTCCTGAAAGAAAACTGCACAGAAAACCAAAAATACACCACTGATATGTTCACGTGAAGGATTCAGATAGAAACAGAGAAAAATATCTCTAATGTTGGAGCTTCATGGTGGTTTAAGAAGCCACACGTGACTTTTTGTGCTCCATATTTAGAGTCCTAATTAGTTGTTGTCTGTGGTCGGTTCAGATGATGATATGATGGACGGAATAACATCTCCTCTGATCCACAGCCCGGTGTGGCAGAGATCTGGTCACGATGGCGATGAGACAGACTGTATTATCTGTCTGGCACCGAGGATTTGTTGATGGAGGAACGGACAGGCAGGCAGCAGGATGAGACATGTCCTCCTCTGGCATCAGAGGCACAGTTTGCCATCTATGATGTCGTTTGAAATGTCGTGATATGTGAGTGTGCATGACAATTCTGACTTATGCGTCTTTTTAAAAGACAGGTGAGCTGAGAGGAATCTTAAAGCAGAGTGAAACTTTTAAATATCTCACATTTTTTATTCTCTGTCAGTGGACATGTTGTCTTCACTGGACCTGCTTTTCCATGATGTACGGGCCTTTTCAGGTGTGTTGTGTAAGAGGACAGTAGTGACCTTTCCTGGCATTACACATAACAGGGACATCAAAGTGGAAATAATGGAAGAAGCTGGAAGAAACCCAAGAACCGTGAAGCTAAACATGTAGCAGAGAGCATTTTCAAATCATAGTGATAACTGGCTGCTAAACATAAACTGGAAGACTTGAGAAGTTTATTTAATGGCACAGATGTATAGAAGTTGAAGGAGTGGATCCTTGAGGTGTTTAAGCAACTTTTAAAAAGACTAAATCTGACCCCCACTCACCTTAAGAGACATTTCAGTCAAAGATTTTCCCAATATTGGGTTTCAAAAAAATTTAAAAAGGAAAAAAACATAGGAGCAGTAACAGAGGAAGCTTTTTTCTATACCTGCCCTTATGTGTGCAGTCATTTGGGTTATCTACAGTGATGGCGGCTGCATTAATAGCTAGCAGGCAGCTTGCTAGACCTTTTCCTTACCTGTTCCTTCAAGCTAACCTCCACCATGCTGACACCATGTGAGTGAAAGCAGCTCTTCATGCTCAGTATCTACATGGTTTCCTGCTTATGTTGGTGCTGCAGAGTGCTCCAGTTAGTTGCTGACAATTTTTACATTTTCTTCCCATATTGAAAACTCCTGTTGATATTGAATTATTTTTTTTATCTGCATATCTTGAAGAGATGAAGACCAAGTCAGACTCCTGAGAGTTGTATTTTATTTTGCAATACATTTTAACTCTTTCAAAAGTACGTAAATAAGAGTACGCAAAGTTACAAAATGTATTCACAAAAGGATTGTGCAGCTGTTGCGCCTGCCTATCACGTGCAAAGGGTTTAAAGCACCTGAAACTGCCCTACAGAACAACTGGAATCTCTGTGCTCCGCTGCTGTTTGCACATTTAAGTGAGCCATTATGCTTTATGATTTTTCTCTTGTTAACTTTTTTTTTTTTTCCATAATCTCTCAGAGTTGTTTACTTATTTTAACACTTTCACTTTAAATGAACAATGATAACCTTCAAATATCCTGAGATAAATACCTTTAATGACTGTAAGGTTTTAATTATTGCCTTAATGTATAAAATGTGTACAACTTGTGAATATAGGTTCCCTCAAAAAATGTCAACCATAGAATGTGTTGAGATTCAGAGAGCAGGTGTGGAGCAAACACTTTTTTATATTATTCACAGAAACCTAAAATTCATTCACCATGAGAAAGAAAATCTTTCTTTAACAGGCAGAAACCTCCAACAGAACCAGACTCATTGGTGGACAGCTATCTGCCTCAACTGGATGGGCCTATCAAAAAGGACTTGGCAGAGATCGCTGCCAATGGTCTGTACACTGATTAGTGTGTTAAGCTTTTGTTACCAGTAGCTGGCATTATGAGAGTGCTTTTGAATAAGGAAAACTATTGAAAGTTAGGGTTTAACAAATCCAAAATACGGAGCTTGATGGTCAGAACTGAATTTCATGATCACCTCACACCCAACGGTCAAGATGTCAGGAGTTGCCTTAACTATCAAAATTCTCATGACTTAATTACCACACTGTTAAATAAAAGAAATGGCAGCAGTGAAGTTACTTGAATGGTATATTGTTCTTTGTAAATAATGTCCTTGGAGAAATGTTGTGTTTTGTTTTATGTTTAACAAAAGTTGTTCTGTCTTTCTGTCTCTCCCTCTCTCTCTCTCTCTCTCTCTCTCTCTCTCTCTCTCTCTCTCTCTCTCTCTCTCTCTCTCTCTCTCTCTCTCTCTCTCTCTCTCTCTCTCTCTTGCAGGTATTCCTAATAACATTGGTCCAGTTAGTAAGTAAAAAGTCGCAAAGGACCTCTATGAATGCTTGATGCTTTGCTTTGCCTATTGTGCCAACCTTCAACATACAACCCTGAACTCTGAGCCTAGTGTTCATTTCTGATCCCAATCTTCTAGAAAGGAAAAATAAACAATGTACGCCAACAATTTTTTGGAGGGGGTGGATAAAAAATAGCTTGGGGCTATATTGTCATGTCGTGGGCATATTAATTTATCCAGACTCAACCAGACAACTCGCCTGGCTCTGCATGCAGAATGTCATTTGTTTTTTCCCTCCTCTCTCCCATGCATTATAAATAAATGGCATCCAGACTTTATTAAAGTGCCAGGACCTCTCTGGCTGTATAAAGTCACAGGAGGTCATTTTAATATGAGCCGTGAGCACCTCAGCCGGTATTATCTTCGTCAACCAGTAGCCCCTGAGGAGGGGAGGAAGAAGAGAGGTGCCATGTCTCGAGTTACGGCTGCCTGGAAGGCGATGTGATGCAGGAACTGAAGGACTGTATTGAACAAGTCAAAGTGCACCCACAGCCTGGCTCCATCTTTTCTCTCATTCCTCTGTTCTCACTGAGGATCCTTTGTTCCCGCCGCTGCATTGATTAGCAAAGTGTCCCCTCACTGTCTGATCCTGGACACACATAGACCGGCTGAGGGCTAAACAGACCAGAAAGTTCTTGATAAAGTGGCCTTAATGATTAATTCATCAATTAAATGATGACAGACAGCACAAGTTATAGTCAGCTGTACAAAAACTACGATAATGTTGGCTCTTCTATTCCATAATTATATTAAAGCGTACAAAGTAAGAAAACTGACTCTTAGTATTTGGACATTGTTATCACAAACAATGTATTAGAAGTGAACGTAGTCGTCATTATTTTACCCATTGGTTGGTGGAGCACCACTTGGAAGCTTGAAGCCTGGCGTTTGCCTTTGACTTCTTGGTTTTCTGAAGGTCAGATGTGACCATATTTGGACTAGAGGGTGGCGTTAAAAAGCAGTGTGGAGAAAGTTAAGCCAAAGCTTGGTCCACAAGAAACATCCAAAATTCGTACTAACTGATATTAATTGTTAAGCTTATTTTTTGATGTTGCGAATCAGACTCAAAACAAATTAAACTGACCAAAAAAAAAAAAAAATGTCCAACCAGACGCTGTACAAACCATTATCTATAGTCACTTGTCAATCACATTTACCCCCGCCTTAAATCCTCCTCTTCTTTGGGTCTCTGTGACTCTAAATGGGACGATAAATCACAAAATGAACATCTTACTGTATGCTGACAGGTATGACAAGTGAAGCCAAAGCAGAAGTGTCATTCTGTCTAAAGGAGGTCGACTACATATGTTGTAAAAATAAATCAGTCTGATTGTATAGAAGTCTATGAGAAATTGTTAGAAGCATGATTTACACCCCCAAAAATGAGAAGTTCAACATACATCCCAAATTTGTAAACTATATATGCACCTGGTTAATGAAATAAGCGCTCAAGTTAGACAGATGTTGGCTGACCCCTTCCTCCTCTGCAGCTCCACACTCTTGTCTAAATATGGCCACTTTAGGCCCTGACAGCAACTGCTAAGTGCCAACCTCAAGGCTTAATATGGTCATCCACAAACTAACAGGTGACATGACAGTGACTATGCCCTTCTCGTATGATATCTAAAGTTTCATATATCTCAGAAAAAAGGCGAAAATGCCCTGATTTTGAATATATTTTAAAGCCCCATTATAAATGCTGATTTTTTAATATGTACAGTGTAATGTTTTAAGCTGAATATGGAATTAATGCCCAAGAGTTACCGAGCCAAGCTGCACATAGCAAGACACACATAGACGACGCATGCACACTTATCCTGTCCTTCATCATTTAAAGGACTAAGACGATCCCCGGGCAGCTTTCCAACTCTCCGCTGTGACAGACACAGATTGTTCCCAGGTGGTTTTTAATCAGCTTTAGCCTGCTAGCTTACACAGGAGGTGAACACTGGTTGTAAAGTCTGATGCTATGTCATGAGTCAGAAATGGACATGTGGCCAAGAACACCCCCCCCCCCCCTCCCTCCCTCCGTCCCCTTCCACTTCCTCACACCTGAGAAATGATGCTTCCTCTTCATGCACGGCCTGACAAGTGCTCAGTGTGTGTGTGTGCATGCTCCTCATACACACAAGCATACATATTCACATCAGTCCCATCCGAATGTCAGGCCAGACCATGTCCAAAGGCTGTCCTCAAATCCTACATTGGGAGTGAGTGCATGCTGATAAAAGTGTGTGCGTGTGTGTGTGAGAGGAAGTGATGTAGAGAGGACACTCTGACAAACCAAAGTCTTCACTCCTCATCCAGATTGGCCCACAGGGATTTAAAGTCCTCACAAGCGTGTGTCCTGTCACAACAGAGCCCGACACAACGTTAAAAACTAAACACAGCGACGAGGACGTTTTCAGAGCAAACACAAACTCATTTAACGTCTGCAGATTAATAAAGGAAAAATAGAGTGGACAAATAAAGAGGTGAGGATGTCCTTCAGGTTGTTAGACGGACAAATACAGAGCTCTCCAGTTTTCATGTTGTTGTTTGAAGGTAATTGAATTTCTTATTGACTTTTCTCAATTCTATTTCAAGTTTATTAAGCCGGGCAGAATCGCCTAATGCGCACCATTAAAGTGAAATTAATATTTAAAAAAACAATTCTGCCTCTGCAAGATTGCATTTCATCATGGGTATGGCATTGATTAAAATCCGTCACCACTCATTTAACTCACACTACCTGAATATTCCCCATGACAAAATAATTAATGGAGCCCAGATGTGAGTTACATCCATCAGTTACCAACACAGAATGATTAAAAATGAACTCACTTTACCGATGTGGCGTTATAGATCAGGACATGGCGGGTTCATTATGTATGTTTTGTGTTTCCTACAACGAAACACACTTCTTGTTTCTGCCGGGGATGAATTGTACATGCTTTGATTTTGAGCTCCACCACTGAACGCTTAACAGAGACAGAAAAAGGACAAAAACTCAGAAAAAAAAGGCACATGACAGTTTATAAGATTGAAGACCTGAGTTTGAGTGCGGATGCCGTGTACCCTTTTTCTTAAGCTCTTTATTTGTTAATCTGTCATTTTCAAAAAGCCTCTCATCGAGTGACTCCAGTGACTTAAACCCGGCAAAGACGTGGCAGTCGTCACCGGAGCTAGAATCCCCAGCAGGAGATGATGTGAAACACTTTTTAGAAGATAAAAATATGAAAGAGGAGGATGAGACAGGAGATAGTGCAGGGTTGTCTTTTTGTGCTCGAGCTCTTTCTGAAATCAATGACTGCTAATGTTAGTGTGAAGACCTGCCAAGCTCAAAGCTTAGGAATTATTTTATTCCAATGTTATAAAAAAAAAAAGGTTTGAAAGCGGGCCTTTCTAAACTGATTCAGCAGTCATATTCTCTATTCACACATCGTTAGTTTAATAGGCCTCCTGCCTGCACACCACTGGACATTAATTACCCAAGATTGCATGATTCATGGAGTCGATAGCCAAAGGACAGAAAGATCAAGTGAAGAGACGAAGGGGCACGATGAGGAAACTTATCCGTATTCCTCCCTTTGCTTGAGTCCTCTCCATTTCCAACCGCAGCGCATTTCCCTGACACGGAAATACCGACTTGTATGTAATTATGAGGTTATGCTACCCGCAGCAGTCCGTCATTCCAAGTCCCAACACCTGCCATTATTTATTCATTGTTATTCTTCCACCAGAAATACACTGTAATGAGATATCGATTACACAGTCAATGTGATGAATTAAACAAAATGCCCCCTAACTTCCTAATTTGCTATACCACTCGCTTGCATAAATCATGACTTAAATACTAAGTTGCAGAGGGTTTTATCTTTTTTCTTCAGTTTGTCACTCATCATTGCCATCACCATGAACACACACATACACATACAAGCCCATGGAAGTCGCACAAATGACATACTACGTCTCTCCAATGGGTCACTGGATGCATCTTTTTGCTCGTCCATGTCAGCCCTGCCCCATTGTATTTGCTGTTTCCTGATTTACAGATTTGAGTCATGCTGGACATGTCCATGTCTCCAGTTGTGTGTCCACCACCACGTAGTCCCCCTTCCCCCCTCTATAGACTATATGTACAGTGCATCACACAAGTGCACATGAATAACTCCTGGTTTCTCTCAATTGCACGCAGTTCGGCCGAATGTGTCATCGCTAGGTGTCGCTAACCGAAAAGAAGGTAGGCATCTGTAAGAATATACAACAACTCTGTTTATTTCATATTGTCCCTGGTGAGAGGTGTTAATGGAGAGCAAAAACAAAGAAAAATTTAATCTTTGGTAGATTCAAGTATTTGGGTAATATCTTCCCCTCAACCAATATTGGATATTTTCCTGACAAACCAAAAATAAAAAATCTTAGTGTGCATTTCCTGCTCATGATAAGGGTTCTGAGCTCCTCCAGTGTCTTCACACTGCAGCACGGCCGTGCATTATCCTCTCAAACACTTAATCTGTGCACTATACATTTATGCATACACATTTTAATTATGTGCAGATCTTTCAAGGATTCTCAGTCCCAGCTTAAGGCACAAGGAGGAAAAACAGCCGAGGTTTCATGGTGGTTTTTATGCAGATTGATTTTAGCCTCATCTCAGCTTAATCCATCGTGCACATGTGATGTGCAGCCACTTCGCAGAAACAACGAGCGCACAGCCACTCAGCTCTGTGTTTCCATGACTGTAGCCAAGCGCACACAGTGTGTGTGTTTACGTGTGTGTGTGTGTGTGTGTGTGTGTGTCAGGGGCTTATGTGGCCCAGCACAAAGGCAGAGGCTGGGCCTATTATTCCTTTTTCCCCCTGTTTGTTTTATGACCGGAAAGGAATGGAGGGATTGATGTGTTCACTGTGAGCCAGCGTCTTACCCACGCTCCTCTGCACAGATTTATAAGGTGAAAATTGTTGGCTGGCCTCCGCTGAGCTGGAGAGTAGTTTGTCAGGGGATAGTTTCTGTCTGGGGAAACATACACACACGCTGCTGAATTACACAAAGCACTTGTTAATGAAATGAGGCATAAAAGAGGGACCATAATATTAGGATTGTTCGCCATCTAAGGCGTTTGTAACAGATGCTGCTACAGGCAGCCAACTCCACTTGGCAATGTCACTCCTTATTTCCCAATGCCATCATTCATCATTATATTTCTTTTTTTACTGTTACATTTATTATCAAGCATGATGTTCAGTGATTCTCTGACATTACATGTTTTGTTGTTTAATTGATATACCATGTTTTTTTTTTGTTTGTTTGTTTCTTCTTTTAATTTATCTAGTAGCTCCTCAGGTTGCATTGTCCACTGCCCCCTCTGTCCACGTTGCAAACAGCAAGCGAGGTAGGACCTCTGGATTCATACATTGCCCCCCCACCCTCCCCCCCAGATAACACCCAAGCCCTCTCTCTGTCTGAACTGATGTCTCTGTTTAACTGTAAGCCCCCTGACCCCTGCACCACTAACCCTATGTCAGAGCACTGTGTATCCATATCTGTAGCTCAGTGCTCCAGTGTTCACTCGTCTATGGAATCGTTTCTAAACACTACGAAAGTCCCTGGAATCGTATCTTTGTCAGTAAAAATAAAGTGGTTGCATGAGACTTCGACTATTTTTGGAGAACGTGTTTCCAAGTCTGGAGACTTTTTATTCCCCGTGCGTGCATGATTTATGACCTTAGCCTATTTCTGAACAGGAGAGATTATTTGTCTTCTGAGAGTACGTCTGCCAGAGAGAGGAATAATGCAGAAGGTCTTACTCACACATGGACGAGATATTCTGCTTTAGGTGAAAGGTAGAGTGGACTAGACTCCCTGCTCCTTCATTTCCAAGCCAGACAGAGAGACCTGACCTCAATACAGATCTTTAATAACCACAATCTCTTGGACCAAAGCCCTATCCGCCAACCTCCCCTTATTCTAGATCTGTTAGTGGGCTTTCTGTCCGAGCGGCTGCCAGCAGGGCTTAAGGGTCACATCTGTCAGCGCTGTGGCACCCGGTGTCAGCGGTCACTCAGCGTGGCAGACTGATCCTTACTCCGAGAGAGCCAAGCTGGAGTTGCCCCCTCCTCTCCCCTGCCCTCCCCTCCCTTCCTCCACCCTACGCCTCCTCAGGCCAGAGCTGCCAGTGAGTATCATAGACCGCAGTGCGAGCTTCTGCAGTTCATCTACAACTCCATATATCTAATTTAGCATGACATTACAGTGCATAGCAGGCAGTGACACACTCTTCCAAGCTGCAACTCACTGTGCACTTGACTGCTTCCAGAAAACAGTATAAGCTGAGTGGTAAGAGCCCTTTAAAAACAACAGTCCAGACACTTAAGTTCTAGCTGTTGGATGACTTAAGGGTTGCTTGGATTTAAAATTTGTCGTACATTTCATCACAGAGGGTTTTGATCTGAAGCTCCATTAAATGTTTCCTACACTCGAAAGAAGGATTAAATTCAAACATTTCAGCACCATTTCCCTGAGTGAAAAGCTCCATCTCATTCATGGTTTGACCTGCTATACGCTCTGTGGTGTTTCTGGTGTCTGTGTGCCTTCAGTCTGGAGTCTTTCTCGCCTCATGTTGTGGTGTGCTTGACGTGATGTGACCTCTTTGAGTCTTACTAACGCCGTGCTTTTTTTATGTGGTGTCTTTTTCTAACTCTGGCTGTGCTCACACCAGACTACTCATGAGTGACCCCCGACCCATCATTCTTCTCCTCCCTCATAACGCAGCCTCCACTTTTAACCTTGCATGCCATGGTGCCTCGCTACAATCCTTGCTAACATCTCCGTCGCAGCACTTGCAAATTCTGCAACGATTTCAACACTCCCTACCGCGTCTCTCTTTCTTTCTTTCCTTCTCTTCTTTTCCTCTCTTTACCTGCCCTCTCTCCTTCACATTTCCCCTCTTTTTGCAAGACTGCGAATGCTTCGGCCACTCCAACCGATGCAGCTACATTGAGCTGCTAAACACCGTCATTTGCGTGAGCTGTAAGCACAACACTAGGGGCCAGCACTGCCAGCTATGCAAGCTGGGCTTCTACCGCAATGCCTCTGCAGAACTGGACGATGAAAATGTTTGCATAGGTTAGTCCCCCCCACCGTCCCCTTTCACTGCAACCCTGCTTTCACACAAACACTTTCCTATCTCACCTCCTGTCTTTGACTTGTCACCATAAGAAAGCATCACCATTCACCCTTCACCATTTCATTAACGGTACATCAGTCTGCCTCCATGTTTTTAAGTGGTCTCCATATCCTCCTCTTTTGCTTCTTCTGCTTTAGCACAGTGATGTCACTCATTATTGTGAGTTAAGATAAAGACACCAAAATGGATGTGTTGAAGAATTTGGTCAATTTCTTTCAGGTTTCATTTTCTGCAGACAGGTTTAGGGTTACCACTGTGTAATGATTATCTCCCTACATGTATGAACCCATTGTACAATTAGATTTTTCGTAAATACACCTTAAATTCTAATCTGTGTTTGCTCGTTATAATATAGCTTTGTGCGTTGACATTTCCACCATGGGTGACTGAAAATGGACGTGTGCAAAACACAGCATATATGATTCATCTTAGACTTAGACTTAAATTATTTCTAAGGCTAAGTCTAAGACTGCTACTTTAAGAAAGCTGTAACTCTCCTGGAGCTCTACTGACTTCCTTATCGGCACGACAGCTAGCCTGCCTAACATTACCAAGCAGGTCCTGTCAGTATGATAAGCTGGGCTAGCTAAGCAACAGGCCGAGCACACCGAGAGTGATTGACAAATCTAACGACATACAGTATTGAACTTGCGGTAAACAAAGGGATGTTTTTCTATTGGTGAAACCAGCTACAGCCTTGGCAATGACATTGATTGTCATACAGACAAGGATTGTTAAAAAAAATGGGAATTTATTAGTGTTTTATAGTTTTAAAGATATTTGTTGGGACGAGGACACAGCTTGAAAACTGAACGGCCACAATCATGGTCATTATCAATTATATTACAGGGGTATAGCCTTTAAGTTGCTGATTATACAGTATGTTGCAGTCACTGTTTACTAGCTTATATGTAGTGTGTCCCATTTGGCTTCTATGGCCTAGCTTGTTTCTATTGGTGTAGGATAACATTAGGTTTGCATCTGCTACCTGTTTATGTAGTATGCTATTTTACATTTCTAGCAGCTGCACTTATCAATTTGTTTATAATGTTTGTTACAGTACAGCCTGTGTTGTTGCTTATGGATACTAGCTTGTATTGATGTAAGAATATCTCTGTAGCTGCTCTACTTGTGTAGAGTTGTACAGTTTGGTTCTCTCTGCTTGCTTACCTGTTTAGGTAGTATGTTACTTTAAATTTCTAGCTGTTATCTTGATTTCGTAAGTTACACCATGTCTCTATCTGCTATATTATCTATATTGCTTTATATATGTATATACTGTACATTAACTATATACAGCTTTATAAATTATATCTAGCTTTTATTGACTTATGCAAATCAGAATTTGCATAGCGACTAGGTTGTGTTTTTGCTTTCAAGCTACTAGCTTAAAGTATATTAGAATTTAGTATAGCTGTAAGCTTGTTTTATGTACATAGTATTGTGTCAGATGGCTTGTGAGAGTATGTTATCTAGCTAATGTTAATAGATTAAAAAAAGGTTGTTTTAGCTAGTACCTTATTTAATATAAGTCTTACAGTTGTTCTTTAGCTGTTGTGGTTACTTCACTGCTAGCTTCTTTTGAACTTTGTCACTACTTTGCACTTGTTTGATGTAGTATTTTAATGTCTGCCAGCTTGTGTGTTTTAAGGTAGTATACTATAAGTTAGATGCTAGCAGGTTTTTTTTTCTTCTAGCGGCTAGTTTGTATTAATTAATGAAATATGGCTAGTATTCAAGAAGCTAACTTCTTACTGTTTTGCTTTTTTTCGCTATAGTGATGGAGAACCTGACAGTTGGTCGCCAGTCCATTGTACTGTATTTTGATTTGATCTTCAAAAGACGTTTTGGTTCTGCTACCTTCATAAATGTAGCTCTTGTTGTGGTTGTTTCTATCAGCTAACATACTTGTGTAACAGCTTATGTATTGCTGCTAGCCTGTGTTGTTCTTTCTAGCTAGCTTGTATTGATAAAGTATGTTATAACTGAGACTGGCTGTGAGCTTGTTTTATGTAATAGTATTTGGTTGGTTTGTGTCTGCTAGCTTGTAGCTGTTAAGGTAGCATGCTACATTATTTGTTGATATGTTTTAAAGACATTTTTGTTTTGCTAGCTTCACAAATCTTGTGAAAGGGTGCATTTAAATGTATGCCACCAGTAATGATGCCTAGAGACGTTTTTTGTTTATCAGTGCAGTTGAGCCTTTAACCTTTTGCGCCTGATTTGTGAATTATACAATGTTTTCTGGCAGTTTAACAGGCACAAAAGCTGAGCAATCTTTTAGTCAATCAGGCTTTCACTTTGCATTAAAATATGAACATACTTCTCAGACAGATAGAATCTGATTTAAAGGCCTGCCTCTAATACAAGCCTGCTCCATATAAAGACCCTCCGCAGAAGAAGCAAAAAAAAAGGCCCCGGTTTGTATTACAGGATTTACAGTAATATACAGGAGGTTTAAATCTGCTACCTTGTTTGTTTCTATGTAGTATTTCACAGTTGACTTCCATTTTCTCACTTGAACTCATGATAATTTTGAAGTCCATTGTCATCATGAGGTTGCCAGGGAACCATGAGAAACAGAACTAGCATATTCAGCTTACAGTCCCCTGTCTTCAGCGTGTGACTGACAAAGTGAAAACTAATAGGTTTGTACAGTCATTCATACACAGCATCATGTGTTTCATATGGGTGAAAGTGTGTGAAAACTGCATTTTTACTTGGTTCTGAAGGCAGTATGGCTCTCTGTTGTATACTTTAGCTAACATGTGGAGTGTGAGTTCACAGCACTCAGTGGCAGGTGCATTTGTGAGTCCTGAGGGGGGAGTCTGACAGGCAACAAGAGTTTTGAGAGAAATGTCACAGCGAAGTCACACCGCCAGTCAGAGGTGCCACACCAGTGCATATGTCGTATACATGAAGTGGCCTCAGGAGTAGCAGCTGAAAACCGTCACAGAGGCGTTATACCTCGTGCCCGCTCGCTGTCACCCTGCCTCTCTGTGACTGACCCCCCCGTTTGTCACTAACCGTCACCTCCGTCCTCCTGCCTGACCCCCGGTTGTCACTCGAGTGCATCCACGTGCAGCCGGCACAGCAGCAGAAGGTGCAATGTGATGGTCAGGGGCTGTCAAAATAGGTGTCACTTTGACTGCAGAGTGCTCGGGACGCTGTGGAAAGCTGGAAGGTCAGTTGAGCGTAGGACACAAGAGACTCGACAGGTTTTTTTTTTTTAAAGACAAGGTTCTTTTTAAGGATATTTCAAGTTGCTGATTGGCTTTTGACCACTGTCTTGTGTGAGAGAGAAAGATATGCAGAGTAAAAGGATAACTTGAAGTTTGAACATCATGTCCAAATTTGAGAGAATTAAGGAACATGTTACGACAATGCCCATTTCAATGTACTGTACTTTCATTCCTCTAAAACCTGTACATTCACATTGATCCCTGTTTCCATCGTGCATCTGAAACTTGCTCATCACATCTCCTGTCTCCTCTTTGCTTCTGTTTCTGTCACTCTTTCTCTCTCTCTGTTTGAATGAATAAGATATTAATTAGTAAAGCATGTGCAGATTAGCTCACTTTGTTCATCTTAAATCAAAGCCACTGATAATGCTTTGCATATTTGCTCATTGCACATTGTATAATAGTAAGCTAAATGTTATAATAATTACAAATATGCTGTAATGATTACATGCATCTATAATCAGCTTCATTCTTTTCTCATTCTGTCTCCATTACAGTTGAAATGGTAGCATTTTTCCTGTATGAGTCTTGAAATGTAGTCACATTTTTAATAATTAAGCACCTTGTTGTGATAGTTGAGATGATAATGAAGCAGAGGAATGTGGTCCTCGCAGGAAGTCAAAGAACCGCCCTGTTTCCAGCCTGTGTGTGTATGTGTGTCTTGTTTTTCCAGAGTGTAATTGTAATCCCTTTGGCTCAGTCAGTGATCGCTGTAATGGCACAGGATTTTGTATATGTAAGGAGGGCACTACAGGGCCCAAGTGTCAGGAGTGTCTGCCCGGATATTTGTGGGACGATGGCTGCAAATGTAAGTAGAACCACGACTCTCCCTACGCAGCTCCTGACTGTCCTCCCTCCTCTCTCTCCCTTGCTCTCCCTTGCTCTCTCTCTCTCTCTCTCTCTCTCTCTCTCTCTCTCTCTCTCTCTCTCCTCTCTCTCTCTCTCTCTCTCTCTCTCTCTCTCTCTGATGTCTTTCCTCTCTCTCTGTGATTCCTGAGCTTTGGCTGGAAGAATGAGCTGCACATGTGCCCAGCTGCCTTTACAAACACATAAGATCTAACCCAGTATACTAACCAAACCTGCATTTCACACTCGCTGCGGCTGCGTGAACAATGTCGCATCAGCAGGTGCCCTACACAGCTCAAATAGAGAGAAATCAGAGGCATGGCAGGATGCATGCTGCTCCGTAACTCAGTTATCCAGCCATGTTGCACACCAACAAATCCACAGCTGAGTCAATATTGACTGCTTGACAGGCTGCCTGCGATCTGTTTGAGTAGCCATCACCCTCTCGCCAGTCCACAGCAGGACAATGTCATCCAACGCTAACATTTTTTAACACAGAATGCAGGTCCTTTTCAGTTCCAGATCATTTATTACCGCCCACTGTTTATATTTCCCCTGGTCATTTAACAAAGCATGCCCTGTGTAGTCATTCTGTTTCAAATGTCACAGATTTTTCATGTTTTTTTTCCAGACAAACTTCAGTGACAAACCTGCAGGAGGCAGCCATGATAAAGTGCACACCTTTAGATGAAGGATTTTGACTCTTTGACAGTTTAAAAAGAACAAAACACCAAACACTGTTTATGCTTATTTATTAAAAAATGGACTTGAAGTTTAGAGCTTGGATTTTTGGCCTATTTTGCCCAGAATTAACTATAAAGCAGATAATAATAGCTGCTAATTGGCATGACTGACCAACAGTGAGTCATCTTTATACCATGGTTTATAATTGTTAGGGAGAGAGAAAGTGGGGGATGACATGCAGCGTATGGTCAAAGCTTGAAGTTGAACCTGCGTCTCGTCTCCTATTTTCTTGCATCGTCCACTATCTGTTAAGAAGTTAAAGTAGTCGCAGGTTCAACTCCCAGCTTTGACCATTAGCTGCATGTCACCCCTGTCTCTCATAGGCTGTCCTATCAATAACAGCATAAGTGGTCTAAAGAATGAATTAAAGTATATTCATGAGAAGGAGCCATTCTCCTTATACAGATTTGGCCTCCTGGTTAATTTTGACCAAACAACCCTGATTAACTGCAATCCAAAACAGACTTTCTTGCTCCACACACTTTCTGAATTAGCAGTGCATCAATAAACCAGAAGACAGGTTACAGAAATAAGACCTTCAGTGTCATATCTTGTAGCATTGGGCCAGTGACCAAGCTGCTGTAGTTCTTCCAGATTTCGACATATTTTATGAAGGTGGTGCCGTCTATCTGTCTGCCTCCCGTAGCTCAGCATATATCACTGTGCTTGCTAAAAGTCGTCTGAAATAAGAAACTTGAACACTGTAAGGTGGCAAAACATGTTGAATTTGTATTCAGTGAAGGCCTCTATTTATTTGTTTATTTTTCCAAAAACTGCAGTGGAATAGAGTTAGCTTCTGTGTTCGACAGTAAAGGATCCATAAGGCCACTGGAGATACTTTGAAGGGCTTTACCAAAGAGTAAAAGCGATAATACAGCCTAATGAAATATAACGTCACAAGCTGCAGTGATGACGTCTGTTTTTTACTCAGTACAATGTCAGCATTTTCCTCAAGTTCATGCAAGTTGACTCCAAAATAACAGCAAGCTACATGAAGGGTTGTGAATTCAGGTGCTTTGTGATTTTGAATCAGTGCAAAATGAATAATCAGTTTATTTTGGAGTTCCTGACACAGATGGGTGCTCATTAAAATGCACTGTTTAGACTAAAATATTCAGTGTGTATTGTGTGAACACACAGTGTCAGCATCTGTGTCTACACAAAGGGCTGAAGGTGGGGTCTGTATGTCACATTGTAATGAACGCATGCAAACTATGGGGCTAAGTCTGTGAAACGTGGGGAATGCTGAGCTGTAGAACAGCAGCAATTAAACATTTGCACACTCAGAGTGTTAAATAAAGTGAAAATCAAGTCAAACAGATGGAAGTCTCAAACAGAGACGGATCACAGGTGGATAATGGTTTTAATTTGTCAGATTAAATATAAGTCTGTGATCAGAACAGCAAACAAATGTTTATGTGCAAATTATTTTTGTGTTCTCAGTGCTTTCCTTCTTGTCTGCTGAAATTAAACTTTCACTTTTCTTAATATTTGACTTTACATGTTTAAGTAAAAGCACAACTCATGATGCTCTTACCTTTTCATTTCTGTCTGACATCAAAGCATTTACAGCCAACCACTTTCTTAAGGTGTGTTCACATGGCAGGATTACAAAATCGATGCAAACATGCAAGTTTGCACAAGGTGATGTTAACCATGGGAATATACAGGTTGAAGTGACCTGACAGTCATGCAAGGTGATGTTAGGATTAAGTCAACCAAAGCCAATCAAGAGTGCTTTGATTTTCCTGGTGTTTGGTGGTTGCATAAATAAATGTCCATTCATAAAACTACCAGATTAAAAGATGTTTTCTTCTCGTGTCGCAGACGGACCTGACAAATCATGAATTCTGACTTTTTAAGAACCTGCATCATTTAATTATTTCAGCATCCTTTCAGCCTGTTTATGGTCATTAAATCACAGTAACATCTGTTTATTGTCATTAAATCACAGCCAAATCAAGTTATTGTCATTAAACCATAGCCAAATCAGTTTATTGTCATTAAATCACAATCAAATCAGTGTATTGTCATTAAGCCACAGCCAAATCAGTTTATTCTCATTAAATCACAATCAAATCAGTTTATTGTCATTAAACCATAGCCAAATCTGTTTATTGTCATTAAATCATAGTGAAATCGGTTTCTTTTCATTAAATCCTAATAACATCTGTTTGTTTGATCTTCATAGGGCTGTGGTCAGACAGATTTCAGCTGACTTTAGTGTGAGTTGTTAGATACAGTGAAACTGAGACTCAGTGGAGACAGATGGACAGGCGCTCCACAGCTGAAACAGAATACCGGTAGTTGGTGTCTGTAAGAAAAATCCTGGTAATTATCCCAGCTGACAAGTCTTTGAACCAGAATCTGGTCAGCATCAAGTAGTTTCTGGAGCGAAACATTGTTAGCTTGTGTTTCACATAACAGATAAGAACAAACCCAATTGTTGCTAAAATATACTCTTCTGAAAAAACAGAAGGAAAAAAAAAAAAGTCATGCTTTTGGCCTGAGCACAGCCTTAGTTTCAAGCTTCTACACTGTGGTTATATAACTGATCAAGCTATGCTCAAGTTAACAGACGCTTTTCCGAAGGACCCAAAGCCCTTCCATGGAGCATCAGAGAGACACTGAACCTTTACATGAAACTGCTTTAATCAATGTTACAACCAGTTTTAAACCCATGATATGGTTATTTTGTAGATGGGATGAAATCTGCAGATCATTTTGCATACAAAACTGAAGGTGATCAATTTGAAACACTTTTTGAAGCCATGGTTAAGTTCAAGAGTTCAAGTTTACAGCCTGCCATGAAACAGGAATAAAGTGCACAAAGACTGACAAAATACAAGCTGACTTGCGTTTTCAGCCCTCAGCTCTTCAGTTTTGTGTCCTAAAAAAGAGTATGAGGAACTGCCAATGTCAGAGAAAAAGAAGTACAATGCTCGGTCATTATAATTGGTCCTGGTGAATAGTGCACCCAGTTTTTACTCTCTAGACTTCTCTGTGGGGTTTTTTTTGTAACTGAAAGAGATCTTTCGCAGCTCTGGCAACAAATGAAAAAGCTAGTTTTACAAAAACAACCTCCACAACAAATGGGTCTACAGCTGAAAACTGTTCTAAGCTGAATTTGTCCTCACACTGGCTGCTCTAAATGTTCTCCACAGAGAGATTAAAATGGGAAACACCTTAAATAAGTCAGCCAGAGGAGCTCCTAACTTTGAGTTATTCCTGTGCTAGAGTAGTTTTCAAACTTTTCTTGACCTCCCCCTGCAGCAGGACTCCTGTGTGTGGACGAGACTCCATCTGCATTCAGACTGAAGAATGCAATTAAAACTCAAATCTCTCGTCAAACACATCACAGTCCCAGACAGGCACACCTAGTTCATCACTCTCCTCTCTAAATATTATCACTCATATCAAAAGCAAACGCTACAAATCTCTTCATTCACTGGCTGTGCCGGCTCTGTTTACCTGCAGAGAAACGCTTATAGAAGAGATGAAGGTGCAGAGAATAATTTATGGTTTCAGGCTAAAAGACAAAGCTGCACTTCTGTTTAATGTGATGAAAACAAAGCAGCGATGCTACATTTGTTTTCAGCTACCTCTCCCCTAGAACATGCACCAAACAATGATCAGCTCATTACCCATAATGCCCTGCTGTTACTTTTCGTGCCCTCAGGTTTTTCTCCTCTCTTCACAGCACCTTTAATCTCACTGACCCTGCTATGTATATTTAACAACCTGTTATTGATGTCTTTTTTAAAAATCAATACCTCTGTTTCATTTTGGACATTAGCATCGCTTTAATTAGCAGCCAATGAGGCGCTCAGCCTGCAGGGGTTAGCCATTACACCTGAACTCTCCTTTGAAGTCCACTGAACTTGTTATGCAGTGTCGAGCATCATGCAGAATTAATTTCAAAAGTAGTGCTGCACTGAAATAAAATTCAGTCTTTTTGATTTCATAATAACACGATATAAGCTGCTTTCTCTATTTTTCAGAACAATGATAACTGTATCAAATATATTTGCCTTTACTGTCTGAAAAGAATTTTGCACAGTTTGCTTGTTGCTGTTTTTGGGCTCAGTCTTCTATCTGGTGAAATGGATGTTTCAAGGATCCTTTGGACGTGAGAAAAACAGTTGGAATGTTTCTGCTTTCTGGAGATATCAGTGTAAAACGTCAGGAGAAGGTGTCTAATATCAGACAGTATTGTCAACTCAATAGAATTGGTGGGTTAAAATCAGGGATTCACAATATGTTTTGGGCCAATCTATATGTAAAATAACTCATAAAAGTTGCTGTCATTTACTTATCAACAAGCCCACACATCACAACACAGTAGGTGGTGGTATGGGATACAACATTATATAAACAGAAAAACAAGTACAGTCACAACAAGCTGATGGGACCTTCAAAATGTTACCGGTGTGGATGTTTTTCACTGTGTCAGAGGATAACAATTTAATATGCAAAACATATACTCCAAGTATTCAGAGACAAGGACAAAAGTCTTAAACTTTAAGCACAACAAATTGTTTAACCCTCCTGTAATGTTCATTTCTCTGGAACAGCAATAATGTTCCTGGGTCAATTGGACCCGGGCCATATTTAATTATCCAAAAGTGTCAGAACCCCAAAAAATCCCAATACACATTTTTTTAAATCTTATTTTTAACTCCTTTATCAACCATTTAAAGCAAGATATAGTCCAATGGTGTTCTTTGATTCTCACAGATCATGGTTCAATGCTGATAACTCACTCGTTTTTTTTAAATTCATGTTAAAACTTTTTTTAATGTACATTGGAAAGCCCTAAATATAAATACAATAGTTTTACATGACATGGATTTTTGTTTATTTTATTTTACATTTTGAATTTTTTTATTTTTATGAAGTGATATTGATAAATTAACACGACACCTCTTCTGTCACATGCTGCCCAGATTTTGATGCTGCCTTCAGCTGGTTTGGAAGGCATATACTGCCTAAAATAGACTTTAAAAAGGGTCAATTTGACCCGCAACATAGCAGGAGGGTTAAGTCACCTGAAAAGTCGTCATCACAATGAAGATGGATCGAGGAAATATGAAGCAGCAGTAGCAGCAGTTAACATTGGCACCAAAAAAGGCGAGCGCTGTGTAAAAGAAAGCACTTTGAATATCCTCAGAAAAACTCAATAAAAGCCAGCAGGGATGAGACTGACGGGAGTAAAGGTCACAGTCTAATTAAAGGAGTCTCTCTGTATTCAGATCATATCAAAAGCTGCTCAGGGGAAAACACAATCTTTAATTAATACACCTTATCCTCCTTGTCATGTTGAAGAAGACATTTATACTTATCTATGTCATCATCAGGAGAAACTGATTGAACAAAAGCTTTCCAGAGACACAAACTGTGTTTTCCTGCTGTGCCTGTAGCTTTATTTATCGACTCATTACTTTACTTTGTGCTGAGTGCTTGAATTGGTCGTGAAATTGATACGTCAGTTAGAGGGGAAAAAAGCCAGAGACAGAGTTCATATGTCTTATTTGGGGCTGGTAGTGAATGGTAATTGGTGAGCTGTGGCCTGGAGCAGAACTTAAAGAGCCAAAAAGGCGCTCGCTTTTCTTCAACAAAAAGAGACGAGGCACAAATAAGATCCGCAGAGTCGATGTTTCTTAACCAGTCTCCATCAAAGCTCTATTTGCTATTCCTCTGAGATGGCATACATCCAGTTCTGAGTATTAGGAGAGAGGCTGATGTGTGTTATTGTGATATTTATGTCCCATAGACTCCATAGATTGCTCACCACATTGTTTTCTGCTCCTATAAAGGGCTGAATGGGGCAGAAGTGGCCTCCGTGTTTATCACTGTTTATTCCTCTCTGTTGGTTTATTAGGTTGAGCCGCGCTGCTTTGTTTGCCTCCAGCTTGCTTGACAGCTCGGCTCCGCTGGGAATGGAGCGGCCTCGCTGTCCCAGCTCCAAATATACTCCAATTTTCACCTGACATTCAGTTTGTCCAAAGTCAGAGCTGTTCGAGGGGGATGCCGTCACGATTTCAGGAAGCTGTGCTGTCTCAAAAAGCTGATGGGATACAGCATCAATTAACTCTGAGATTTAAGAAATCTAGATTATTAGAGTGGAATTTACTCACACAACTGACAAAAATATTATCTTCACACACAAAGATGAACTGAAACTGTTTAGTTTTTGTTGATAAATCTGTTTGACTTGACTTGACTTGTTGGCAGGGCCGTGTCCAGACATTTTCTTTGACTCAGTGGCCCAACTGGAGCACTGAATTATGCAGGGGTGGTACACCAATTAATTTCATTAATTTCAAATTTTGCCTCCACTAGTCACATCTACTTCAACGACTAACATAAATGTTCAAAGTTACAATTTAAACAATAACAGATAACTTTTCCAAATATACCATTACGTTGTGAAATCTTTCTCCTTCTGCCTGGGAAAAGGTGGGTCATTAAGTGTTGTAAATCCATTGAGTTTGTCATTCATTGCTTTGGCTTTGGGTTGTCTCTGTTAAAATTTGTGCAGTTCTTAATAAGCACACTGGTGCTAATACCA
The DNA here is from genome assembly GCF_009762535.1 of Notolabrus celidotus. Classification (NCBI taxonomy): domain Eukaryota; kingdom Metazoa; phylum Chordata; class Actinopteri; order Labriformes; family Labridae; genus Notolabrus; species Notolabrus celidotus. The sequence goes on from NC_048288.1 coordinate 18,642,121, forward strand.
GCTGCAGCTACTGCTGCTTCATTTTGTTATATCCATCTTTGTTGTGAGGACAACTTTTTAGTTGGCTTCAAAGATTTGTCATGGTCAAGCATTGTGGCTTTTTTTTTTACTTGCGGTATATATTTTTTAACTTGCAACAGGGTTGCCCTCTGAAACAGGGAAAAACATCCACACCGATGACACAATTTGTACTCTTTTGTCAGCTTGTTGTGACAACACTTATTAAGTAAAGGAAAGCAACTTTTATTGGTAATTATCGGATAAACATGTATTCTTGGAAAAATAAATCCAAATACTCAATATAACTTATCAAGTAGATATGTTTTGTGAATCCCTAATTTAACCCTCCTGATATGTTGCTGGTTAAATTGACCCTTTATAAAGTCTATTTTAGGCAATATATGCCTTCCAAACCAGCTAAATGCAGCATAAAAATCTGTGCAGCATGTGACAGAAGAGGTGTCTTGTGTTAATTTATCAACATAACTTACTAAAAAAAAATAATTCAAAATGTAAAATAAAATGAACAAAAATCTATGTCATGTAAAACTATTGTATTTATATTTAGGGCTTTCCAATGTACATTAAAAAAAGTTCATATTCATTTTAATGAAAAATGAGTGAGTTATCCTCATTGAACTATGATCTGTGAGAATTAAAGAACACCAATGCACTTAATCTTGATATTAATGGTTAGTAATGGAGTTAAAAATTAGATGTAAAACTATCACTTTTGGATAATTGAATATGCCCTGGGTTAAATTGACCCAGGAACATTATTGCTGTTCTAGAGAAAAGAACATAACAGGAGGATTAAAGAACCCACAAAAGAAAATATTACATGAATATTCAAATAAAGCTTCAAGTGCCCTCATGCAACACAGCCTAAATACTTTATTTCCCCACCTCAGCCAATCATAGAGGTACCAGGAGAGGCCAATCAGATTTCAACAGGGTCAGTTCCACCCCTGGCCGCCCCTCTTGACATGCCCCTGCCTTGAGTCAGTTGAATTTTTATAATAACAGAGTGTTTGTTTCAGTTTTTCTAAATAAGGGAAAATCTGCCCACATACAAAAATACAAATGAGGTGTTATCAAATTATAAAAGGTTTGACATCATCTTAAGATACTATATTACTCTGAGTGATTAAAAGGGATTTTTACCAAATACGAGAAAATTCTTGGTTTGAGAGAAAACCATCAGGTAGAGTCCAGGAGGTTAACGGTTCTAAGGCTGCTGTAACCTGCTTCATAGTTATTGTACAGGTTTGAGGCTGGTGTCAATCTTCTTTTGTAACTTGGGGGAAGAAACAAAACAGACATATTTCTATAGATACAATACTATTCCTGCAGATGTTTAAAAAAAATCCAATGTGGTGACACTTTACTTGAAGGAAAAAAAACTGTTTTTCTTTATAGTTTGACAGAATCAGAGTTTGAGAGATCTCTGATTAAATCATTTAATCGGTGCAGAAATTAAACTACGCAAAAAAGGTTCATGCACTCAATAGTAAGCGCTCTTTTACCTTGTCATGCATCACAGTTCACATCAGGTACAGTGTCACCTTTCACTCTCTCTCCTGTCTGCTTCTCACTCCTCTCTCTCCTCTCTGCCCCCCCCCTGCAGCCCGGGTGTGTGACAACGAGCTCCTTCGCTGCCAAAATGGTGGCGTGTGCATCAACAATGTCCGCTGCAACTGTCCCTCCGCCTACACAGGTCTGCTGTGTGAGAAGCCTCGCTGTGAGACTGAGCTGGGAGGCTGCAGGGGGCCGGACTCGGGCCAGGCCCCCCTGACACCTCCATCCTCCGCCTGGTTGCTGCTGCTGCTGCTGCTGGGCTCCACGCTGCTGAGAGCGGCCTCCTGCTGAAGAGACCCAGACCTGGTGGGAGTGATGAACCCCCCACTGCCTCCACCTTTACCTCCCCACCCCTGCCCCCTCCCCTTCGAATAACCATCGAACAGAACATGAGCTTTGGACTGAACTGAACCAAGCTTCTCCGCCGCTGGACTCTATGGACACTCGCTGACGAAAAGGGAATGTGCAGACAAAGAGTGCAAAAACTTTATTTAATTTAAAGAATATATCAAATAAAAAAAAACATATACTTCTAAAAATGAGATATTATAAAAAAAAAGAGCTTAATAAGAGTAAAATGAGTCCCCTCCCCCTCTAAGCCATACCTGGTACTGAGCTCCTTCCACTTTTAGGAGGGGAGATAACAGACTCGCTCACTTCCTCTCTTATTGCCACGGCAACAATAGCTGCGACCAATCAGCGCTCAGGCAGTGGCCGTCGATCTCCCCCAGGACGCTTCTGCGAGTTCAAGATGGCTGAACTGACATCTCAAAGAAAGTACCCCCCCACCCCCCACCCAAGAAACCAGAAACAGTCAAACCCAAACAGAGAGTGTTCTTTGCTGTCAGTGCTTTGTGGATTGAAGGAAATCTGTTGGACTGCCTCTTTGTGACACAGACCCCCTTACCCCAGTGTCGACACCCTCCCTCCTCTCTCTAGCTTCTGTCTCACCTCTTCATCCTCACCTCCTTTCCCTCCCTCCCTCCCCCCCGCCATGCTGCCACTGACCTGTGCTTTGTGAACGTTACTCTGTAAACCCTTGTTGGTTGAAAGATTATTTTGTCCGATGTTAGTGATGCACATGTGTAAGAAGCCCCGCCCCCGTTCCCTCACCTCTTCCTCCCCTCTCCTCCCCCTTCCCTCCTCCTCCTCCTCTCTTCCGGAAAGTTCCTCCGATAAATCTGTCTGATTCTTTTTCTATCTCAGACCAAACACGCTCTCGCCGTCATGGTCCGAGGATAGTGTTCACCCGAGCAGACGAGGAGCGCGTAGAAAACCATCGGTGTATTTGCAAGTTCTTTTCTCGACAGAGCAAGAAAAAAAGCATCATGTAGTCCTTTTGTATCTGAACTGTGATAGAAAACAGCCGACCTTTAATGTATCTATTCAAGACTTCCAGATGCAGAAGTTTCTTTTCTTTTATTCTGTTTCTTTCACTTCTTTACTTTGTTGAGATTACTTTTAGTTGTGCGGTTGATTTTCCTTTGTATTGGCAACGTGCTGGCATCAAAGAATATCAGTTTACATATACAGTATTAATAAAGTGTAATAAAAATCCCACCAAAGGACATTATACATGTTTTGTTCTTGCTTTAACACTTGAGAATTTAAGTGAATAAAAGTTTAAAAATTAAACTTTTTTCATCATTTGTTGTTTGAAGGTAGGTTTATCATGTCCCCATGTTTGAGATAATCTAACACTTTTCATTGACTTACAGGTGTCCTGTTTGTTTTTCTGCACCTCAACCTGATCAGACGCATTCAATATTTATTGTTTGAAATATATATATATATACCACTGCTTATGTTGCACTTTACTCTGCAGGTCAATAATTTCTAAAACTAATCTGAATAATTTAACAAAACTTTCCTCCCAAAAACTTTGACACCAATTACAGTAAAATGAGAAAAACTTTTCTTTTTTATTCTTTCCAATTAAAATGCAAAAACACAAATTTGTGACAGGCACTACACAATTAAACATACAGACAGAGTAAAGTTCTGATCATAAATGAATAATAAATAAACTCTAATTGGGTTTAAACACAGCTCTTCTGTCACGTTAGTTTTTCAGTGTAATGATGCTCTGTGCAGCAAACCTCTTTAAACAAAGCTGAATACAGAGCCAAGGAATAATGCAGCACCTATAAAACATCATTAAGATAAATAAAGATCAACTTTATTGATCACACACTGGGGAACATTTAGTTTAAATAGCAGATTAAAGAAAGATTCAAAATTGTTGCACACAAAAGTACACACACAAAGTGTATATCATTACGTACGAGATATCAAACAGATTTATTCAAAAATGAGTGTGTCTAACATTTGATGAGTCCGTCTAAATTTACATGGTGAAGTGTAAATTATTTCATTTTATATAAAAAGGCAGAAATCATAAAAAGTATATATGCTGTACATAGTTCTGATTCATAAATACAGTGACGTGTTTTAAAAATGTTTGACAAAGATTTTATAGTTTACAGAAAAAGCTCTTTCCTCACGTTATTTAACCAAATATGATGCATTCAATTCTTTTTTTTTATTTCTGTGTAAAACTTTTCAGATATTTAAAGTTTCATATTACAGCATTCTTATCTTTTTAATATCTGTACATGCTGTGTGGGACAAACAGTGGCTGTAGAAGTGCTGACAAACAAATGTATCATGTGATCTGTGGAACAAAAAGCAGCTAGCCCGCCTGACACGACAACACCACATAAAAAAATGTGTGTATCAGCTCTGGAGATATTTCCGTGCCATTTATCTCAAATTCAATCTGCTAAAGATTTTGGTGGCATGCATTGTCGGAGGCACTGAATTAAATATTTACGAGTATCGATGTCCTCCTGAGAGCCGGTGTTCAAAGTTTATATAGTGGCTGCTGTCAGACAGTCGACAGTTCATCTATAACCTGAAATATTCAAACCGCAGCCTCAGAGCTAACGCTGAGAAGAGTTTAGATTTTAAAAGTTTCACTAAAAGGAAGAAAGAAGTCGGTACCATCGACTGTTTCACTATCAGCTCCTGTGTTTTATACAAATGTTCTTTACTTCTGCACAGGAAGATGTTGAAGTGAAAACACAAATAGACCTTTTTACCCCTAACATAATGATCCTTCGTTTACAAAGAGAGGATGAATAACATATCTGTACGATACGTCAAGTATCAAGTCTTCTTACTTTGATAGGACAACGAAATTAACAGACTCCAGAGAATCCCTTTATATATCAGTTTTATTTTTTCTCCCCTTTTTTTTCAGTGTGATCATGTTTGGCAAATATAAACTTTCATAATACACTAAATAATTGTAATTCTGAATAAACAGATTAATATATAACATTTTTACATATCTGATATTTGTATGTTTACAGAAACACATTAATTCAGCTTCAATCTGCTACACTCAAGAGTTGTCCAATAAAAAACTGATATTTAATTTAGAGCCGTGCAGCCCACATTGTTTAGTTTTAAAGATGAGATGAAAAGTCACATTTTTGAGAAATAAAGTCTAAGTTATAGGAAACTCATAAATATAAAAAAATAATCACATTTATGGGATTAAAAGTAAAAACTATGAGAAGGTAAGTCATACTTGTGAGATCGAACGTTAAAGCATTGGAACAAATTCATATTCGTGAGATAATACTTTTTAGTAATTTTGACTTTTTTTATCATTTCAACATTTAGGTTCCAAATGTCTGTATTTTCTCTCGTCTGTACCAGTAAACATAATTTTTTTAATTAATTGTGGACAAAACAAGACAATTCTGACAAGACATGATGTTTGGTTTTAAGATGCACGAGTCCACCTTTTCCACAGTATTCCCACTTTAGACAAGACAACTGACTGATATGAAAAAAAGCATATTCAAATGAAAATATTTGTATGAATTTGAAGTCTAGATGTAAATAGAAGAAAAAACGAAGCATTTCATGACATTGTATATATTTTTCCTAACGGTTAAAAGCAATAATTCTTGAGAAAAGTCCAGGAATGAAAATGATTCTATCTGCATCAGCTGTAGTTAATTTAAACACACTAAATCAGAACTATCACTACTGTGTGTGTGTGTGTGTGTGTGTGTGTGTGTGTGTGTGTGGTGTGTGTGTGTTGTGTGTGTGTGTGTGTGTGTGTGTGTGTGTGTGTGTGGTGTGTGAGTGTGTGTGTGCGCGTGCATGTGTGTGTCTGCAGGGATGCCCTGATAAATTCACTCAAAGTCACTTTTTTGTCCCCTCCGGTGGCCCTTATTTTAAACTTGTGTTGGGCCCGGGTGTCGACGCTACACGCTAGGCTGAGAATTAAAATAGAGTCGACGTCATTCAGGGAGAAGACTTCATCCTGGATATCTCACCTCCAGCAGCTGTTGGCTGACCCGACCACGAAGCATCACCAGAAATACCTCTGAGCCAAACAGCTGCTGCCGCTGCCACCGCGAGGTTATCTCTCCTGAAACGTGCTTCATTGACGTGACGAGCGTGTTTAAGGGAATTACTTATTTTTCATTTCTGCCCCGCAGCTGAAACACTGTGAAACTTTTCTGTGGGGACTCTAAAGACGAATCTTAACTACTGAGGAAATGAATGCTTCTTTGGATGTGTGCTGTAATTAGCTAAAAACATAACAGGTCATGTCACTCACAGGCCACTGTAGCTCAAGGGCACAAGTCTTTTTGTGCAGATAAAAGGTGAGCAAATTATCAAGCAGACACTTTCAAGTCAATATCTCCAACTGCTGAAAAAAAGAGGGGGGAAGACAGGGGTAGGGTTCAGTACAAACTACTTTACTGTATGATAGCTTATAATTTAGGGTTAGGGTTAAGATTAGGGTTAGGGTTATAATTAGGGTTATGGTTAGGGTTATGGTTAGGGTTATGATTAGGGTTATGATTAGGGTTTAGGGTTAGGGTTATAATTAGGGTTATGGTTAGGGTTATGATTAGGGTTATGATTAGGGTTAGCGTTAGGATTATGATTAGGGTTAGGGTTATGATTAGGGTTAGGGTTAGGGTTTAGGGTTAAGGGTTAGGGTTAGGGTTAGTGTTTAGGGTTAGGGTTAGTGTTAAGGTTAGGGTTAAGGTTATGATTAGGGTTAGGGTTTAGGGTTATGGTTATGATTAGGGTTAGGATTAGGGTTTAGTGTTAGGGTTATGATTAGGGTTAGGGTTTATTGTTAGGGTTAGGGTTAGGGTTAAGGGTTAGGGTAAGGGTTAAGATTAGGGTTAGGGTTATGATTAGGGTTAGGGTTAAGGGTTATGGTTAGGGTTAGGGTTATGATTAGGTTTAGGGTAAGGGTTATGATTAGGGTTAGGATTAGGGTTTAGTGTTAGGGTTATGATTAGGGTTAGGGTTAGGGTTTAGGGTTAAGGGTTACGGTAAGGGTTAAGATTACGGTTAGGGTTATGATTAGGGTTAGGGTTATGATTAGGGTTAGGGTTATGATTAGGGTTAGGATTAGGTTTATGATTAGGGTTAGGATTAGGGTTTAGTGTTAGGGTTATGATTAGGGTTATGATTAGGGTTAGGGTTTAGGGTTTAGGGTCAGGGTTAAGGGTTAGGGTTAAGGGTTAGGGTAAGGGTTAAGATTAGGGTTAGGGTTATGATTAGGGTTAGGGTTAGGGTTATGATTAGGGTTAGGGTTAGGGTTTAGGGTTGGGTTAGGGTAAGGGGTTAGGGTTATGATTAGGGTTAGGGTTATAATTAGGATTAGGGTTAGCGTTAGCGTTAGGATTATGATTAGGGTTAGGGTTATGATTAGGGTTATGATTAGGGTTATGATTAGGGTTAGGGTTATGATTAGGGTTAGGGTTGGGGTTATGATTAGGGTTAGGGTTAGAGTTAGGGTTTAGGGTTGGGTTAGGGTTTAGGGTTATGATTAGGGTTTAGGGTTAGGATTAGGGTTAGGGTTATAATTAGGGTTAGGGGTTAGGGTTAGGGTTTAGGGTTAGGGTTATGATTAGGGTTAGGGTTAGGATTATGATTAGGGTTAGGGTTATGATTTGGGTTAGAGTTTAGGGTTAGGGTTTAGGGTTAGGGTTATGATTCGGGTTAGGGTTATGATCAGGGTTAGGGTTATGATTTGGGTTAGAGTTTAGGGCTAGGGTTAAGGTTTAGGGTTAGGGTTATGATTAGGGTTAGGGTTAGGGTTTTGATAGGGTTAGGGTTTTTATTGGGGTTAGGGTTTAGGGTTAGGGTTATGACTAGGGTTAGGGTTATGATTAGGGTTAGGGTTTAGGGTTGGGTTAAGGTTAGGGTTAGGGTTATGGTTAGGGTTAGGGTTTAGGGTTAGGGTTAT